>NW_025335505.1:7778691-8066081 GCF_004798865.1 Varanus komodoensis | reverse complement strand
GGTGTGGAATGGGCTTTCACGAGAGGTCGTTGAGGCCCCATTGGTGTGGGTGTTCAAGGATAGGCTGGACATCCACATGGTGGGCATGTCGTGAGCGGAGCTGGCTGGTGCCGGAGGTCAGACTAGATGGCCCGGGAGGCCCCTTCTGACTCGCTTTGTTTTCTGTGTTTCTATGTTTCACACTCCTCATTTAGTTGACAGGCGAGTGTGAGATAAATGGGGGAAACGGGATGTCACCCTGTTCTTTCCCCAAGCTCAGCAGGTTCAGCTAAAATTTTGCATGGGCCCTCTCTGTGGGCAACAGACCTCATGTGCAGTCATTCTGAACATGTCTTTTGCAGAGAGGATCTAAATGCAGTTTGCAAACATGTGGTCAATCCTCATTGGATTGGATTCAGCTAGGATGCATGGAAATCTTGATCAGAGGGAAAAAATGCAAGCATCCTGGTCCCCCTCCATAAGTTTCATAAATGTGAGAAAAGGCCCCTGAATTTTTTTTAGGTGGTGCTCATGCTCATACATTGGCTGTCATGTGGGTGTGATTTGCTCTGCCCATTTGTGGCTGCCATGGTGGATTACAAAACACTAGTTGCCCAGAAGACAAATTGGCGAGACTGTAAGAAAAGTAACCTGTCCGGAGACCTAAGGAGAAGGCAGAGGTGAGCTGCGAAGGCATGCAATTGCCCCTAACACTAATAGTAACCATAAGCATAACAAATCCTAAGAAATAACATAAAAATGTGGAAGGCACTTTGAAGTACCCAGGAAGACAGAGAAGAGAAAGTGATCTGGTATAAGAGTGCTTGGGATCTTGTATGAATGCATGCACTTCAAGGACAAGAGTGTTGACCCCAACCAAAACCAAGGTCTTCATTCTAACTGATGGCCGTACAAAGTTAAATTGTCCCTTGCTTGCTTGACTTTCTCCATTCACTTCAATGGAGGGGAGAGTTTTGTGTGCAGAATGGGAGGCCTGTGAAGGGCTACCCCTACACTGAAGTGAAAGGGAAAAATTAGCATTCAGGAATTCTGTGTACACAGTTGAGTTCATAGGCCATTTCTGGACTGGACCTCCCTGGGTGTAGACAGGAACATGTAGGGATCTCTTTTTTCCATACTTGCATGCCTCACGTATTGGACTCTGTCAAGAATCCACTGCATTGTTACGTATAGATGTGTGCTCTGATCTCAGTTCCACATCTAATGGGAGAGTTTGTTCTGAAGCTTTCCTAGCCAACATTTTCGATGATGATGATGATGTGAAGAAAGGCATAACTTATCTGCACCATATGTGAAATGAATGCAGCATATGGACACCTTGAAGGTAACAGACTAATTGGATGTACTGAGTAATTTCTGTATTCGGGGAGAATCAAATGCATTGGCTTGTTCCTGTGCTGTCAGACATTTGGGCAATGACCTGGGTGGCACTGTCATGTTCAGACAAATGAGAAATAATTACCCCAAATTGACAGGTATGCTGTGAGCGACCGCCTCTCTCATTTGCGCTTTAATTTCATAATGCCAGTCAGTCTTGACTCACTTGGGCATCACTAGCCAGCTTCTCCTTATGCATCTGGATCAGCCCAGGGCCTTCCACTGCAGCCCAGTCATTGACGTTTCTCAGGCAAGTGCAAGGCTCATCCTCCATCCATCTGACCAGCCATCCTTTGTCCAACACCCTAACCACTGCACTACACTGCCTCTTGTGTATGCATCTTATGTCTTTGATGTGTTTTTAAAATATAGATCAACATTTTTTTTCAGAGAGGCACATTACTTTTGTATGTTTTTAAGTGGTAAATTGTACATGAAATATTTTCTTAAGAGAGATGAATGAACTTTTAAAGAATCCCTTATTTCAGTTGCACTTGACAAAGAGGCATTCTCAAAAATGTCAGGACACAAGTATATTGGGAATTAAACCTTGCAGACTGCTGAGTTACCCTATTTTTATGCTAGGTCATGGGATGGAGGATGATCGACAGGGCAAAGGAGGCATGAAGCCAGGCGGGAGCCTGGGGCTGTCCAGTTGGATGTGAATGCATCACTAACAATCAGCAGCACCTTCTTAGCAAGGGAAGAGCACCAGAAGATGCTGCTCTTCCTTGCCTACCAGAGGGCCTCGTGCATTCTGGAAAAACTTACGGCCTACCTGGGCTGCCCGCCTTGCTGTGGTGGAGGCAGGACTTCATGGCAGACGTGTGATTCATTAAAAAAGGCAGAAAGGTTGAATCATTACTGGTTGTCACACTTACTCTCTCCTGTTCCTTCCCTAGCACTCCTAGCAGCAGTTCTCAAAAGAACCCTTAGTAAAGCATTAAAAGGAGCACTTAGTAAGCTGTCCAAGCAAGCCCTGGTGAGAGCAACAAAGGCAAGGCGCTCCGGGGCTGCGGCTTTTGTGCAGAACTGGGTCGCCAAGTCAGGCAGGTGAATTCGGTGTTTTGGAAGGGCTGCAAACTTATCTCTTGTCATTGTATTTTTTGCTGTCAAAAGTGGGAGGGGTGCTTGTGGGATTCTCAGGTTTCAAAATAAAATTGCCAGGCCTTGGGTTGAGGATGATGGGGCTTCTAGTTCCATCTGGAGGGCACCAAGCTGCTCTAGGCCTTGCACAGGGCTCAGATGCATTAAGACCCACCGGAGTGGCTTCCAGGGGATCTGGGTGGCGCCTGTGGTGGAGGGCCTCCTCCCCACTCAGAACTTTGTAGGAGCTGCCCATTGTGTGCCAGGGGGCTCCATCTAGTGCAGGGAGAGAGTTCAGCACCATGGATAGCTCCGAGGCTGCTCTTGTGGATGGAGAGCCCCGCCGGCCCTACTGACGCACCAGTCTCCCCTGCTGCCCCCAAATGCGCAGCTCCTCCATTGTGTGGCAGGGAAGGGAAGGTCACGGAGAGCTCCGTGGGCATCAATGCGCACCGTTCCATGTTCATGTTCAAGGGTGTTTGAGTGTCTGAGGAGAATGATCTCATGTCTTCCTGTATGTACAAGCGGCACAAACTAATTACTGCACTGAAGTCATATAAATGGAGTGTGATGTAATTTGTATATGCAAGAATGAAGGTGTGCAAGTGTGTTTGCGTGGCTGTTGGTATCGGAATGTTCCCAAACCTGACTTGCATTCATAAAATGATAAAGATACAGTTTTATGTCTATCTATATTTAAATGCCCTTCCTTCTCTTAATCTTTTGTATGAGATAATCCATTGTATCCCCTGGGCACTTATTCATCAAAGCTACTTTAAACCTCTTCTTCAAGATCAAATGGCTCTTTAATCCATTTGCCCACAGTTCAGTCTCTTATAGAAAATTAATCAGAAGCGTTAGGTAGCATCAGCGCTCCGCTTCCTCTGAAGGGCTGCATTGCCTTTATGCTTGCTAATTCTCAAAGGGGGGGAAGGAGCCATGGCAGCGGGGGTGGTGATGGGAGGTGTCTTCTAATATCTGGCCACTCCTGTTACATGTTTCTCGCCAACTTTTAATGTTCATAGCACTTCACCCATCAAAGCAACGGATCGCCTGATTGGTCGAATGTCGGCCCCGTTCAAGTGCTTGACTTCTGAGTAGGGCGCCTCTTGTGGGGACACAGATCCAGCAAGTGTGCTTCAGTTCCGCCAGGAATTCTGCTCACACGGTGGCCAGGCAGCCTCCCACAGGCCGCACGAGCAGGACAAGAGCAGCCCCTGTTCCCTGGCAACTGCAGTTTCCTCCCTTCCTTATTTATTAGATTGATATCCCATCTTTTTTCTTTTAAAGAATGCAAAGCGACTTACCTCATTCTCCTCCTCCTGCCCTCAGTTGTATCCATACAACAACAACCCTGTGAGGAAGGCTGGGCTGAGAGTCTGTGACTGGCCAAAGGCACCCAGCAGGCTCCATGGCTGAGCGCAGACTAGAACCCAGGTCACTTGAGTCCCAGTCCTGCACTCTCAACCACTATTTATTTATTTAAAAATGTTCTGTACTGTCATTCATTGAAAATCACATGAAGGTTAATACTACACTACTCTGGCTCAAGACTTTGCCAGCCATTTGCCATTTAAACTTTCCGGTGTACAGTTACACTCTCCATGCCATAGCCAATGACAGGAAGTGCCAATTAAAGCTCTCATCCCCACTGCTGGAGTTGGAGAGAGAAGCTTCGAAGTGGGAAGGCTTCTCTAGTCATGGAGGCCCGCCAGGCAATGCCGAGCCCTGCAGCTCCCGAATTCTACAAAACAGTCTGCACAAGAGTTCCGGAGCATGTGCAGCCTTCTCCTTCTGGGGGAAGGTATCTTTCAATGCAGCGTGGAAGGGGGCTTGTTCCTGGCTACATGTAGATTGATGTCTCCCTTTTCAGCAGAGACTGAAATGGGCATTGCCCGCTGTCACAGCCGCCTTTCTGAGGAAGATTGTGGCCTGCACATGCTGGAATTCCTTAGAAATGGTCTGGGAGCAGACCGCTGGTGGTCAAAGGAGCGTTCGCATGAAAGGTTGCTGGCCCAGTGTCCTTGCCTCACGCGGAGGAACTCTGGTGGTATGCCAGTGCACATACCCCCAGAGGCTCCTTCCAAGAATCCGCTGCATGGGAGGCCAGCAGGGGGCACGGCCAGTGCGTGTGGAGGGAGTACAGCTCTTGCGTGGCCCCGTCTGTGTTCTTTCTTGTGCCAGCTGGGATGTGAACGCCCTGTGGTGCTGAGAGAGGAAGCGTTTGGCCTCTGCTCTGGGTTGGCTGGTTTGTCTGCATTGCATCTGGGGGGCCACAAGCACACATGCAAGCGGCTGGATCCTGATTTAAAGTGGGCTTCCCTGTGCCTGCTCCCACCCCCCACTTCCTGCAGCAGCCCCTCCAGCACTCTGAAAGAGCTAGACGAGATCAGGTGGCTCTACCGAGTGAAGTGGGCTGGGATGCGCCGTGGGAGGAAGGATCCCGCCCAGTCCGACAGAGTGGCCTTCCTCAGGCAGAAGGGCCCTCCTGCTGGAGCAGGCAGTGTCAGGATCCAACCCGATATCCACGGAATGCTGCCACAGACCCCTTGAAGCAGGGCAGTCCCCAGGGACAATGGCGAGCTTTCCGAGCACACAGGGTTACGCCTCTTCAGCGGGCAGGCGTGCCTTTAATTTAGAAAAAGTGTGCTTTGGTACTCAGACATTTAGGAAAGTGTGAGATACCAAGGTCTTGTCCTCCTCATTTGCAGCTGCTTGCAGTAATTATGGTTGCCACCAACTTAAGCAAATGTTTAGATTGGATTTAAAATAACATGTAAGGATTTGTTATTTATTTATTATACCTATAGCCTGCCTTTTTTTTCAGCTAGGAACTCTTTTACACAATCCTTTTCCTCCTCTCCATGTCATCCTCATGACAACCCTGTGAGTACGTCAGGCCGTGAGTGGCCCGGAGGAACCCAGGAGGCTTCATGGCTGAGGGGACTAGAACACAGATCTCCCGACTCCCAGGCTAACAGGCCACACTGGCTTTGATGCTGCTGCAGCCACATTAGCTGCAACATAACCTAATGGGCCAATATTCATGTCAGTCATAGTTTCCGACATGGCGACTTAAAACCATTTTACAATATGGGCAGTCCCTGAGTTATGAATGAGTTCCATTCCAGAGAAAATAGAAATTCACCTTTGAGTCAAATTGGTGAGTCAAATTATGTATAGGCAGCCTTCCCTATTCATGGGGGTTAGGGGTGCAGGACACCTGTGAAAGTGGAAAAACCTTGAATATCTCTATCCCTCCACACACTCACCAGTGGGGTGGGGGTTGCCAGGAAGTACTTCCTGACATTTAGGACCCCTAGGCATGGAATGGGCTTCCACAGGAGGTGGTTGAAGCCCCAACAGTGAGGGTGCTTAAGGACAGGCTGGACATGCACATGGTAGGCATGTCTTGAGTGGAGCTGGCTGGAGCCGGTGGTCATACTTGATGGCTTGGGAGGCCTCTTCTGACTCACCCTGTTTCTCTGTTTCTTTGCAACAAGAAAATGCTGGACAGATGTCCAAATGGACTGGGCAGGAAGGCATGCATTGGAGGCCTCCCTCTCCCCCCTTTTGCTTCCTCTCTTTCTATGGTAATTATGATTTTCTGCAGTAATTAAAAAAGGCTTTCTGGTAGTTCGTTCATAAGTATGGGTTGTTCGTAACCTGGATGTTCATATCTCAGGAATTACCTGTTTCCCCTTCACTTTCAATGATTTATATACCCAAGTTATAATGAGAAGTGAGCAGATTCTGTTATAGGGTAATGACTGGCTGATGCAGAAATATCCTCCAAGGAAGTTGGTTCATTGCATGAAATGATTAATGAGGCAGACAGTCATTTCCAAGACTGGGCGTTAGTGGGCACATGGGAGCTTTCCCACAGGGCCCATATTGGAAAGCTGCTGAGCTTTTGTGCACAGGTTATTTTACATAACGGCCGGTTGGATGCCAAGTCTGTTCTCTGGGATGCTGCAGCGGTTTGTCTCTACATTCTCCTTGGCCTGCACAGAGAGAGAATGGATTCAAAGCTGCACTCCTTAATTCTTCTGTTGGTAAATGTCATTTTGATGCAATCACATGGCTTGATACTGCAGCTGATCGCATTTTATAGAAGTACTGATTCAAGGGCTGTTGGAGGCAAGATAAGAGTAGGCAGGCCACAATGAGAATAAAGTCAGCAGTGCTAAAAGAATTGGCCACAAATGAATAGTGCCTGTCTCCAAAAAGTGTACAGAATATCAGCCACTTAAGATACGTAGCTGGGGAAGACAGTCAGCTGGTGCGCCCATCAGCTCTGCTATTATTGTTTTTATTGTGTTTATTGTGTACTCATCATTCCCTACATAGGATTGTTTATGGTTTCTTTAGGTGCATGTTAGTTTTTAAATAGCACTTTTTGAGCACTGGTTTTTTTGCAGACTTGAGATCCAGGCACTACACAAAGGACTTTCCTGTTTTGCTTTCCTGCTACGTGATCAGAGACACAACACCTGCCTAGTTTAAGAATATATGGTCATGCATCGACCAAGGTTTGCACGTTAAGCATCTTGGTCAGATATGAGCCACCTTTTGGGGTCTGAACTGATGCGCTTTTCTTTGGTTTTGTTTGTCTCTTAATATATTTTCAATGTTGCATTGCTTATTTCATGAACCTGCTTTTCAAGTACTTCTTTTAATAATTAAAATATGTTTGAGACTGTGTTATAGTTTTATTCTGTGTTTTTTTGGTCTGTCTTACTGTTTTTGTGAGTGAGAGGCTTAGATCATAAGTATTCATGTTTGCACATAAGCCTTTATATTTTAACATACTAGACCGCTGAAGAAAACTGGTTTGGTCAAAATGTGTTGGGAATTGGTTTTCGTAATGCAGGGATTTTAGTACAACACATTGTCATTCTCTTCTCTGTTTACAGGCCCATAAATGTATTGATCAAACCCATGCTTTTTGAATGGTATTTTACATTCCCCATATGGGTTATCCCAGTTCTTCCACCATGCCTGGTTTGAGAGGCCTTTGACATGATCCAATTGTGTTCTTGGATGCTTATGCTCCAGGCATGAAACTGGCTCATTTTCTCTAGAGTAAGAATGTTCAATTGTCCCGTTAATTACACCGCATTTGTACTTCACTATCAGCCTGCCAGTTCCTGATAAATAAGAAAGCGGTCTCCTCTCTGGAAAGCCCTGTGGAATCCTAGATGTCCTCAGTCGCCATGGGTAGTAGCTACTGTGGAGACAATGCAATTAAATTTGGACAGCAGGCTCACTTCTCTTTAATTTGCCTCTTCCACTTTAGTGCAATTAAAGCTCTCCCTTGACAGACGTGTGGTGTGGACTGTGTCATAGCCTTTTTCCGCTGCTAACAAGAGCACTGAAATCGTGCTGAAGTAGCTGCACCCGTTTTGGTCACAGCTTGCTGGGCTATCTTCTGCTCGTTTTGGGGGTGTGTTCAGAGTCCCCACAAATCCCCCCTGTGCTGTTCAAGCAACCAGTGCTTAAAGCAGCCAGGCAAACAGATGTGGCAGTCCACTCCAAGTCAGCTTCCAGCTGAGGCTCTTATTGTGCAATTGCCCTGCTCATTCAGGGGATTTTAGGAGATATCCAGCGAGCATCAGCTCCCACGCACAAGGTTTTTACCTCAGAAAATCAGTTAAGGAAAAAGCACTGGGATAGGTGCGCAATGCTTCCTGATTATTGGCACCAAGAGCCCTCCCCCTGGAAGCACCTTTGGATTGCGAAGTCTCCCTCCTCCGCCTGCATTTAGTGTGAGGAAGATTCTCAATTGTTAGTGAATAGTGATACATTTTCTTTCTGTCTAATGAAAAAACGAATTCAGGGAAACTGGAATCATCTGGTTCCCAGGTTAATTATACATTGGCATATGCTGGGGTGGAGAACGTGCAATGCAGGGATTACAAGATATTTTGGTCTCTGTCTCTCATCGTCCCTCACCATTGGCTGTGCTGACAAGAGCTGATAGGTGTTGTAAGCCAACCCTGCTCCATGTGAAAGATGGCATGAGGAGGTGCCTGAGGGAGCTGGGGTTCCCATATCCTCCATGCCCCCCCCAATAATATATAATACTCCCCTTGCCATGGCACCAGGGTCATGGGAAAGAGGAGGATCCAGTCCATTCAGGGGAGGGGGATACTTTTGACATGGAGGCCTTTTGGCCTTGTTCTATACCGAACGGCAACCTTGGATATGCATGGCATCTAGAGGCCTCAGGAGCAAACCAACCAACCAACCCCAGAAACTAGGCCTCCAGCTCGGCCAACCTAGGCCCAGCCATTTTGAATACTGGGGCCAGTTCTGCAGCTGAATTTGACAGTGGTGCAGTCTGAGCCCTCCTTGTTCCATTTAGCAGGTGTTTTCTGGAGCTGAGCCTGTGAATGAGAGCAGATGCTATACTGGCAACATGGTGTTGCAGCTTCCATCTCACATAGCAGATGTGATCTTTGTTGATAAGTGTTTGAGTCTCATGCCTGCTCCGCTGGGCTGCAGCATCATCTAGTTTTTCTTCAAGCATATTTTTGTGGGCACTGTGAATGATGAAAGACTTTCAAACACAGCTTAGCCTGTTGTTCAGAGATTTCTAAGACATCACTATTGATTATGATGTCACTGACAGTGGAAAAACCTCCTTCTGTGCATTTGTATTTCTTCCTCTTCCTCTGTTGGTAGGGAACCATAAAGGAATACAAAGGGCAGGATTGCTGAATCAGACCAGAGGTTCAACTATTTTAGCCAGGCAGGCAAGTGGATTTGGTCATCGTAAACATATGGCATTTGAAGATGCACAGCCTCTGGCACATCAAATATGCTGCTTGGCATATTTGCATCTAATCTGTTGGGCCTCAAGGGCAAACATGGGGACCTTAGATGTAATATATTTATCCCTGTCACCTTACAGATAAGGTCCTTTCAGTGTCCAGCCAGAGGCTGGTAGAGCTCAGTTGAAGCATTTCTTCCAATGCCTCCCCCTCCACCAAGCACAGTTATTCTTCACATGTGCACGTGCTCTTTTTCAAACACACTTCCCCCCTCTGTGAATTGGAGAGTTGGAGGGTGCGGGGAGATGCTGCTGCGGCTTCTCTGTTAATTACAAATGCCCCAGCCAGCATGGGCATGGTAATTATAATTACCATGATAATGGTAATGATTATTATAATTATTTGCAATGCCCCAGCAAGCAGGAGAACAGCAGGGGGAAGCCACATTTGCTGCAGAGAGTGTGGCTCAATTAGTGCCTGGGAGCAAACAGATTCCTCGCAGTGAAGGTCGTGGTGGTCGCAGCGCTGCGTCCCCGCCAGGAGTACTGCCGGCGGAGAAGTCGGGTCAGGGCTGGCAGGCACAGGAGCCCGTTGCAGATTTTTCATGTTGCATGTTTGGAAGGAGAGGCGAGGCGGAGCTGGCAGGACTGGCGTGTCCATCTCTGCTTCTTCTTCGCCTCTGCACATGCTGGGGAAGCAACCTTCTTTTGGCTGCTCTATTAATGTGCCTTGGGAGATGTTGAGGGAAATTCATTGGTGGAGAGCTGCTTTTCCTCCTCCTTCTTTTGGAATGCTTTCAAACCACACTGACATGCAACGGCACGTTCCTGATTTTGGTAGCATTACACTTGAATAAAAATGCACATTTCAAAGGGCAGTTCTGTTCAGGTCGCAAAATGTTTTTCATTTGGCCACAAGGTGGCACCCTGGCTCAGCAGAAATAAGACATTTAGCCTCCTAGCATTTCAAAGGGGCCAAAGATGCTTGTTTTGTAGTGTGGCTCCATGTGTCCAAAGGAACAGAGCAATCTGCTGTGCCCTCCTGCAGGTCCAGTTCTCCCCCCACGGGAAGGGTGCCCATGGGATGCAGTGATAGGAAATACATTGGTCTGGGGCTGCTCATGTGGGCAGGGCAGGGCAGGGCAGACCTCGCAGGCCACCAACGCACTGCTTTAGAGCTGGGTGGACTGTTTCAATATCACAGAACGTTTTTCACGTCTAACAACCAAAGTTTTATCCCACAGGATTGTAGCTCTTGAAGAGGTAGTTGATTGATGCTGTTGAAAAGAAGCTGTTAGTGAACCAGTTCAGATGCAGGGTTCCTGCATTAATAAACCTCAGTATGTTAAGCCAAGGATGAGTGTTACACCCACATCTTCTGCTTTTGCTGCCTCTATCTACTCCCTTATTTCTTTCAAGCATCAGATTTGGGGCTTTCAACCAAAATGCCCTGCTAGGTCCAAAACAAAGAACTCCGGTTGAAAATCATGATTTAATGCTGGGTTAAGATTCTTGTTTGCCAACTTAGTTTAAAACCAAGTTCCTGTTTTAAATATAGCAGGGAACTTTGGCTTAAACAGCCCAGAGCTGAAGCATCACAGCCAGAATGCAGATGCAGAAAATAAGGGGAAGGCAAAGCACGCAGGCCTCACACTTACTTGTGGCTTAATAAACAATGGTTTTTAAAACCAGGAACACTAAATCTGGAATGGACCACCATGCCCTTTATGGAGGTCATTTGCTACATGCACACACTGTAACCTTTTGTGTAACACTTTCAACCTTTTGTGAAATGTTTTTTGTTGTCCCCATTTTTCATGGGAAAGCAAAAGCCATGACCTTCTGAGAAGGGGTGGTATATGTGCTTATGTGCAGAAGGTAACATTAGACTGCAAAGTAAAAAAGGAATTATAATTTTAGTTTTGTGCACATGAGTCCTCACTGAGCAGCAGTGACTTCAGTGACCATTTCTTCCATAATAAGTAATAATTTGTACTATATTATTCTAAGCAAAGTTATTTGGACACTGATTATGAGCACTCTGGACTTATGGCAGCCACATGTGTTTGCAGTGACTACATAAACACCTTCATAAAAAGAAATTTATGAAGAGCTTTCAGTCATGTGCATGCAGGCGCCTTCCTTTTCAGCTGATCTGGCACAGAGAACAATGGCATGTGGAAAGCCCAGCCTTGGTCTAGCTTATAAGATCACTTGAGCAAGCATGTATCTACGGTGAGAGTTGTTACACTCATTAGTACATCGCATTTATATCCCACCCTTTTCCCTCATGTGAGGAACCCGAGGTGTCTTCCATAGCTCCATTTTATTCTCCCAGCGGCAACACTGTGAGGTAGGTGTGTCCTGCCTCATTGGTTTTTTATTTCCATTGAGTTTTAAAGCAACAGCAACCATGTCTAAACAAAGCATGATTGCCCACTATCAGTCTGAAGTGATGCAGTCCGCTCTACTCCTAGGGCCTTCTGAAGGCCAACCTAGGTTTGGATACAGGACCAAACTAAAGCCCTCTTCAGGCATTCCTGAAACTATGTTGGAACGGATGTGTCAGGAGATGGAGCGCTCCATCCCCACCCCTCATCCTTGTCAGGCTTGTCATCCTCCGCTGGTGGATTGTCTGCCTGGGGAAAGTGGTCCGTTGTATGGCTGAGTGAATGACAGACAAGGAGAATGTTCCGGAGAAGCACTTCTGGAAGCCCCTTCTCCTCATGCAGCCATATCATCCCTGCATTTTCAGAATGCCTGAACGAGCCTTAAAAACATGCTACTAATTGGTTTACTTGCTTTAGCATGCAGGAGCTTGGTTTGGGCCAGAATGGCTTGCTTGTTTTCAGCTGGACCTCCCACACACAGGTGGAAAAATGAAGGAAAAAAAAAACTTCATTGGATTCTGGTGCAAACGTTCTTTCTTTTTTTTTACCACTGCACGTGTGTGTGAGAGTGTGCACAAATTATGGCTGAAAATGGGAGGTGGGAAGCTTAAACCTCTGCTACTGAATGCCACCATCCTAGAAGGAACAAGGCAGCTGCAGTCAGGGAAAGTGGAATGAAACAGTTAAAAGATGCCATGGCTAGTACAGCTTCCCCTTAGGGTATTGTATAACAGCAATATTTTCCTAGACCCTTCCTCCAAGTTGCAATTTGTATAGGAAATGGTATGTGTAAAGCTCTGGAATTTGCGATGCTTCTGCATTCAAGTACAGTTCCAGCAGAGGAGAACATCCTTGTCTGACCTCTGTGCGGTTGTGATTCATTTCCTTAGGGGGAACAGCTGTTTGGTAGCAGTTGCCATCTTTGACTACATGGATGCGGCAGTGCTGTGAAAAATATGTGGTGTGCTCTTCATTACTGTAGCTGCAATCACCGAGACGAGTGCACTGGAATGTTAGCATAGAAGCTTGCATGTAACTGGTGCAATGTCACCAAATGGTCATTCTTTGGCAGCATTTTTTGCACGTCTCCAGATATATATGTATATAGGCAGTGGTCTTCTCTGAGGACAGTGCGGAACTCTTGGCAACATTTCTCCCTCTGTGTCAGCAAATGCCAGGGCCAGGCTTCAGTATCATCAGAGGGAGAAACCAGTCTGGTCCCAGGGTCAGGCTGCAGGATTCTTCGTGCCAAGCACACAGCTCGGGCAGGGGTGTCCAGGAGAGTGGTCTGGGAGGGCAGCCGCAAGTCAAGGAATCTGTCCAGTCCAAATGAGCACGGCAAGCGTTGGGTTGAAATGCGTCGTCTGCCGCCGAGCACAGGCTCTGGCAGGGCTCATCTAGAGCTGGCTGCGAGTCTGCACAGCTGGCAAATCAGGTCAGCACGTTGCTTTGAAGGGAAGCCCTGTGCTGAGCCTTCTGTTTGGACTTCTGACGCCCGCTCCTAATTCTCCCCTTTGCAAGGGCGAAATTGCCTCCAGCTCTGCCTCCTGCTCTCGGGCAAGTCCAGGAATGGCCCAGGAGGGCCCAGGCTGCTCTTCCACTGGACAGGCTTCAGCTGCAGCATCCACATTGCTGCCTGGCTGTGGGTGCCCTGGCTGCCCCCGCCTCTTCCTCCTATGACGCTTCCTCCTCCACATAGGGAATGGCAGCAAATTCCAAGTGAGAAGGGAGATGCTGCAGTGGCTTCAGCCTTTCTGTCCGCTGCAGCTCGGACTTGTGCAGAAGACATCTGAGAAGCTGAAAGGGCAAGGTCATTGTATGTCCCTCTTGTTCCTGCCTCTGCAGCAAAGTGATTTTTCAAGACGCTTGTCCCCAAGACATTTTTGTTGTTGTTGCTTGAATTCTTACACCACCCCTTGACATCGATGGTTCTATGTTAGTGTGATGGGTCAGTAACTTCATTATTCTCTATGGACTGAAATCAGGGCCATTAAAAACTAAAGGAACAAGACGAACAGCTTGCTGCATGTGAACAAACTTGTCACATAAGGCTGTATTTCACATAAAGGAACTTGGGCCTCCCACCCTGGCAAATCTGAACATCTGCAGCTCTCACTTGGACCCTTCTTTCCCAGGTGGATGCCTCTCGGGCTGGGGTATGTAGGAACGATCAGCGTCTGCCTTGGTACCAATTGTTTCTATGAATTATGACATTACTTTTTGTCACATATAACACTAAGCCACTCCAGTTCAGTAGCTGCTTAAGGATTTCCAAAAAAGGAGGAACTGATTCAGGAAAGAAGCATATGCTTATACATATATATGCAAATTTAGAATTGACTACAAGAATTTCCATAGAAACACCATGTATTTCACTGTGACCAGTTGACCTCTCTACCTTCTCAGTCTACTATCTAGGTGCTGTTTATAGATAACTGCAGGGGCTGTTTATAGGCCCCTGCTGAAGCCCTTCCTTTCTTAGGGTTCCTTAATTTCATATTGGATGTGGAGTGGTCACCCTTCAGAGGATGTCTTCACATAGAGGACTATAAAGCGGAGCACATGCCTCCCCTACGCTCCAGGGATGATGATCAACCTGGATCTGTTCAGATGTTTTGGGCTACAACTCCCATCAGACATATGCAAGATGGCCCATAGTCATGGATGATGGGAGTTTGTTCCAGAACATCAGGCATTTGGAAAGGTTGAGTCTGAGACTCCCTAAATAAGTTGTTGCCTGTGACTTTTGCTTGTTTTGTGGACTGTTTTGGTTACTGACACTCCAGGGTCATCCATATTGTTTTGTTTGCTTGTGGTCCAGGGTCATCAGAGCCTGGAGCAACTGGTTATCTGAAGATATGTCAGTGGAACTAAGTCCTGATCAGAGTGGTGATGTTTCTGAGACAAGCTGGATCACAAATCAGAGTGGTTTGAAAGCAAGTGGTGGACTACAGTTTAAAGGATTTGGTTCCAGAGTTTAAAATGTTGCATGTATGATGCAAATAAATCATCATTGTTATTATCATTAATGATAATAATGATAATACTGTTGTTATTATTTCCTTTTCTACATTGCCTCTTAGTGGCAGCCATTTTGGCAGTTTACAGCAATCCATAAGAGCAAAGCAGCATTAAAATTTGAAAAAGAAAAAGCAGACAGATCAGTACATGGGGTAGATACCTATGGGGCAAGAGTCTGCATGCCGTAGGCAGACATGCGGCTCTATATTAGGTGTGTTCTAGAACTGCTTCCGAAGTTGCAAAAGGAAAACAGAGATCACTGCTGCACAGGCAGTTCTGCAAATCCGGAATGCTGACTGTGCTGTGATGATTCTCCAGGCCTATAGATTCTGCAAAGCTGCCAGTGGCTGGACTTGTAAATGTGCATGCGATGCAGGTGCTTGCATACATGTGGCCCTTATTCGTGTAGCTATCAATTGGCAGTACAAATGTTCGACGAAGGTTCCTTTCAATGCCACTGATTTGGAGGAGGGTTGGGCATTGAACCACCCCGTGAATGCACTCGTTGGAGGCACCTTAGACTAGCGTTTCTTGTGCAGCACAGTTTTTCTGGGGCGGCTTTTGCGCCATGGCGTGTGGCAGGCAGGTCTGAAGAAGGCGTCTCGTTACTTCTTAGACGATCAATAAGACACCCAACACATCACCTGCAGATTTTTTCCCTTCAGTTTAACTTTTATTAAAAGAGGCTCTAAGGTACTGTACTGTATCCAGTACATGATATTTATTACCAAAATTATTAACAAATATACAAAACTTATATATGGAATATTTATTACATCCATTTATTCCTCTATAATACTGCATTTGTTCAAGTAGGTTACCTACAGTGTAAACTTCCCTCAGTTTGATCTCACTGCATTTGGGAAAGCCCCTCAAACCTCATACAGGGTTTTTTTGTTTTAAAAAAACGTTTTTTGGCTTTTACTGGTAGCATCTGATTTTCCCATTTGGCACATGGAAGAAATATCTACAGTGCAAAAAGAGGCATCTTTCTCTGGTTTAATTCTGAACCACACTTTTGAAAGCCGAGGAGGAGGCTCAATATAAACTAATTTGATATTAGTATTAATACTGATGAGACGCAGGTCGGATTTCATTCAACAGGAGTGCAGTTCTGTGGCTCCTCCACCTTCCCCCATGATCAGACACCTTTTTGCTGTGCAAGGTGGCAAAAGTCAAGGCCTTAAAAGGGCCAACAGACTCTTACTGGGGACAGACCACCCCCCTCGTTTTATCTTGTTTCATTCCGTTTTGTGCCTACTTGAATTTGCCATCAAGCAATTATTTATCAACCGAGATAGGAGTGGAGGGCACCATCCACTTGGGAAGGCTTTCTGCAGACAATTCCCCCGTGAACCGAAGTTATGGGTCTTCAAACGCAGATGTAAGGAACTTAAGAAGCCGTCATTGAAAACAAAAAGCGAAAGATGATAATATCATTCGAATCAGGGAGTGAAGTGTTCAAGTGTCGCCATAAAAAAGAGGGGGAAAGAACGAAAGAAAAGAAAACCAAAATGCCCAGGAAATATTTCCCACCCCCTTCTTCTTGACATTGTTTACAAACATAGCTTAATGTAACTGAGTAAAGCTGATCCAGAGAGTGCTTTTATTTATTTGCACTCCTATTCTGCATTCTCCCTCAAGCACCATATTGCTATTTGTAGGAGACCATCTCACCCACGTCCCCATCTCTGAGGATTGTGACTTCGGATGGCTGCACTGAGTACTGAGGACTCAGCCTTTTCCTTTCTGTTACCAAAGGGCCCCGCTTCCTTCTGTGGCTCCATACATTTCAGCCAGTTTCTTGAAGCGAGGCCCCCAGTCTGTCAGATAGTCGTAGCTCTGTTCGGAGTCCGTAGTTACAGACTGCAAGGAACTGAGGGACTCTGCCACTGAGCCGTTGCCTTCGAACATATAGGTCTGGAGAGAGTCAAAGGGGGGCGCCCAGAGGTCCATGTCGGCTTCGTAGAGCTTGGCCAACACGTAGCCGTGGACACTACTGTCCATTGTGCAGGCCTGGGGAACATATCTGGAGAGGCTTTCGATTTCCGGCATCATGTCCTGCCTGCTCTTCATGGCCACTTGGGCCTCTCTGGGGTTCCACAGGGCCGCAATGTCAAAGGCCTCTGTGTCTTCCTCCCCACCCCCCTCATCATCGTAGCGGACAATGTTTTCATGGATGTTCTCCTCCTCGTCAATGATATATGGCTGTTTCCTGTGCCTTCTCATGGATAAGATGAGCAGCACCAGCACTGTCAGGAGGTAAGCAAAAAAAACCCGCAAGACATTTAAGAGGACATGTTGCTTAAGTCACTGCCACAGTGTCCCTCAGTCAAAGGATGACTAAGGATGAAGCATATCAAAACCCGAGAGGCTTATGAGCACGGTGACTTTGTTTGATCACTTTCCCCAGTGACCCTTTTCTGTGCTGTGCTAAGACAAGGCTGGCCAGAGGTAAGTCCTCCTTGTTTCTGGTGCACAGGTGGGCAACTTGCAGAGGCTGGGGGGATGGGGGACGAACACTTCCCTGAGGGCTACATTCCTGCCTCCCCTGCCTTGTAATGGGATTTGGGTGGCATAATGCCAGTGGGGCTCGCAAGCTGGTCAAGGAGGGTACATGCAATGTATGCCTGACCTAATTTATGAGCTGCCACTTATACTTTTGCAGATCTCTTATCTTTCCAAGCAGGTATGTTTCGAAGCCCAGTGTTCAAAGCTACTGCCTACCGCCTACTGACATTGTACGTCTGTTCCGGTTTTCATGAAAAGAGGGAAGAACTTCGAGGCACAATGATTAGCGCCAAGCTGGGATGTTTGTGATGCCCACCACTGTGTCCAGTGCTGTACAACTAACTCTCTTATCCTGCTAGAGTGAATCTTACCTGCAGCATCCAGTGCGAGGTGCAAAATAGTATCTACAGGTGGGCTTACTCCATGAATTAAATAAGTGGTTGTTTCTGAACAAATACTCCAGGAGCTGAGCTCAGAAACCCTTTCTCACAAAAATCTGCTCTTCTGAGTGGTTTTTATTTTAGTGGAGAAACTTTTTAATTGTTGCTATTTGTCTCTGGGAGCTCTTTCCAAGGAAGATTACTTTTTTAGTTGTGGTTGTAGAATGAGTTTGGTGAGGTGCACTTGGTGCCTACCTGGTATTGTACTTTTGGTCCCAAATGCATGCCCTTTTATTTTCCCAGCATTTAAGACTTTATTTTTTACTTTAATTTAAATATTGCATTTTATTCTGTACTGCTGCTATGCTTTCTATGCTTGATTCAATTGCAATCGCTATTGTGGTTCTGTTGTTTTTAGTTAATTTTGTTTGTGTGTGTGCCTTTTTAAAGTTTTGTTAACTGCCCAGAGAGTCTCAGCTATTGGGCAGTATAAAAGTGAGATAGACAGACAGACAGACAGACAGACAGACAGATAGAGATCTGTTTATCTGTTTTGTAAGCCGCCCGGAGGCTTTTGGTGAATGGGGTGGCATAGAAATGTTTTAAATAAATAAATAAATAGATAGATAGATAGATAGATAGATAGATAGATACTGTTAAGACAATTGGGAATCAGAACTACTTTAAATCATCCAGCGTGAACTTCTGTGTATCACTGGCATAGTGGTCTAGTGTTGAAACTACATGGAATGAATGATACTTGCTGCATATCAATAGCAAGTCACTTGAATACCTGCATTAATTTGCAGAAATTGTGAACACAATTTGAAGAAATGCTTATTGTCTGTACCTATAATCCATCTTGGGTAATGTCCTTATTGAGATCTCTTTATTAGCAGGATTGTACAAAAAGTCGGTTTGCAGGGATGGGGAGAAAAAAATGCCTGACTATACAGATGCCTGCACAGTCCGAGTCTAAGGACGATATGGAGGATGAGGGTAGGGTTGCAGGCATTAAAACTGGCCTGTGCAAGGGGACGTGATTGCTTTTTGTTCCCAGACTGCTGGGAAGCAGTGTGTAATTGTCCGTCCTTCACTTTTGTGAAACCAAAATCCAGTAGTTAACCCCGAACTGCCTCCAGCTTGGACAGGCATTGGCTCTCCCTACTGAGGGTACGGTAGCCTCCCCCACTGTGCCTGAAGTGCTGAGGGTAGTGCCCTTTGCTCCAGCAATGGTAGAATATTTACCTAACAAGACAAAAATGCAGGCTAGGATGGCAATAAGTGCTCCTCTGCTCAGCGTGACTGGAAGTACGTAGGCCTCTGCATTGCAAGACATCAGAAGGCCTTTGTCATCACAGTTGCAGACGTGAATGGTTACCGTCCCAGTGCTGCTCAGCATGGGATGTCCGTTATCAGCTATCAAGATCGGAAGGTAAAAGGTATTCTGCTCATGCTGCCGGAAGCCTGATCTCCTGGTTAGAATCCAAGCTGTGTTGTCTAGAGGGAGAAGGAAAAGATGAAGATGCCAACACTTATTTACAAAGCCATAAGCCTTCTAGGGGAGAGAAACAGCCTGGTGAAAAGGGATGCTGGGGAAATAATCAAGAGTTGGTGAAAATGTGCTTGGTCAATCTGAAATATACTTTTGCAGCAGTAACACAACAGTTCTGTGTCACAAAAAGGAAAAACCTTTTCCTGTGGACATGTGTCTCAGAGGCCAAACCTCATTGGAACTGCTATCAGAAAGTAAGAGAAAATTAGTCAGTTGTGGGTTGCCCGTCCTTAGCAGATTTTTTTGACCTGATTTTGTTTGTTTGTATGTTTGCCTGTTTGTTCCCAGGGAACTGAATTAGGCTACTCTAGGCATGTGGCTCTTAATCTGGGTGTAAGAAGTCCTGGTTTAAATTTTTCAAGGACCTCATGTTTAACTCCTTGGCTAGGAAAATATGGCTCAGAGAGCAATTCCATGCATGTTTGAACAGAAAGAAAATATGGCTAGATGGGGGATATTAGGAATTGTGGGGTTTTTTTTATGACTAGCATGTGTAGAATTGCACTTCAGTAGTTCAGGTCGGATGCTTTTATTGAGAGCTGCAGGTTTGAAGGTCCTTCCAGAGCTGAAGGAAAACTGGGTTTTACATATCAAACATACTACAGAAGAGCCTACCCTAACCCTAACCCTAAGCTCAGGAGAGGAAAGGATTCAGCCAGCCCCTTCCAAGCGGAAAATCAGCACACTGTATCAGAGATGGTGGTGATAATTTGGAAATGTGCAATTACTGTGGGAATCCTGTGTGTGCATTCCCAGCTGTGCTCACCCTTCCTTAAGTGGAGAAGTAGGTGTATGGAGACATACTTCTACCTATGGATCTTCCCTGCAGGAAATAAGTTTCTGATATGAATGTATGTTGTATCTACTGTAATGCTGGGCCTTCACTAGTATGTGTGCGCATTTTGTTTGGTACACCATTTCCTTGCCTTTGGAAGTGGCTTCCACAACGTGCTTCAGAATCCTTTGCTCTTTTTAATATTAATTAAATTTTGGGTTTTTTAATGTTGGTGTTCATATGTATTTGTAGTATGGTGTTCCGGATGTATTGGAGTTCAGTGTGATTTATGTGGAAGTTTCCTGCTGCTGTTCATTCTTTTTATTATGAAGCATGAATAACAACTATACTTTGGTGGCTACATAGAGTGTAATTTTCCAGCAACATCTATGCTTTCCCTACCTTTTAACTTCTTTTACTAGCGTAATGTTAGGGCAGGACTCCAGTTGAACCTTTTGGGAATGTCTAGACTTGTTGACTAATTGACATTTCAAGAGTAATGCATTTGTGCCAATCTTGTTCTAGCTTGTGTCACAAGATGACAGAGTGATCTGATGCCGTAAGTATTGTTTGCAAGTAATGTGATGGGATAAGATACAAATGTCAGAAATCCAAAGGTTTCCCATTTCTACCCCAAGACTCTTTTGTGCTGTTCCATCTCTTAAGATAGACATTTTCACAAGAGAGTTAGATGTGGAGTATGTTTTTCAGCACACTTGCTATACAGGATGCAGAAGCCACTGCTGTTCATTGTTTACATGATAAATGTTCCATTCCTGCATGCTATGACAAGGCCTCAGTGGAACAGGTCATGGGTTTAACCAGTGCAGGTGCTGTCCCCAAGACCAGGGAGTGAGCTCTACGTTGCAGGGGTAGTCATGATGTGGTAGCACTCATGTGAGTAGCAACCATCCACACCTCCTATATAACCTTGAGCTTAATTCCTTTCAGAAGGCTGTATTTAAGTTTACTGAAATGGGTATCATGTAGGGTTTGGAAATGGATTAATTTACTTTCCATTATTTCTATTGGGGAAAATTGTTTCAGATTTCAAATGATTCAGAGTTCAAATGGCCTCCTGAAATGAATTAAGTTTGAAGTAAGAGGTGCCACTGCACTTATCATAATATAACCTCTAGGATGAAATATGGCTGATTTACAGTTCTGAAGATGCCTATTAAAAAAAGAAAGAAGTTAATATTTAAATGAGCATTAAATGCCAAAGGGCACAGCCAGTTGATAACATAAACCTATAAAGTGTCTATTCTTGTGATGGATAAAATTCCAAAAACTGGCTCGTTGACAGCAAAGTAAAAGAAACAGCAGCTCAGTCATTGCTGGCATTCCAAATTACTTATTATTTTGACTTAAGATATATAAAAAGTACATCTGATGTTGAGAATCTCTCTCTCTTAGCACGATGCCTCAAGGATTAAGTGAGCCTGAATTACCAAATGTTGTAGGGATGGTTCTTTTCAACTTCATCAGCAGTGCATGTTGAAAAGGGAAGACAAGGTCACCGTGTGCTCTAGCAAGGCAATGCCCCCAGTATCTTGACAGCTGTTTCCAAATAACTGATACAGGCAGTTTAGTGCTACAAGTATATTCTGATGTGAGAAGGCATCATTCAGCTTCTTGGAAGTTGCATGTATCTAAATATTCCAGTTTTGTCATTGACAGAAATATGATCTACTAATATTTAAAATCTACTTTAAAAACCACTGCATACATATGTCTGTCAATATGTTGTAATCTTGTGGTCTCTAGATGCATACAGTCCTATACAACTTAGCAGCCACAGGTTAGTTTGGGGGATAGGGTGATCTACGTACCTTTGGAACAGGTGATCTGACCTGCGATGCCCCCTCCCAGCCCTGAGACAGTGTCCATGGCCCTTGGTCTTCTCAATGCAGAGCTTAAATATTAATGGGTGCAAAGGTGTGTATGTGAGTGTGTGTGTGTGTGTGGGGGGGGGGGAGACTGAACTTTCCCAGTCTCAGTGATGTCCCTAGTATGAGAGAAATGTACTCAAGTGATTGAGCTGGTACACATGACCTTCCTCCTATTGATTCCGGGGGTTGGAAATTACCACATGTATGCCCCCTTGAGCAAAATACCCTGATGTTCCATTTAAAATCTCAGCAGGGTGAACCTTTTCATGGAAATAACCTTGGGGGGTTTCATACATTCCCAGGTCTGATGTTGAAATCATTTTCACCACTAGATGATGCTACAGGGCTATTTATTTCTATCCCATCCCTTAGACTAATAAAATTATACCTGCAAGTGCCGGTCATTATGCTGCTAAAAGAGATGAATCCGTGTGCAAGGGGCAAGTATAACCAGGAGGTTTTACAAAGTGTTCATAGGTACTCAAAAATATTCCCTCTCCACTTCAAAGGGGAAATAGCCCTAAAGCAGCCCAATGAGAACGGAGCGCTCTCCTTGGCCATGGAATGCCAGCTGCCATTTGGCACAGGGACTGGAAAACCAAAGTGCGTGTGAAGGAGGATCAAATGGAGGATCTTCATGACAGGCTGGCTGGCTGGACCTCTGAATAAAAGCACGCATCTAGGGCCACTTATTTATTTCTGGGCACAAGTAGTTTTTTGTAGATAGGACAAGTGTGTGTGGCAATTAAGCCACATGTGGGCACCTCATTATGTATTTTGATGGTAGAAAGCCTTCAGGCTTGCCTCAAATTCTGTGCCAGCAGCATAGGCAACAGGCATGAATTGCTTCTCCCAGGGCATTTCTCCATGAGATCTGAAGTCTTCTATGGAGGCCCTGCCATGAGAGCCCTCATCCCAGATACACAGGAGACAGAATTTTCAGCACTGGCCCCTCTCCCCAGAGACGTCCTTCTGATTCCTGCTTCAGGGCACAGCCTTCACTTCATGAAAGCCTCCGCCTTGGAGATGTATGAACTTCCAGTGCATGGAACCTGGTATGGAAGTGGTAGTCTTCACCGCTTTGCACACTGAATTTCATCTCAAGGGCCGTTTTTGGTGGTCTAGATGAAGTGGCGCAGAGGTGGAGGGAGGGGGCTGGGGCACCTGGCTATGGGATACCCTTGGCTCCCACCCCACATCTCTGCTGCCACCACACATGTGTCTTCCTTCTTCCTGAGACCAATGTGCAACCTCAGAATGGTAACTGGTACGGTTCTTTCTGTGCCTGCTGAGAGTGGGATGAGGCTTTGCTGTGGGACTCTTGCACCAGGTCACAGGACCTCGTAGCTGGGACTCTGCATGTATGGAGTCCCAGGGGACGCCAGGAGGCCAAACATGGGCACCCTTAATGCACGTTTGATGCCAAACAAAGGCCTTTTTATTCTCACAGGCCTTTTGAACTCTGAATATTTTGTTGCCATCTCATGTTTTAAGGTGGAGTTATTCTGTGAACATTTTAGACATCTGTGTTATTTATATTTGTTCTGACTTTAGACTGGTTTTTTTAACTTGGCTATTTAATGTGTTGCTTTTTATTTTATCTGATTTTGAATTTTGAATGCATTGATATTACTATTATAGCTATTATTCAATCATTACCCTGAAAACAAATCAAATCAATGACTGAATAAAATAAGCATAAAATGGGTTATTTGGGAGAATTAAAAAAGTAATAAACGTTCTGCAATCAGTGATCCTCTTCTTCTCCTAATGTGTCCAATTGTGAGCCCCTTGGCTCCTATAGCTGCAAGGGGGAGGGACTCCCTGGTATATGCACATAGCTTCTTTGGTGGGGCACAAGCAAGTCCCAGGTACAAAGAAGGGCTTGATTTTGTTAAGGATGAAGTATGTTCAATCATGCTGCAACCAGATGGGCACCAGCTCACCAACCAGCAGGCACCCATGTGGTTCCAAGTTTTGGCAAGCTCTAAGTACTTAAGTAACACATGAATGGGATTTAATTCTGAGTGGGTTCCATCCTGGTAAATGGTGTATTTGAATGAATGCCTGCTGTGAGAAGGCATGGGCAAAGTTTCCATTTCTCATTTTCCAGTACTAAGATTGGTTCAACTAAACTTTGGTGAATTTTTCCAGCCTGAAGTTCAATTCATTTGGAAGGGTGAGAACTAAAAAAAAAGTTTTTAAAAAGTTTGCATGGTCATAGGTACTTTTGATTTCCTAATGCATACTTTTATGTACTCATTTTACCTATCTCCCCCATTTTTTGAAAGCAAACTTCCTAGGTTAATGTATTTTTAAATATTATTTCTCCTGATCTTCACAGTTTTGCATGCAGATTTTTGGTTACTGAACTCCATTGTAAAATTATGAAACAAATGCAGATTTTGAAGAATAACTGAATTTTGGTTTGCCTCGTGGTTTGAAAATGTGAAATCCCTCATCTCTGACTCAAAGGAGCTTATATTCAGGAACATCATTGGCTTGAACCTGATGCATAATATCTGCCTTATATCTCAAACTGTCCAGTTCTCTTACATTCTGGTTGTCATTCCATGAGGGAGTATGCGTCTCTCCACACATATCTGGGCAACTTATGACCAATTTATCTGTGGCTCCAATTTTCTCCCAACTTTGCTTTTCCATTTTAGAAAAACAGCTCGTATATCTATGCCAAATGTGTTCATATATGAGGTCACTTACATTTTAAAGGTAAACAGCAATACGTTTAACAAGAATGCTTTAATTGAGACCAAACATCTGAAATATCAAGGAAACAATATTTTCTGTGTGGCAGGAGTGTGGGGAAAAGCTTGGGATACAAAAAGAACAAAATAACATTCCTCTTATTGTTCCCACCATCCAATTCCATTTTTAAACCTGACCTTTCAGTCATTTTGGGCAGAATCCCACTCACAGAAGGCGCCCACAGCATGACAGCAAGGTTTCGATTTGTACAACACTGGCATATTTCCTCAAAATAAAAGAACCTGTCACTGGGAAGCATGCATACAGGGGCAAAATCTGTATAAATGTTCAAAGTGTAAAATAATATGTCATTTTATTGCTGCCTTTAAGGAACAGGTGTCACTTGGCATTATTTGTCACGACAGCCTTCTGACGTACTGTTAAGCCACAGCCTCTTAAGTCCAACTCATTTCAGAAGACCGTGGTTAGCAAAACAAAGGGTTGTCCACTCCAATTACCTTGATTGTCCCTTAGAGTAAAATTGGGGTTGTTAGCTGCCTCAGGAGCCAAGCTATAGTAGAAGTGCTGTCCCTCTGGTGGGTCATCCTGGTCTACCGCACTTACTGTCTGAATCAGCTGCAGGATGGGAGAGTAAAACAAAGAGACTTCCACTGGAGGGAGAAAACAGCTTTTAAGAATCACACCGAAAACACACCAGGCCTAGCAGTTGAGCAGCAGCATCTTTCAGAAGGTGTTGGGAGAACCGTGAAGGCACTCAAGTGGCTTCAATGCTAATCAATGCTAAGTTGAACAAATTGCGCGCATTTAACGTGGCCAAAACATGAGAAGGACGGATTTAATGAAGGACGACTTTAGAGGGCCCTTGCCTCTTGAGGGCCCATGCTCAGTCCTTGGCATCTCTAGCTGAAAAGAAATGCAGGTAGCATGGGCAAGAAAGAATTTTGTCTGAAATATTGGGGAGATGCAGCCAGCTTATTTATTCACCAGATTTAGAAGGTGTTCTATGTTTAATAAGATTCCTGAACAGTAAGCAATAAAAAGAATGGGGGGAAATCCAAATATAGAATTAAAGTATTAAAAATCAAGCAATTGCCATGGCTGATTGGTCAAGGTAAGCTTCTTCAAATAAAGCAAAAACTGTACCTGTCAAAGTAGATAATGCAAGGCCAAACAAACCAGTGACCTGGCTGGCTCGGCATAACACAACTGAATGGGTTCAGTCCAGACATAGTTAGAGTAGACCCATTGACATCAACGAGATCAGTTAGTTATAACTGAAGTTCCATTGATTAAAATGGGTCTGCTCTGACTAAGTCTTGATCCAACTAAAGTTCAAGATTGGATTTGAATGTCTTATTTCAGGCCTTGAATATAAATACCTGCTGTCTTGCTTTCTTTCTCAATAAGAAGCTGCTACAACCCAACAGATAGGGTACACTTAATTTTACTCTACTGTACTGTATTCTGTCAATGTATTTGATTGCATTATATTGTTGTTATTATTGCTGTTTCTTTTAATGTAAGTCACTTCAAAAAAAATTGGTCTGAAAAGTGAGGTATAAGAAACTTCAGCAAAAATCAAATCAAAACAATCAATCAATCAATGATTATAGATTCATACTGGAGGATGCACTTGGTTTAAAAGAGGAGTACTGCCAAAATTGTTTAAATAGATTTTAAGTCTTTTCTAGAAAGGAATTATGAACAATTTCTATTTAAAGTGGAGGTTTGTAAATTCAAAGACCTGGACATTCAAAAAGTTAAGAGGAAGAAAAAAGTCACCTTGTAGAGACTTTCCTCTTTTATTTATTGCCTTATGGTTAAAACTTTCCTAAAATGGCAGAGTCTATGGTCAGATTTATCTTTAACTACATTCTGAACAATTTTTTAAAAATATCTTTTAAAATATGTGGTTCAATATTATCATGGAGAGTATCAGGCAAAGGTTAAAAGATGTGACATCTTATAGATGCAGCTGTGAATGAGATATGCAGAACTGCATTAGGTAGTGAGGAATAACTCAAAATGAAATCAATCACATATATTAGTTAAATTTCTTTGGACTATCTGGTCCAGTAATTTAGAAGGCTGTTAAATCAATTTCAGAATCATACCCTTTTCGCATGCCAATGTCTGCACAGCATTCCTGGAAGGAAAAAGGGCATCATATTTCAGCCCTGAAACCCTTATCCTAACTGTCTCCACTTGGAGATAAGGGAAAGCCTTGCATTTTTCTGTCAAAATCAAGGTGGAAAACCACTATGCTCAATCAATGCAATGATTCTAATCTGCTACTTCTGTCGTGCCGTGAATTCAGCAGATGGGGGAAAACAATTTTATTTACCTTTTGTTTTCATCTTGACACCTTTGAATAATTATTGTTGCAAGCAGACCTTTCATGTAAACCATAAAGGTTTCCACTGCATTTGTACCAAAGCAGTGCATGGAGGATTAGGGATTGACACAAGATGTGGTGTGAACATTGGAGAAGCAGGCACATCCTTCAGCAAACACCCCACCTTCAAGTTCTCACGAGCAGGATCAGGGTGACCTGCTCTCAGCCTGCTGAGAACAGAGCTGTCTTTTCCTTGATCCTGCAAACCACAAGACTCCAACTCACCATGTCCGTGGGAAAGTGAGGCTGTGTGCTATTCCTCCCAAAGAGAGGGTCTGCCCAAATTTTGTTACTCTGTGAAACTCAGGATCACAGTGAATGCCTTATCACAGGTTGGATATGTTGTCCATCTGCTCTGAATGATGGGAGAGTTACAAGGTCCTAGTCATAGAGGCTGACCCATTACGTGCCACCTGCTATTTTTAAGTTGAGATGTTAAGGACTGAAACAAGACTTTGTGGACACCGTTTAGTTGCGGCAGCCAAAGAGGAATGTGTAGTCACATTCTTTAGTGCCTTTGAGTGCTCTGCATGCACTACCTGCCGCTTCCTCAGAAGCTGAACCCTTTTCAAGAGGGACACTGGGGCTACTGATGCATCTCTAGTTAACACTGCCTGGCTCTTGTGTCCCTGTGGTTGATTTAGGGCAGTGCAAACAGTTTTAATGCTCTACTGAGAAGATTTGATAGAGATATCAGGGAAGCAACGAGGGCTTCAGGGGTGCTGTCTGAAGCTGTACAAGGTTGATTTTCTTCTGGAGTAAGGGGGATGCTCTGCTAGCTGCACTGAGACTGGAAGCATGACAAAGGAATGGGTTTGCAGATATCATGAGAACAGTTTTAATGTGACACACAAATGAATGGGAGATAGAAAATAAAGCAAATTTGGTAGGCCTTCTCTTGGAGTTCAGTTACAGTACTGGAGAGATAAAAATGGTTGAAAATTGTTAATAGCAACTGAGGTTGAGGGGGGTGGGAGGCCCTGTCAGAACCATTACTTCAGGATTGTTCATCTTCCTGGACCCTAAACTGGCAACACCAGCGCAGCATGCAGTGGAATTCACAAACAGAATTCTGTCTTGGTTAAACGTAGCACTGGGCATTTTCACTGCCATGGTGGGGTTTGCACCAATCTGCTCTGGTATGTATGATTGGCCACCTGTTCATTCACCCACCATGACTCCATAATCCATTCCCTGAGCCCCTACAATGCAGCTGCGACTGAAATGTCCTTTGAAGCAGTGTACAAGTGTTCTCAAGGATCACTGTCTAATCCTTCTGTTAGGTCACCATCTTTGTACAGATAGAATTTTTCTTAGATTCTCACCTGTCCAGCTTTTGCATTTTCACATACAAAAGCCTCATAGAATCTGGAAAATTCTGGAGCATTGTCATTCACATCCAGGACTCTTATTGTAACTGAAACACGGCCAACTTGTGAAGGGTTGTCTGGAAAAAGGAAAAACAAATTAAAATTAGAGCGGTTTACTCCTGGCATAAATTAATTTTGGGATTGTGAATTATGTTAGAGTTTTCTTGTGGAGAATACACTGTCCAGGAAGAGCAGGTGGGCAACCAACCTGTTACCGCATACATGTTGAGCTCTAGAGGTTCTGATTTAATTACTTGTGTGTCATGGAAAACTTGCCAGCATTTTTGATAACAAAAAAAAATTGCACTTACTTATGGAAGTTTGAATCTGGACAGCTGAATATCAATATAATTGTGTTACTTGGATTGATAAAATGATTGTACTTGGCATCACAGTGACTTGGCTGTATTGCATTCAGGAATATGTGAGAAATTCATTCCAGCGCATTTACAACAAGCATTATTGCCGTTATTTATTTAATTAATAGTAAGAAGCAACAGCAGCAGCAACTGCTCCTTCTTTCTGGCTAGTTAACAATTCAAAGAATACAGTAACATACATAGTAAAATGCAAATGTAATTAAAACATCATGTAATTTCACTACAAGCTAAAAAAATGGATTTAAACAGTTTTGAAAGTAAACAACTCAATATAACTAGACTCGCTAGCAAAAGCTGGTGTAAGTGCCCCACTGAAAAGCATTCAATGCTTCTGCATGGAGGGTAGTCTTAACTGGGTGCCTAAACAATAACAAAGTTGGCACCAGGAGGACTTCAGTAAGATCATTCTATAATTCGGGCCCTGCCACTGGGAAGACCCGTTCCCTTGCTGCTGCCACATGAACCCCTGTCAGAGGTGCTGCTGGAAGGATGTCTTCAGATGTTGAGCATGCTGTCCTGGTAGACTGAGGTCAGACAAGGTGCTCCAACATGTCCCATGGTCCCAAACTATGGCAGCCTTTATAGGTTAAGCCAGCACCCTGTATTGGACTTGGAAACATACAGGTAGCCAATGCAAGCAGGCCAGATTTGGTGTCACATGTTTGATCCTGACCATTGGTTTGGGTGCTCCATTCTGCACAAGCTAGACCGCTTGAACAGTCTTCAAGGGCAACACCATGCAGAGGGCATGGCAGTAATCTAATCTGGAGATTAACAGGTCATAGATTAGTGAAACCAAGCTATGTCAGTCCAAAGAGGGGCGTACACTGGGCCACCAGTGGGAATTGGAAGAAGGCACTGTGTGCCGCTGAGGCCATCTGAGCCTCAAGTTGCAAGAACAGCTTGAGGAAGATGCTCAGGATAAAGACCTTTTCTTCAAGGATAGTGCAACTCCATCTAGAACACCTTCCATCCCTTCAGAACCACCCACTAGCCTGATCTTAGTCTTGTCTGGATTGAGCTTCAGTTTTCTAGCCCTCATGCAGTCCATTGTCACAGCCAAACACTGATTGAGCACACCCAAAGCCTCGAGAAATAGAGCTGGGCGTCCTCAGTATACTGATGCCAATGGACTCAAAAAATCTTGATGATCCCACTCATTAGTTTCATGTAGATGTTGAATAGCATGAGGAGCAAGATCCATCTGTGAGGACCCCCATGCTGGAGAATCCATGGGGCTAAGCAATATTCCCCAAGCATCACCTTTTGGAGCCAGACATCTAAGTAGGAGTGAAACCACTGTGATTACCACCCCCCATCCCAACCTATGGAGCTGCCCCAGAAGGAAACCATAGTCAATGGTATCAAGAGCCACTGAGATCCAGAAATATGAACTGGGTCACACTCATCCATCTCTCTCCTGATGTAGGTAGAAGACTACCAAAGCTGTTTTTTGTGCTAAAACCTGACCAGAACCTTGACTAAGCTGGATCTGGACAATCAGTGTCACTCAAGTGTGTCTGGAGCTGGTTGTCCAGCACCTGCTTAAGGACCTTGCCAGGAAAGGACCATTTGCCATCAGCCTAAAGTTGCTAAGATTCCCAGGTCCACAGAGGGCCTCTCGAGGCCAATTTCAGGTGGCATGGAAGCACTCCCTCTTGTAAAGAGGCATTGATCACTTCCCTGGTCAAACATCTTCCCTTCTTGAGAAGTTACCCAATTCATACCTCCTGGACCTGATGTTGGATTCAAACACAATCTGGGCTCAAAATGAGTATAGTTCTGAACTTCTGCTGCACACACCAATATATTTCAAGTATGCATATATTTCAAACATTCACTAACCCTATTTAATCTAAGGAAGAAATGTATACATTTTTAAAAAGCATGCAACTGATATATGCATTTGTAAAAATAGGCATGAAAATACATACCATTTTTGTATGTGAAGATAAAACACAAGGCTTTCAGTCTGGCACAGACAGAGTTAAAACAAGACTTGAAATGGACATCAGAGAATCCTCGGGAGCTTACTTTTTAAGATTCAAACTGTATTTCCAGATCAAATAGTTTAGAAAATGGATACTAATTCTAAAGGACTGTAATGTGGCTTGAGCTAGCTGGTGCCCCAGTGATCACATATGGGCCTGTGGGGTTACAGTGGGGACTGCATGCAGGTGCCCCTCGTGTAATAAGCATCCACTGTGATTTGCCCAAACATGGACCTTTGCAATTGTGCATGTCTCAGTGGCCATTTATGGGAGTACATTCCATATGGAGTGCACCGCCACACGATCTCTGTTGGGTCGCTAGCGCATCACTGGCTTACTGAACTTCCACAACTGGTCAGAAAGGAGTCACAGACTGCCTGAACGAAGCCATGCATGCTTCACGTTCAGATTCCAAATGATTTCAGCACAAAATTCGCTTCATAATGTATCACCATGCCAAATTTTCTTCTCATACTGTGATGATATCACTTATGCTGCATTTAACTAAACATTATTGGAAATGCATAAATAGCTCCACATTTTGCAAGTGTTAACTCTATGTTGCCCTGGGGGTCCTATGTGGACCAAAAGACAACTCAAATTTACACACACACACACACACACACAGAGTAGTCATAGGGATGCTGTTTTTTATGGTAACCCTACATCTGTGCTGTAGAACAGTAGCTTCTCCATGCCCACTTCTCCCACTCTTGCCTATAATTTCTAATGAAACGCACTGGGTTGGCTTGCAGGTCATGGCAAGCAACACTGTATTGTTTCTGCAGTATGCGGCTTTTTGCCTCAACCTACCAGTCAGATGGCTGCCTGGTTCCCATGGTAACATGGTTTCCACATGCCCTGCTCTGTCCTCCCACTCTCAGCATTCATCCCAGCAGCCCCCACGAACAAAATCTTCTTCTGTGCTGCATTATTCCCTATGGACCTCAGCTGCCTCTCCTTGATTTGTCCGCTGAGGTTTTGAGGTATAGCTCCCACTTTCCCCTGGGTATTTTCTGAGCATGCCTGCATCTCTGTAACACTTTCTAGCCAATCCATGCCCACAAGGTTTTTTTTAATTGAACAGTTTTGCTTCAACCCACCTTCTCCTTCCATACATTCACCCACTTGTACCAAATGTACAATACTGAAATGCCATGGCTGGATACTGATGACACAATAGCCCAACAAAAATAAGCATTCATCTGCCTTCTCATGACATAAGAACTGAGCCACTTCGTGATGTGATACCATTATGTTGTGAGTGGGAATGGAGAAACTCACAGCATAATGCTATCATGTCATATAATTGCTAGGTTAGCGTGGGTTGTTGTTGTAGCATGGAATGCTGTTGAAGCATGAATCATCACACTGTTTGAACTCAGCTATGCTAACAAACCATGGTTTATTAAACATGAATAACCCACACTTCACAGCTCAACCACAAATCATGGGCTCATGGCGGGTAAACTATGGCTTGTTGTGCTGCTTGGTTACAATAAGCTGGGTTTCAATAAATCACAGTTCAATAACAACTCACACAAAATCCCTGAGCATGGGTTATCATATTGTTTGAAACCACTCAGTGAGTTTCAGTAGATGTTACTGGAAACGGGATAAGAACTTGCCTCGAAGTATGGATTTTTATGCCTTTTATCTGATTTGCTGTAATATCCAGTTCCATTGAAATAATTTCATAAATGGAATCTTAGTATGCATGGGAGCTGAAGGGTTCTCAAGTAAATGCTACAGTAATCGTAAAGCTACTGTAAACCAAAACTAAGTTTTTATACATATCTGAGACCCTGGAAAGCAGCCTTTTCTGCCCTATATAAGGTTTATTACAAAATTATTTCTACAGGCCTGTAAGAAAAAGTAAAAAAGCGGCGGGGTGAAATCAAGCAGATGGTAATGACAGATACTCACAAGTGGCTCAAGGAGGGTTTGAACCAGTGACCTAGAAGTGAAAGGCCCTGAGCTCATTAGCAATTCCCTGAGCTATCCAATCCTTACTGATAATGCGGGTTTTAACTCTGATAAGCTCTGCAATATTCAGAGCATCTGCTTTTGCTACTAATAGTTCTTGGAGAGAGAGAGAGCGAGAGAGAGCGAGAGAGAGCGTGTTCTAATCTGAACTGCAGTTTGGAAAAAAAAGAGAGAAGAGAAGAGAAGAGAAGAGAAGAGAAGAGAAGAGAAGAGAAGAGAAGAGAAGAGAAGAGACAGTAATTCTCTTGAATGCTAATAATGTGAGTAAACAGAATGTCACAATTCATTTGAAGAACCTCCCCCAGGAGTAGAAAAATTAAATGCTAGTTTCATTCCCTCAATCAGACACAAAATGTGGTTTCTGGTTTCCACTGCAATGCATAGCAATATGCATATCATATGGCAGAAACAGACTTTGCCCTAGCTCCTACTTAATTCCAGTTAATAAATGATTTGAGAGTGGCTTGTAGGATACAGACATTTCATCATGATTAAATATCAGCTCTAGGTTTCTTCTCTAGTGTATCCCATAACTGTGGTTTAGACAGGAGGGCTGAATTTTCCTGAAAGGAAAAGGGCAGGGAGATGGTACCCAAAATCTATAGCCACACCTGCTCTTAACTTAACTCTTATAATGGGTTAACTACTCTTAACCCATTATAAATAATCAAGGGAAGAGATACAGAATAAATAAATTCTGATCAAACTTTTCTTCATTTTGTATTATCTATATAGGTGGAAATATTTGTTATACCTCTGAAATTTTAAGAATCTATTACCTGTATAATTTGTAATATAGGAATAAGGAATATATTTAGCATATTATAGTAAATATATAACAGGTAGGGGTGTTTAGAATATATTGTAATATAATTGAGGTTGGGTATAGGGAATGGAAAGAGAATTCTTCAATTCTTATTTTAATACAAACTGACCTAAATTTGCACTTTCGAAACATTATGTGAACAAAAACTTAGTTGTTCTTTGAAATTTATATTTCTCCAAATTTTGTAATGGAATCCTCCAATTAAACTTAATATGCACAAAAATCTGGATGCTGTGGAAAATAATCAGAAATGCATTGCTAGATAATTGCTTACAAAACATGTGTGGATTAGGTAAACCCACATACAAAATGCATACAAGGACAAAAATGCCTATGAATTTCCCCAGAAACCTATTTTTTCACCCAAAATTGAGTATGAAGTTTGAAGGGAACTGAAGTTCAGAAAAATTGACAGATCAATCAGGAATATGCCTGCATGGTGATGAAAAATCCCTTCAATTTCTATGTTAAAAATCAGTAAAATGTAATTAAAAAGAGGATGTGGGAATAGGCAGCATTAAAACTCCACAGGCCTATGCAGCTGAACAAATCCACCAGCAGTGACCACACTATCCTTTTCGATTTTATCCATATTTTTTGTCTGCCTTACTCAGCTCTATGGCCAGGATGGTGATATTGTGCCATGAAATGTCTTCCCGATCCAGAGGTCTTGCAGTCATTAGAGCACCAGTAGTAATGTCAACATAAAAGAAGCGCCCAGGATCACTGCTTCGGTCAATGGAATATCTGTAAAAATACAAATTTGGAAGGCATTAGCACATAGTGTCAAGCTGTAAAACATTTGAATTCAGATCATCATCATCATCGTCTTAATTATCTGGTTTTGTTCCACCTTAGATACTAAGGTGGTTGAAAATGTGGTTTGATAAGCAGTTCAGCCACTTTAATCCTGAAAAAGTCTTTTAACATTGACTAGTGTAACAAGAATAAAAGAAGACAATTTGAATTAATTTCAAGTGTTATTCTTTTGTCCCTCCTGGCAAAAGCATAATGCTGTGTTGCACTTATTCTTGGAATTTTGTGTATAGTACTGACTACTCCAATATTCTATGATTCTATGAAACAAAACAAACTGGTGCTCTCCAGATGTTTTTGACATTCCTAACTATCAGCCATACTGGCTGGTCCTGATGGGAAGTGAAGTTCCAAACATCTGGAAGGCACCAGATTTGGAAGGTGGAATTCCACCCTTGTGTTCTGGGCTTCTGCTACTTTGATCATACTGGAAACTAACTGTTGGACTTGATAGTCCTTGGAATTATGGAAGACTACTGTTTTCTGGTTTTCAATTTCATTGAGATGAAAAAAGACTCTAGGCAAGGACAATATGTTTGTGAATACTTGCAAACCTATTGCTTTTTGGAGTTCTTACATACTGCAGTGTAGCTCAAGGTCACAATATGATCTAGCCAGAACTTTCTGGTTGGAAAATCAACCTTATTCCATTTACCATTTGTAATGCAAGGGCACAATCAGATAAGTTAGTAATTTTCAGATTTTATTCATTTGTAAAGGCATGCATATACTTTCTCCCATTGGATCTGAGTGGGACAGAAAACTGCATAAAAACTGCATTAGCTGAACTGCGTCCAAAATCTCCTGAAATTCTTTTGAAATCCATAGCTTAATTAGCTGGCCTACTTTGTTTTCATATTTAAAAAGTGGTTGATGCCAAGTCAGAAGAAATTCAGTCCTAGAAGCCACCTCTTCAGTCTTTTCATGCCTTCTCTAGAAGTTTCTTTCAAAATATATTCTTTTGTTGGTCTGTCTGTCTAGGACAGGAGGAGAGAAGGGTCCTTTCTCATGTCTCAAAAGCCACTTATTTTGAACAAGACAAGGTGTGTGCATGCGTTTAGCATTAAAAATTTAGCTTCAGTTCCATTTGATTGCAACTGAAATATTTTAGATTTGGCTTCAATTCCAGATCACTGAAAAACAAGTTCCCTGAATGAATGAGTTTTGAAACTTGGATTCTGGCTCAGTCTGACTCCTTAATTACATGGCATCTTTTTGCAGGAGCATTCCAAGCAAGAGAAACATTGCTGCCAGCAAAGTACCTCATTTACTCTGTACATCGGAAGCTGTCATATAAAAGATAATTGTATCCCCTCTAGGCCTGATGCTATTTAGTTCAATTCATCCAGGGCTGGATAGCTTTAACTATCGGTAGTTAAAATAGGTTCATATTGTTAATAGGCTGGAGCATACAAGATCCAAGGGCTGCATCTTTTCAGAAGGTCTTTGTGGCAGCATGCAATTAGGAATTAACATGCCCCCATCAAGCCTTCAAAATGACCCCACTGACGTAGCTGGAAAACTCCCAATGATCTTAATGTCTTGGGGTCAGGGAGTGACTAGTACCATGACACATGTCCTTATTTATGAAAGTAGACAACTGTTTATTTGAGCCAAATGATATTATGTCCAATACCAATATTTACAGTAATCCCAGGGCAAAGCTTTAAATCCATCAAATGTTGCCGACTTTGGCAAAGATGTTGTATAACATAGGGCTACAAGAGTGAAGACAAATTGATTGGCCCAGCATTCTGCCCAAGAACTCATAGCGGCATTAAAATAGCTTAAATCTCGAAAGCTCAGTTTAGCAAGGATCTGCATTAAAGTGCAACTAAATTTGTACTGTTTATTATATCCAGAGGCCTTTGGTTTGGTCCAATGTGTCTCCTGACCTATGATGTTCTTGTAGCATCAGAATTACAATATGATTTATGCACAGGTCTAACACATTTTGGGACCAGGCCATGTTAGATCATGCCCCTATCATGAAAGGACAATTCCCTAGGGAGTACGCGCATTTGCAACTTCTCGGGCTCTGCTGTTCACATATCAGCTGGTTTCAGACAACATGATAACCCACACTCAAGGCTGTTAAAATGCAGTTAAAGGAGTTCTACCATTTGAGGATTAGTATGAACACATATGAAAAGTTTTCTAGGTATCTGAAAATGCACTATACAAAGTGCTAAACATATGAGCTGAGAACCTCTTGTTTCCATCTAAGCTCTATTATGAACTCAGTAGGTAGCTTAAAGGATACTACCAAATTTGCCTCTAGTTGGTTAAGACAGCCAGTGTGGCCAATGGCCAAGAAGTATGGGAAGTATAAGGATAGTACCAGGTTGCCTTCCTCTGGGTTATTTGCTGGCTACTGTTAGTGTTGCTGTTTATTTATAAGACTGACACCTGTCCCAGATTTTAATAGAAATATGAAGGACAAAGTTGGTCTGATTTTGGCCCAGTATTCCAGAATGTCCAATGAGCCTTCTTTAATTTAAAGTTAGTTTAACATATTTAACCCTGGGCCCAGTGACTACTCCGAAGTTTGTGAAGTACACAAACCATATACAGGGACAGAAGGCTGAGATTTCCACTATGAACCAAAGACTAACTAGTGATAGAAATAGATATTTATTTAGTTATTTATATTTACATGTAAATTTCACTGACAGTCAATGTAGTATGGTGGTTACAATGCGGGTGCAGTGTGTTACAGGGGCTTCTAGTCCCTGGTTGACCATGAAGTGCACTGGGTGACTTTGGGCCAATCAAAGATTCTCAGCCCAACTTGCCTCACTGAATTGCTGTTGTGAGGATAAAATGGAGCTAGGTAAGCCACCTTGGGTCCTTCACAAGAGGAAAAAGGCCAGGAAATAAATGCAATGCAGTGTAATATAATAATAATACTTATATAGACTGATTTATAATCTCAGAGAGATTCGATATTGAACTGTTATGAAAAATTGGTAAGAACTACTTAGGAATTACACATGATTGTAAGGATGTCATGAAAAGGGCAAGGAGATGATTGTAAGAATAAGTTGGAAACCTGTTAGGATGATAGTGCAGTGAGAACTGATGGGCTTTCAGGTTAGGGAGAGAAGCAAATTGCTTTTGCATCCTGGTTTAAGCCTCCTTAATTTGAGCAAAAACATTCACTGTCCTTTTAATGCTTTGCTTTTAATACTGAGGCTCATACCTCGAAAAAACTGTTTGAAATCAATGGTGCTTAAGTTAGTCATGTTAAGGCACAAACCAGCTAGGGAATACTAGAAGATGTCTGCTCTGTAACATAATTACCCAAAGCCCCACTGATTTCAAATAGTCTTCTCTAAATATTACCATATCTGTATCCAGCTGTTATGTTGGGACTTAGAAGGAATGGAGTAAAACCAGTAAAAATCATGGGGTTCCTCATAAGAATGAATATATCTATGTATCATTTTTAATTAAATAACTTACAGGAATTCTCTGAACACACAGTCATAAATGAAGTTGGTATAATTAACCTTGCAATTTAACACAATCCTTCTTGATTAGGGAAAAGCACTAAAGAGTTAACCCAGCTTCATGGGCTTTCTTGTCAATAATGTCTGAGTTCTGAGGACTATGAAAGTCTCTGGTCAAGAGGGGAAGGAGATCCAAGCAGTAATATGGGAACCATAACGCTGGCTCATGTTGTGAAGCTGATATCAAATTTATTGGGAAAACCTGTGAGAAGGTTGAATAAGTGTTACATAAACAATTACTCAGGAGAATCACATGGCAAGGAAAACTCAAGGTACACAGCATTGTAAAACAGTTTGCAGGAAAAGGTAGCTGTATTTTGCATAAGAAATAAGGAGAACCCATTATCATTGTCTTCTGTCTCCCTTTTAAAACAAAGATGTTTCCTGGGGTGCTAAATTTATTAAGGAAATCCACACAGCAGCTTTGCAAGATTGTGAAATAATGATCTTTTTTTGCAAGGGCCTATTTTTTTTAAGTCTCCCCTGACAGTTTAAGGCTAACTTGTATCTGAAACTGAATATGGCCTTGTGATTAGTGGTGCAGCATTAATCACTGGTGTCATGTCATCCAGGTGGAGGCTTGTATTGCATCCTCTGTACATGTTTCTCTATTGTTAATAACTGATTCTCAACAGGAATTGAGTTCATTGAACTGTTTACATAATCTCCCTTAGTCATTCTAAATTAATCAAGCTTGCATTCAGCAATCAGCATCTCCCAACGTGGGCAAATCCAGATGTCAAAAAAGCTAGAAATAAGAGGATTTGAACTTTCAGTGGGCACTTTGGAAACACATTTGGCTTTCTAAAATTTCATTGACAAACATCTGACTGCCACTTCAGATCAAAACCGATCAGTAGAATCAAAAAGCATCTCATAGTGGAATTTTGATTGTTATTATAAGGCCCGATGTACACAGCCAAATAGCATCAGTTATAAATTAAGCTCCACCAAGGTTATACAGCTGTGCAAACACACTAATCTTGCAAAGATCTGTTAAGGCTAAGTAAGTTAATGAGACCATTGGTAACAATACAGTCTTAAGTAGCCAAGGTGGCCCATTTATACTTTTTAAGCCGCTCTAGGGCAATGCTTTTATTACAGGTGTGTGGAATATGTTTTTAAAAATTGCTATTAAATGTCCAGATTCCACCTGATACTCTATCAGGGTCTATATGATGGCAATGGGTGGGGCCATTCATTTTCTCCCTTTATTGCCAGATAGGATTCTTAAGATTTTATCATGTTATTCATATCTTAGTACTTATTCATTCTTTTTAATGCAAATATGTATATATGGTGTATTTTACCCTGTGATTTATTTTATGTTATATTGTCTTATTGTTAAACCGTCCCAAGACCATGGTAAGAAACGGTCCAGAAAAGTTTTAAATAAATATGTTACAAGGTGTGGTTACAGCAATATATTTTTACTATTACTGCTAAGCTCTTCTTTTTCTTTCTGAAACCACTTTACTTACTGTGTCTTTCTGCCACCACCATTCTATCTCTCAGACTGACTTCATAAACCATAATAATTCACACTCAGGGGCTGAGCATGGGTTGTTAACTAAACAAGGGCTAATGTGTTGTTTGAACTCAGCCAAGATAACAAATCATGGTACAAACTCACATTATCACAACTGATTCATAAACTATGGATTCTTCTGATGGGTTGCTCATGGTTAAAAGCCATGGCTTGTTAACAGAGGTGAGTACAGACAAACCATTTGTTTATTTATTTATTTAAAACATTTTTTATGCCGCCCCCATCACAACAAAGCCTCGGGGAGGCTCACCATAACCATAAACACCCCATAGTTCAGTGACAATCCACATTCAACCCTTCTCTCTTCTTCCTGTTTGTCCCAGGAGGCTGGTGAACTTCTTGCTTGCAGAGGACTTTTTGAAATTAGACTGAGGACTGTCCCTGCAGTCATAGGTCTACAAATCACCTATGTTAGCAGTATTAGGAGCAACCGCAATGCAACCAAGTTGTAAGCAAGCATTTGAGTGCTTCAGAGCTATGTTAATAAGCTTCTTATTCTTAGGGGCTTTAACATTATGCCATGCTAGCTTCATCTCAGCACATATGCAGAAGCACTGAGCTTCACCCCCTGACATCTTCAAGTTGGCTTGGAAAAGACCATGGTCTAAAACTCTGGAGATCAGCTACCAGTTAACTGTAGATGATACTGCACAGGATTAACCAATGGTCTCACACGGTACAAGGCAATGCAACTCCACACATTTCAACATTCAGCTTGAAAAGGAGTTCTGGAGAACTTGCGCATGACTTTGTGACAATTTGGTTGGTCTTAATAAAGGCTTTTCTCCTCTAATAATAATATAGTCATTACCTCAGAAGATACTAATGCTAACACATTTCTAACCATACAAATATGGTTGTACTTGTATGGTTAGCTTAAGTTTCTTAAACTTTAAGAAAAGTTTAGCTTATTTATGTGACGAGTGAGAAAGAAGTTAAGAGCCTGAAGGAGGTTGTTGGTACCCATATGTATATAGATAATTGGGCTTTTATGTTGGCTGTTTAAACACACACCAGGGAGATATTATATGAAGGAAATTTTGATTACATGAGAGTGCAAGCCAGTACATGTTTAGACAGAAAGATGTTTAAACTGGAAAAGCCATATATCTCCCAGCATACCCAGCCAGCCATGGAAATGTAGGGCTTTTCACTCTGAAAGAAGCATCCTAAATCACCCTTCCTCCAACATGGCGCCCTTTCAGTGTTTTTGACATCAGCCCTAGTCAGCATGGTTCATACTTCAGGATGATGAGATCTGTGCCTCCAAATACCTGGAGGGTGCCAGGTTGAGCGAGAATAATTTTCCCTCATCACTGGAACTGATTTGCAACCACCCCACTGACAAAAACTGTGACACCAGTGCTAAGTGGGTGGAAGATAATATCTGGATGCATTAGAGGTCCAGGTGTTCACTAAGGACAGGTGGACAAATACTTTAATTACAACAAACATGCCCAAAGACTCTACAATTCACTATCATTTGAGGATTATTTGGATTTGACATTCTGAAACTTTACTACTAGTCCAAAGAAAACGATCCTGGCAGGTAACATAGCAAATATGAGAATGGTGAAGAAAACCTGATTGAGTTGTTGGTCACATCAGGGTCCTTGGCATAAATCATTTGTATGGTGGTCCCAATGTCCACATCTTCAGGTACCTCCACAAAATAAAAGCTAGGCTCAAACAGGGGCGGCTCATCCACATCTTCCACACTGATATGCACGGTCGTAGTGTCGCGGAACGGGCCTAGGTTCAGGAAGCGCATCTCCAAGTGTGGATTGGCACCTTCTACTTTTAAAGTGTAGCTTTTCTTACTTTCAAAGCTCAATGGCTGGAGGAGGAGGAAGAGGAGAAGAAACAAACCATTTTTCAAGCTGGAAGGAACATTTTGAGTCATATTATCCAATTCAGTTAAAACAAAGCATTTCCCCATGTCCTTCTGTACATCTGCATTGTATAAATAGCAGGATAAATAGAGCATCTCTGCAATTTTAGTACTTCTAGCTGATTGGCAGCACTGAAAGTCCTGCAACTACCAACCATCTATAATTTGGTGGTGGTAGGCAGTGGGAAATGGTTGTGTGAAAATTCACAGGCTATATCATTCCAATCCATACATATGGAAATATTTGCACACAGTTATTCTAGAACATAGACAGGAATGGATACTTGGGTGTGCAGTTCACACCCAATATCTGTATGTGATGGAGTGTAGTATGTATAAACATTATCTTTATGATGCGTATTTGGATAGGTGTTCAATTTCTGATTGAGCAAGTTTTATGCATGTAGATGTCTGCACACATGAATGGATCTCCTTAGCTGGATTTGCCTGTACATAAACACCATGTATACTTTGCATTTCTGTTCAGGAATTTATGGACAGGCAAAAAATAACCAGTTGCTTTGGTGGCCACTTTATTATTGCCAAAAAGGAGGAGAAAATGCATCACTAAACAAGAACAACAACAAGAAAAGAATAGCTCTTCAAATGGAAAACAACTTCAGATAAAGTCCTCTGAAATGTAGGACTCATGGTCACTCTACCAGCTACAAGAACACCTCAACACCTCTCATGAAAAATACGAATCTTGGTGAAATACGGTAGTGAGTAGTAGCATGAGTGGGAAGTTCCAATCTCGCTGTAGCCATGACCTCTCTCGGTGGCCCAGGTAAGTTGCCATATCTTATCTTCATCTTCTGCCCATAATGCAGCAATAATGAAGTAGACATTTTACAAGCAGGCCACCACAACGAGTGATTACCATTCACAGATCACGTGTAGGTATACATTCATCTAAGCCTGTGCTTCTGGGGGCTGACCACCAATCCAAAGATAGGACCTTCTGCTCTAACTTGGTGAATTCTTTTGGGTTGTTTGACCATTTAAAGTGCAACTTTCCTACCTGCAGATCACTGGGACATGGAGCCTCTGAAGGCAACTTAGTGCTCGACTGGTCCTTGGAGGAAGTCTGAGGCTGTAATTTTGGGAGATTGACTCTGCTGTGATGTGAGAAGTATGAGAGGAATCCAGTCAGCCTCAGCACAGCCCTCTGAACTGCAAGAGGCTATGCAGTAGTGAATGATGTGCTGGTTATTCTCCCCTTCTTCAACTGATAGTGCCACAGAAATGTTGGTAGCAACTCTCTCAGCAGCCCAGACTGCAACAGGGGGACCAAAAGCTCTGGACAACACTAGAGGGTTATTGTAAACTTACCAGTCAGAGCCTGTATTCAGTGGGAATTGAACTGCTGGGCTGTGATAATCCCTCTTGCCCAGCTGTAGCCTCTTTCAACTATAGTATGGGAACAATGCATTGCATTTGCGGGATTATTTTTATATATTCCACAAGAACTGAGTTAGAAAGAAAGGGATTTTTCTGTTGCTTTCTTGGGTGGGTGGTGGCTTGGGGGAAGATGCCCAGTCCCAGCCATAATAAAGTTGTGGATTTCTTTTATGATTTAGAAACATAGAAACAGAGCAAGTCAGAAGGGGCCTCCCGGGCCATCTAGTCTGAACTCCGGCACCAGCTGGCTCCACTCACGACATGCCCACCATGTGGACGTCCAGCCTACCTTTGAACACCCGCACCGATGGGGCCTCAATGACCTCTTGTGGAAGCCCATTCCACACCCTCGGGGTCCTAACTGTCAGGAAGTGCTTCCTGGCATTCAAATGGAACCTTGGCTCCCTGAGCATTTCTATAAGCATCTCTCATGTTCATCCTTGGAGATATCTAGGACAATTTTTGTGTGGATTAGCAGATTACCTAGCATGACAATGAGATGGTTCTGCCTATTTCTTTCAGTATTGCCATGTCTCTTTCTTCATTCTCTTTTGCTCATTTCTTCTGGAGAAGGAGGAGAGAGAAGAAAAATGATAAAGAGGATAATGGAGAGGTGTAACTTCCACTTTATCCTCCTTATCGATCTCTGCTTCTTGCCTCCTTTCCTATCTACTGTTGTGGACACAGCATCCTTTCCACCAGCTATGTCCATTTTTCCGCTCTTCTGGTTTTCTTTTCCAATGGATGTAATGTTCTTCTGTGACACTGAAGCAGCTCATCCATCATTGGGGTTCTTTTGGACTATTAACTCCACCCACTCCTCAGGACTTTTTATATTCTTTTGAAAATTTTCGGGTTCCCTCAAGCCAGCTGATACTTCCCTTTTGTATGCAGATGATGCTCATTTGGCTAGACAAGGGCTGGCCCTGGGGGGAATATGGGCTCAGCATTAGTAGGAGTGAGTATTAGCAGTAGTATGTGAAGCACTTTAAGCATATAGCAAAAATGATAAATAGATGACATTATATTGTAATAGCTATAATCCAGCCATGGTTAAACACTGTTAATCCTGTTGATTTCAGTGTGAGATAGTTAAACACATGGTTAAGTATTATGCTGAAATCAGTGAGACTCAAATATGCTCTGCTTTGGCTGTTTTATAAGCACTTTATAAACTTTAGAGGGGGCTTTTATCACACAGCAAATCTGAGCCTTAAAAGTACCATGCTCCCTTTTGCAGAAGAAATTCTGTTCCATGCTGAGTTTTCATGCCCTTTTTCTGGTTACGTTTTACACAGAATGGAAGTCAGTGCACATAATTGTACTGCAGCGATGCTTAATGTGTGTCTTTTATGTGTAACAATAAAATGATAATTGAAAAGAAAGTTAGTGACAACAGCAAAGCGAGGTCTAGGAATGACCAAAGAAACTTCATAAAAGTAGATATGGAAATGGTTGCAAGAGTCTTATAGAACATTATGAGGCCTCCTGCTGATCATTTAATTTCCAAGAATGCAACGGTTATATGCTTTTTACTTTTACATAATGGGTAGTTTAGTGCTGAATATTAGCAAAATGCAATCTTTGTAATGGGCACAGACCTTGATCAGAGAAAAATGTGAGCTTCTTTAAGCAGTTTGAGAGGCAAATGTGTTGGATGTGGCTCACTTTCATTTTCTGAACTGGATTTTCTAACACAAGTTTATGGTTTATATTCACTTTCATGTTTATCATACACTTTCTTGAGTAAGGCCAATGCTGCACAGAGCAGCGGGTCAGCCTGTTTCCACAATCAGGGTTGCCTCTTGCAGCTGCTGTGTGTTCAGGATTTGCTAGCCACCTCCACTAGGGATCATCCAGTCATTTTTCCTTGACATATACTTCTGATACACATGTTTGCAAGTGTACATTTGTATCAGGTATGCTTTATACGTATCTTACATCCCGACTGAAAATGCAGTGGCTCTGATTTACGTAGTTAGTTGGGACGAAAAAGCTGAAGCTCATGGAAGACATTTTGTTTTCATGCAACTTGGGCTGTCCTATACTCATTGTTCTGTGAGTAAACCTCATTAAACTGAAAGGGGCTTATTATTGAGAAGGACTGTGCTATTAGTCACAAAGAACTTCACCTGTATCCAAGACCACCTGCTGCCCGGGGTAGAAGGTCATGACACTCCTCTGTTGTGTTCCTCCATGCCATCCTACTGGCTGTCACAGCAGAGACTTAAAAATCCTTAACTTTGGGTTGTTCATTTTAGTTTCTAACCTAGTTTAGCATCCTAAGTTTGTTCCCCAGGCTGAGCCTTGTCGTGGATTAAAACAAACAAGCCAACAAAGCACCATGTTGCTGAAAGGTATTTTACCAGGTGTTCAATTTCATATGAGAGAGAGAGAGAGAGAGAGAGAGAGAGACTGACTGCGTGCACACATGAGCTGCATATGTTAACTAGTTCATAGCAAGGAAGTAAACCAAAATGTCAACCCATTAAACAGCTTTGAAGATGTGTAAGAAAGGACTAACAAACTTAAGAAATGCTATTTGTGTAAGCAGCACAGGGTAGGAACAGTTCTCAGCTTAAAGAAAACAACCATCTCTTGGCTTTATCAGCACTTGAGGATCTTCAGGTCGCAACTGTTGGATTTTACAACTTTTTGCAGGTTTACTGTTAACTGCATGGTTCATTTATGATTGTTTCTTGGCTACTTGAATAAAAATGTGGATACAGTCGATAGGCAGACACTCAACAAACCAGTCACCTGCAAAAGTTAGTCTGATAACTTTGAGGAGGGGTTAATGATACAATTCCCTTTGAGGGTAGTTTCATGCGCGCGCGCACGTGCACACACACACACACACACACAGAGTTAAATCCTGAAGTGCCTAATCTTGGAAGCTAAGCAGGGTTGGCCGGGTTGAAATCTGGATAGGTGACTTGAGACCTGCATCGAGCAGGGGCTTGGACCTGATAGTCTGTTAGGCTCCTTCCAACTGTATGATTCAATGATCCTTTCTAATGCACATGTGTTATGCAAAATGGCTTGTACCAATTCAAATTGCAATATAAAAATATAAGAGTATCAAAAGAATAAAATTACAATGTAACAAGTATAAATTTGAAGTATAACAACAATATTGGCATTAAAGAGGACAGGAACAGCAGCTACACACAACCTTCCCTTGAGAACAATTCAGCCTGATAAATTAAAATTCTGCTGAAATAAGCAAGGGAAGTCTTGGAAGCTGACAAAAGGCAATAAAAAATGACGACCCAACACATAACAGCGACCCATAACACTGAAGAGGGTTATAAGAACAAAGGAACATAAGAAAATAAGAAAACCGATGCTGGATCTGATAAAAGGTCCATCTAATCCAGCACTCCATTCACATGCCCACAGGCATCCTGATCAAGCAGGATGGGTGCAAGGCCTTTGCCTGTCCAAGCCCCTCAGCAGCTGGTGTATTCAGGCAGGCCACCTCCTATCAAGAAGTTAGCAAAGCACATAGCCAGCAAGGCTAGCAGCCACTGAGAGTCTCCTCTCTCATGAATCTCTCCAATCCCTTTTTAAAGTCACCCAGGTTAGTGTCCATCACTACCTCCCGTGGCAGCAAATTCCATGGTTTAACTATACACTGTGTGATGAATCATTTCTTTTAACCTGTTCTAAACTTCCCACCAATCAGCTTTGTGGGATGGCCCTGGGTTCAAGTGTTATGGGAGAGGGAGGAAAATGTCTCCTCTACTTTCAACACACCATGCAATATTTTAAGCACCTCTATTAAGTCTCTGCTTAATCGCCTTTTTTTCTAAGCCAAGCAGTCCCAGTTATCATAGCTGCACCTCATATAGGAGCTGCTTCAGGCCCCTGATCATTTTTGTTGCCCTTCTCTGAACTTTTTGCAACTCAATAGTGTCCTTTTTCTGGTAAGGTGACCAGAACTGAACACAATATTCCAAATATGGCCACACAAAAGATCTGTATGAGAGAAGTAAGATTTTGGCAGTTCTGTTTTCTATTATGTTCCTAATTAAGCCTAGCACGGAGTTTGCCTTCTTCACAGAAGTTGGGCACTAGGCTGACATTTTCATTGAGCTGTCCACCACCACCCCAAGATCCCTTTCTTGCTGGTAGTTCAGATCCTATCAGTGTATAGCTGAAGTTGGGATTTTTTGCCCAAACATGCACTGCTCTTCACTTGTTATACTGAACTGCATTTGCCAAGCTGATGGCCATTATCCAACCTGGATAAATACTTTTGGAGGTCCTACCATTATTCCCACCCTCTGCCTTCTGTTCTTTAACCAGTTAGTGATCCATAAAGGGACCTCCCCCAGTGTTATTCCTTGACTACTTAATTTGCTCAGGAGCCTTTGGTGAGGGACTTTGGCAAAAGCTGTTTGGAAGTCCAAGAAAACAATGTCTACTGGATTGCCCTGGTCTATGTGCTTATGGACACTCTCAAAGAACTTCAATAGGTTAGCGAGGTAAGATTTCCTCTTGTGGAAGCCATGTTGATTTTTTTCCAGCACAGCTTGTCCCTCCTTATGCTACTGATTCTATCTTTAATAGTGCTTTCAAGCAAAACTCCCAGATGTTAAGCTGATTGGCCTGTAATTTCCAGGTTACCCCTGGATGCATTTTTAAAAATTGGCGTTACATTGGCCATTCTCCAGTCCTCTGTGCAAGGGCTAATTTTAGGAACATGTTAAATATTTTGGCAAGAAGGTCAGTGATTTCATGCTTGAGTACTTTGAGGACTCTAGGATGGATGCTACCTTGACTGGGTGACTTGTTGACTTTCATTTTGTCAATAAGGTTGAGTTACAGGTTCCAAAAACCAACTGACAGTGGTCTCAGCCATAACATCTGCAGTGCAATAGCCTCCCTAGCAAGGTCCACAGATTCTGAAAGCTGTTTGGTGTTCAAGGGAAAGGGAAAAATTTCTCTTCTGGGCAGTGCTTTTACAGCCCAATCCTGTGGATCCTGAGAGAGTGTGGATTTTCCCTCCCTGGGCTATAGACAAACTACAACCTTCTGGAGGAAGAAAAATATATTTGTGAATTTTTTCACCCCTACAGAATGCTCTATCCAGCAATTGCTATGAACAGTATAAATGATACTTTGCTGAGGGTTATAAACTTATTACCTTTCTCACTGTGATGATGCCAACTTGGTAATTAGGATCAGTGGTAATATCAAATACATCCAATCCATCTCCATCCACAAAACTATATTTCATTTCAGCGTTAATGCCTTCATCCAAGTCTTTAGCAAAAACACGGCCCACAGTCGAGCTGATGGGAGCAGACTCTAATACGGTCATCTGATAATGTTCTGGGGAAAAGACATTAATTATGAAAGAGAAAAAAATGAGTGTAGCAACAAATAACAAAGGCACAATCCAGCAAAGTTTAACTAATTTCAAGTTTCTCATTGATTTTAATGAGCAGGTAAATCAACAGTGCTTACATTTAGTCAGATGGTGACTTAAATAGATAAACAGAAGGGGAAAGACTTACAGAAGTGAAATGCACTGGCTACTGTCAAGAAGCCTATAGAGAATTCGATCTGAAAGTTCCTTCTGCTGGACTGAGAAAACATACAGTCAATTCCAGTGGAGAAAGCCCAAACAAATTTAAATCTCCCTTGCTATGATTCAAGAAGCTTTCCAGCATATCAGGAGCTTATTTAAATGGTTCTCATCAAAGCATCTATGCCTCCTGTGGCAACTTGAACTGAGAGCAAAACTTATGCATAACTGATTTGTTCTAATGGCAGGCCTGGGGAAAGACAAATCTACGGTGTTAAAAGTCCCCCTCAGCCCTTATGAATACACTGTTGTTTGAACGGATTCCTTTTACTAATGCATTTTGCTATATGATTTTTTTTTAACTTAAGAGCTTCACTATTTATTGTCTTTGGACTTTGAGAATGATATGATTTATTACCACAGGATCTTGGACTAGAAAAGAACACAGGAAAATGCCCATGTATAATTATTACACTGGAAAAAAAATCATAAGTTGGAATAGATGAGCAGTATTTTATTTTAAAATGTAGGAAATTTAGGCTTGGAGCTGATGTCCACTGGAAATCATAAAGCTTCCCAGGAGAACCACCTAAGCATTAATCCTCTAAGAACCATGCAGGTATTAGTCCTCTAACCATAAGCTCTGGTACATCACTGAAACAAGTCAAATAGTTCATAACATTTCCTTATCAAGCCTGATAAAGCGAGTTCAACTCTCAGAAGCTGATGCCACAGGTGGCTGCGGCATGATTCTGTGGTGGAACAAGGGTTACATCCAAAGCCCTCCTGGCTTGCTTAATTCAGGACAATAAATGAGCTGTGGATTTTAATTTTTTCCCTGTTCTGTTTCCTCCAATCAGCAAACATCAACTGCATTAACTACATCATCTTCTGAGCTGGCAAAATTTGGGGTCCAATGTGGGAGTGTACTGCTTTGGCTGCAGTGAATTCACAGTCTCACTTGCTACTCCCCCTAAATCCCTTAAAATGCCATATTTTATTCCCCTGCTACCGGCAGGTCACTGATTAAGCTTTTCACCACTGCATGATCACAGGGATGAGAGCTGTTTTTCCAGCTGTATTTTTATTCAATTATTTATTAAATTTATAAATACAGCTGTTTTTCCAGCTGTATTTTATTCAATTATTTATTAAATTTGTATTCTACCCTTTTTTTCTTTTCAAGGCACTCAAGGCAGCTTATATAAGTCTCCTCCTCCCCCTCCTCCCAGTCTTATCCTCACAACAACAATCCTCTCAATCTTATGCTTGTTAAATCACTATTATAGATTTGTCATTTATATATTAATGATGGTTTTTAATGTTTTGTTGTGCATTTCTAATTTTCTGCTTGTTGTATGCTGCCCAGAGAGTCTTTTTGGACTATTGGTGGCTTAGAAATGCAAAATAAATAAATAAACCAAGACTGTGAGGCAGGTTGTGCTGAGAGTCTGGCCAAGAGTTACCTGATTAGCTCCATGGCTAAGGGAGAACTAAACGCCAGATCTTCTGAGTCCCAGTCTTGCACTCTTAACCACTGTGCCACTCTGGCTCTATCTGGTGCTTGGGCTAGAATTTCTGTTGTTATATAGACAGATTGTAAAACCACCATATTTATTATTTCTTGCATTAGTACTTACATTATAGTTCTATCCCACCTCTTTTTCTCTTGCAAGAAACCGAAGAAGGCTTATATGTTCTTCTTCCCTTTCTCCATTTCCACCTCACAAAAGCCCTGTGAGGCTGGTTAGACTGAGAGTCCAAACCTGGCTCAAAGTTGCCCAGTGAGCTCTGTGGCAAGCGGGATCCCCTAAGTCCCAGTACACCACTCCAATCACTATACCGCACAGGCTCTGAACAATATATGTGCATTATTTATAATTTAATATAGAGAAAGGTTTTTTATACACAGATTTGTCACTTCTTCACTTGAGTAGTATCTAAGGAAACTGCACATTAAGGCCAATACCGTCTGTGAGGAAAGGTGAGTAGGGGAATAAGGGGCCCGGGTGAGCCCTGCCTTGCAATCAGCTGAGGAGCTGGGCACAGCTGATACTTACTCTGTGGGAACCTGGGTGGATTGTCATTGACATCTGAGAGCGTGATATTGACGGTAGTAGTTCCGGCTAATCCTCCCAGCTGTCCACCCATATCTTTGGCCTGGATAATCACTTCATAATATTCTTTTGCTTCTCTATCCATGTTCATGAGCGCTGTCCTAATTAAGCCTATGAAAGCATGGGGGGAAGCAAAAAGAGATCACTGAATAATAAAAATTATTAGTGCAATAATGCGCCACTAGGTAATAAATGTACTAACATTTGTTTCGAAAATGCTTCCTTTTCAAAATGAAAAACAAGATTTCTTGGCAACCTCCAGGAAAGGTCTGCCCCTTTACAGAATAAAGACAGGCTGTGCTCTCAGATCGTCATGGCTTAGATGCCAGAGCTGACCTCCATTGACGTCATTCTTGATTCATAGAAGAAATTGCTGTGAATGATACACTCACGAGTTAGTGATATAAGAACCTGGCCTCAGTACTTTCTCTTGCTTTTTACCGAGTTCATTCTTTTCTCATATATTTGTATAGTAAACCTGGGTAATTTGAATTAGCTGGGGGGCAATTTTAGGTTGAGCAAGAAGTGCTTGGTTCTGGAAGCTGTTTCAGATTTCTAATAGGGAATGCAAAAGAAAACATTTGGCAGAAGCTACTATTTCTGATATTTTAAGTTATCCTGCACTATAATATCTAAAGAAAGGCTTGGAGATTGTGATACTATCCAAATGTATTTAAAAATAACTATGAATTAATCAATTAATTGGCTAAAAGGCATTTCTTTAATCAGTAAGACTCATTTAATAGGTGGGCACTGAGCAGTCCCACTAATTACCTTTCTGTAATTCTGTTAACATTAGGTGAATATTGTGCTCTTGATGAAAAAAGCGTATCTTTTTTGTTGTTGTTGCAAGCATGCTACAGAACATTATTTCTAATCCATGAAAAAGTGCAAATGTATAGATGCAAATGCTGCTATGCATTTAAACCATAGTGCATAGAAAGCAAAGCAAAGATTCAGATTTTCATTGTCCTGCTTCAAGAGCTGCCTGTGCTGCTTCAGTGCGGATCACGGTGTGCCATTATACCCAATGCAAGCAGCAACAGACATAGGAGCATAAAAAGGCCCCACTGGCCTATTTAGTCCTGCGTTTTGTTCCGCAGTAGCGATGGTGCGACTGATAAACAGAGGAATGTTGCCTTAAATACTGGAGGTCAAAATATCCCTTGTGACATTCCATGTACAACAGTGATGGGATCCGCATTAAAAAAAAACTGCATAGCTGCTCTTGCGGCTAAGTGAGGCTGGGGATAGTCAGTGAAAAAGAGGCAGGGTTCCCACACCCAGGGCCACCAAAATAAGTTCTCCTTTCTGAGTGCTCTGTTCTGTTGAAACAGAACATGAGGTGGCAGCATGGTTTTTCTAAGAAAGCCTGTTGACAGTTTGCACGTACCGTTACGACTTCTGCTGAATGCTATTGCACACTGTTGAACAACTTAGACTTCTAGGTCTAAACCTGTCTGGACTTTCAGGTAATACTTTATTAGCTCACTTTCTGCCTGCTGCTTCAAGGACTCTGGCTGAGCAGACGATCTGTTTACTTTTATTCTCAGTTTGGCTTCCAATCACCTTCTCTCTCTTTCTTTCCCTCTCCCTCTCTGGGTTTTTATTCCACTATGTCCAAAAAAACTACAAAACAAAGGACACCAAGCATAAGGCAGGGTGCTTGGATATTTGCACAAAATCTGTGGATGTGGTGAAACAGCTGCTGAGTGTCAGCATATGCGCCACCATCACTGCATATAAATAGTAAACAAACAAACAGAAAGAAGCCCAAAGCAATTCACCTAATATTACAGCAACCTTCCTGCTTATCATCTTTGTAGTTGTTCTAGTCTTTCTAGGCTTCAGGTAACCTGTGGCAGGCTTCCAGCTTCCATGGAGTTTAAGCAAATGTCCATGGATTGGTGTTTGATGATGGTGATACTGTATGTGATCCATCAAGAAGCTTTAATCTCACACCAACCATACAGGCAGCTGAGCTTATAGTGAGGAATGATGGGCTATTTTGGAGACCTTATGTCTGTGCAGAACAGGGATCTACATTTTCCCTTTGTGAATTCTGTACACTAAATGACACCAATTATTTCACTGTTTGCTTTTAAATAGAATTTACATCTGCTGTCACTGATTGGCAATAAGAATTGCTTGGATACCTGTTTGGGCTATCATTAACAGCTGAAAAACAAGGACAACACTTCCTATGAGGGATGGTTGCTAAGTTGCTTCATGCGCATGCAGACAAGCTTGATTTTTTTTTTTTTTTGAGGTCTGGACATCTGGGTTGAACTTACTGTGCAGCACTGAGGCTGTGCCTGCATACACAGGATTGGCTGAGGACTTCTGTCTAGACATTGATAGGGCCAGAAGTACCCTGTTGACTCTGTTAAGGTGCAATTTGATACCATTTTGACCATGAGGGCCATTAGGAGCATTGTTGTTAGTCAGAATGTTCTGTCACTTTACACTTCATACAAAGCTGTTTTTGGTTATGTCTTTGCTGTGCCTTCCAACATTTATTTGGTATATTTACTTTAACCCCCATTTTACTCTGCTTTACTTAGATTTAGGTGCAATGTCTGCTGAAGTTCATAGCTGGTTTCTTTCCTATAACAGTTGCTGGAGTAGGAACACCATTTCTCACTCCTGTTTTTAATGGTTTTTTTATTCAAAAAATGTTAAGATGCATAGTCAAAGATGACTTAGATTTCTGGAGATGAAGTCTATGCAAGCAAATGGAAAATGTCACCTTCTTGGCTGATTTTTCTCTTCAATAAATTTACCTGTTCTGGAGTCCACAGAGAAATATGGCTGTCCTTGAAGAATACTGTAGACTACTCTGGCACTGTTCCCATAGGTAGGGTCATCGGCATCTGTTGCTGTCACCTGGATAACGGAAGTGCCTGACAAAAACAGTGCAGTACCTTGTTAGATTTGTAGCTGTGGAGAGAGGACATGGATCTAACGAGGTTCAGTGAATTATAAATGTTCTGCTACACCGAATCTTTGCTTAGGAGCCTATTCTCTGTTTGATGTTTGAAGGATTGACACATACAACTCATTACCACTAATGGGATTGACAGGCACAAATCCATTAGGAATCAGTGGGCCAGCAAATAATCAGCAGAGAAACAACACTGTATGGCATTCTTTTAAGAGTCATATGGTCTCCGTTTCCCACCTTCTTTCTGCATTGTATATTCTGAAGCACTAAAATACTTTATAAAAAACAGACTCAGTATTTTGCTAATGGAAAAAGAAGAAATTGCTGAGATAGTCCACTGAAAATTATACATTACCTAAGAAGCTGAACAGAAGAAAAAGGTATGTGAAAAAAATCCTAACTCCCCCCATTAAATATCAGTGAGGCATCCATTCAGAAATATCAACACAAAAGTATGAATATTGTAGGTTTGAAATTACAGCTGGTGGATAAACTGCACTTATTTCAAACTATAGCTATGCATTTTGTCATCCACAAAATGTGAACAAATACATAACTTACAGTGTGATTCTATGCATATCTACTCAGAAGATCTTTGAAGTACAGAATTGGAAGACCTGAAAATCCTATTATGGTGATGGGGGTGGGAGGCTATTTATTTGTTCTGGACTCTGACAGCCCTATCAAAATGTATTTTTATGCATAAATACTAGTATCATATCTGCAATGTTAGACATTTTGTGGGACACAAACTAGACAATATTGGTTAATAACAGAGTTCAGAATACGTTCATTTTCTCCCACTCATATCAAAAGAACTTTCCATAGGCTGTATTGCATAGCACAGTGTACCAATGGTATATTTCTTAGCATTCCTTTTTCCAAATTTATCTTTGCAATTTTAGGCACTAGAATGCAAAACTGGCACTTGTGAATTATACTGAGCTGGACCGTGTTTATACCGTGTTTCCCCAAAAATAAGACACTGTCTTACATATATATATATATATATTTGGCTTACAAAAACACACTACGTCTTATTTTCGGGGTAGGTCTTATTTTTTTATTTTATTTTTTTTAACGTGTACAACAATTCACACTTATTCATGTATAACAGCATGAACACATGCACATTTGGTACATTTGGTATCACTCTGCCTGGGACGGGAGCCGGCGCTATAGAGGAAGCAGAGGCTTATGCGGCTCTGCTCCCTCCGCAGGAAGTGGAGGGAGCAGAGCTGCATAAGCAAGTTTCCTCCACACAGTGCATTAAGTTAAAGTTAAGAAATAAAGTGTTAAAAGGCTCTTTTTGTTCCCCGCTGGCCCTGAGAATAAACACAGCTGGGTCTTATTCTCATGGTAGGCCTTATATTTTAGCAAGTACCAAAAATAGTACTAGGTCTTATTTTTGGGACAGGTCTTATTTTCGGGGAAACACAGTATATATACAGCCCCCCAAGAGCATACACAGAACTATAAACATGCCTGGTGGTTAACTGGGCGACCGCACTGAGATCATTCAAAGGACCTTTTAGGGATGTGTTGCACAAAGAAACGAGAATGGTCTCACACTATAATAAAAAGAGGCAAAACTACGTGTACGTATAGTTGTGCAAGGCTATAATAAACAGGAACTTATGGGGAATGAGGAATAAGAATCATTCTGAAAATCTATAACTGCACATCAGCTTGTCTTTCTGTACAATAAAATATGATACATGCGAACAGCAGGTGGGCAAGATTTCAATATTGTCTTAGAAAGTGCAAAGGTCTGGAGGCTACCCTTTATTCGACACATGATATTACAAGAAGACCAATAGATTTCTTATCCCATATACTTTTTCAAGTTTAAGAGGCTTTAAAACTACCTCTGCTGGTCCCTGATCTATAGGCAGTCAAAGTCTCTTTTAGCTCTTGGTGTAAAACTGGCCAAGGCTCATGACTGATCTAATTTACACAGGATGGTGATGGGCCCCTGGGGATAGCTAAACAGCTTGAAAATCAATGAAGCGCAAGGCTTGTTGCTACAGGTCTCTGGGGTCTCATCTCATCTGTATGGCTCTTTGCACTCTGTTTTGGGCATATGGATGGCAGGTGGCAGCATCTCCTGCTTGAGTAACAGACTGTGCCCCACACTCCTTTTACCGCCACAGCAGACCAACGCAAGAAACAGAACACTATTGACTAGCCTCATGCGTGATGGTTTGCTGAACTTCCTATGCATTTGCCATCAGCTTGGAACTTCAGGATGTGGGTGGGAGCTGAAACAACTGGCAGAAGACCCCTTATTAGGATGGTGCAATGAAGTCAGAAGAAGTGGGAAGAAGCTCAAATGAACACCCAGACCTCTGGCTTCTCAAAGCGGCCTCTTTCCCAGGTCACCAGTAGACACCTGTTTAGCTATGTTAAGTTTGGCAGGATCAGCCACACAATCCAATTTATACAATGTTCTGGCAAGGGAGAAAGTGCAGAGCACATACTTTGGGAGAGGATTTGCACATCAACAAATAAACACCCCATGAAGTGGCAGTGGACAATAGTAACCTCTTTCTGCAAACTATATGCCCAATTGTGCTGATGGAAAAGTCTTCTTAAGATGTTTTAGGTCATACACCTCTTCCCATATACACATACCTGGACCCTATGGTCATCTAAGGAGGTCTTTCTCTGAGAGCTACCTCTAAAAGAAGGTAGGAAGGGCCTTTTTAGCTGTGGCACCCTGATCATGGAACCACCTCCTCAGGGAGGTGTACCTGGTGCTGACCATTTATATATTTTATTTTCCTGGCACTTTAGCTGTTGAATAATTTTATAATGTTAATGATGATGTTACTGGATTTTATACTAGTTTTATCTATATGTCACTGGCACTGTGTGATTTGGCTTAATTCTTGTATAACATGCTATTATCACTATTTATTGTTACTGTTGGTTGATATTGTGATCCAATGAAGGTATCTGCCTTCTGATATATTCTATGTATATTACATTTTTAGATGGTTTTAAATTGTTCACTGTTTTGAGAGCTGTTGCTAATTAAACAATGTATAAAAGTTTTACATGCATGCATATCCTGGTCCTTGCTCTTCTCTTGTACAATGCTAGGAAAAACAGAGTATGGAGTAGGGCAAACCCAAACAACATCAAGAATCTTCTCCTACATCCTTCCTTGTGCTCTGACAAGGTACCCCAGCCAGGAACACTTTCCTTTTGCCTTGCCATGCCAAACAATAAAGGTAAGGGAGGTAAGCACAGAAGATGAAGCAAGAATGACAATGAATCAAAAAAAGAGAACTGATGTTCAAAGAAGATGAAGACTATGTCCAAGTTCTCAAGATGTTTGGAAATAGCACACTAGAGGGATTATGTTTTGACTGGATGTGTAAGAGGCTATATGTCATACCAGGGGAAGGTTGTGCTCTGACTGGCTGAAATTAAAGCCTAAATTGTACACGTGATGTCCATCCTTCCTTTTGCATCATTTTGTTAAGGAGTTTGAAGAATGACCAAGGATTAATCTAGTATATTTATTGATCAGTTTATTATGTATTAAAAGTGAGTGTCAAAGTCCTTACCCACTGGTGACATTTCTGGTACTGAGGCAACATATGGTCCATCCAGGAATCTGGGTTCATTGTCGTTGATATCTTGGATTTTGATGATAAATTCAGATTCTGGTTCCATTGGTCTGCCTGTCCGTCTATCCAAAGCTTGAGCCCTTAGGGTATACTGGGATCTCTCTTCTCGGTCTAGCCGCTGGATGGCATGGATATCTCCAGTAGTATCATCGATGGTAAATACAACACCTGCTCCTTCTCCTGATAGAATATATTTGATGGATCCATCACCTCTGTCCATATCAGAGTGGAGCTGCAGAAAGTAACCAGGTGCATTTGGAGCTTTAGCACACATTATGTTGAAGAGCAGATAAAGAATTTGCTTCAGGACATTTGTGATCTTATGGTAGAGACATCCCAGTAACAATAGAGTTTCTTAACACTATCACCACCACCACCTCTGTCATTGCTATGATACTCGCCTTATTTATTTCATTTTTATACTGCCCAAGAGCCAAAGTGCTCTGGGTGGTTAACAAAAGTTAAAAACAGCATAAGCAGGAGAGACATAAGGCAATAAAACCAGCATAGAAGAATAGCAGTAGTACTGGATAAAATGCAGTATTAAAAAAAACCCCTAAACTTAAAAAGTCAACTGTTGAAATACTGGGGAAATATAAAGGTTTTCACCTGGTGCCAAGACGAATGGACAGTAGGTGCCTGGTGGACCTCTTTGGGGAGCTCATTCCATAGCCAAGGCCCAAGAAGGCCCTTCTCCTGGAAGTCACCCTCCTTACTTCCTTTGGAGGGGTCTCTTGAAGAAGGCACCCTGAAGATGACCTTGGGGTCTGGTTAGGTACCCAAGGGGCTTATTTTAGTTGACAAGCTGCTTTCTAATCTATACTGTGCTCATAATTAATAACTCGTATAACTTTAACTGAGATAAGTATTGAATGTTCCCATTTTAGAAATAGGAAATTGAGGCAACCTGTTAGCAGCATTTGCGCTCCAGTGTCCGTGTATGCAAAAGTGCCATTTTGTTTTTCAGTTCTGGGCTATGGCAGGGTGGGGGGAAGCGGAAACATTCACGGCAAGATTCAAAGACCCACTTTTGTGATTGTTCTAGGATCTTTGTATACAGAAAACTGAATTAGTGGAAGGGTAATTTTACATAAGGTTCTCCTAATGCTGAACTGAATGACAATGCACAAATAATATGCAGAAATTAAAAAATTGAAATGCCCAGGATTTAGCAGCTGTTCCTTATACTCATGAATCAGTTAGGGAATAAAATAAATACTTATTACCTGACAGCCCATCACCAAGCAAAACGAAGTTGAAACACATCCAGTTGCTTTTGTTTGCGTTTATAGGACAGCTTTTTACCCTTCCCATCCCTATTGCTCAGATTACACAGACCTCACTGAGTCTACTTTGTAAGCTCCTTGGAGCAGGGAGCTGTCTTTTCCTAGTTTTTGATGCTGTAGCAACACGGTCATTGGTGAAGCAGAGTCTGTCTGTGTCAGTGAAAGCTACAGTAGCTCCCTCCTCCCACGACATCCCATTCCACCAACATTCTGTCATGCCGCAATATAACCAAGAAACAAAGGGACAGGGTACAGATATGGGATGGCTCAGTGTTATGGGATAAAGTAAATTGGCAGCAATCTGGAACACAGCTGGCAAAAACACTGCTTCTTACTGGGCTCATGAAGAAGAGCAAATAGGGTTAAAGAATGGCTGTCTGTCATTTTTTTCTATGGAGGGAAGTGAAACATGGCCCTTAAAACCAATATTGTGGTGGAGACAAAATGTGCTCACTGTTCTGGGTGATCTACCTACCACCACCACCACCAACTCCTCCTCGTCCTAAAGGCAGCTCTAAGGCTGTGAGAGATGGGTAGCAGTTCTCTGACTTTGCCCCGTCCACAACAAGTTGGAAGAGAGGAAAAGAGGTAATGCAACTTCGACTGGAATTGAAAAGAAGTATTCCTTTTTTCCATCTAGGACCCAAAGACTGTTCAGCCTGGGGAATAGTTATTTGCTCACTTACTGAATTTTATTAATTTATATTCCTTCAATATTGGTTTTCTTCATTTAACACATTTCTTGGCCCTCTTTCAGGGAGGAAACCCTTCCAAGGTGGCATGCAACAAGGAATTGATGCCGTCATAAAAACAGTAAAACTACAGTAAAAAACAAGAACAGCAGCAGAAATTTTAAAAATGAACAAACACGCAACAAAATAAAATAAAATACAGCAAGCAACAGCAGCTACAGCTCAGTTCCCAGAAACATAATCAGGGGTGGTTGCATGTTTTCAGGGCCATCTGAAAAGCATGCAGTGATGCAGTCTGCCAGATCTTTGATAGCAATGTATCCCAGAGGTGAAGAGACACTGTGGAAAAGGCCTCCTTTCATACAGGTAAAAATACACATAACAGTTTGGATACAGACTGGTTACACATAGTTCCTACTGAAATTAAGTCATGACTAACTTGTTCCATTCATTACAATATGATCTAAATGGCTGGATCTAATGAAATATAAACATTTTTGGGGTGATTCCCAACATAGAAAAAATAAATAGATAAATTCACACTGACTGCTGGAGAAAAATATAGTCCGATTGCCACAAAATGAGATAGTTATAATGCAGCCCTTGCAAAAGAGCAGGCCAAGGTAAGCAGCTTGGAGCATCTGAAAATCCACAACAGCACAGCTGCTAGAGATGATAATGCATCCTAGAATATTAAAGGGAATTAGCAAATTAATGCACTGCATGGTGGCTAATTAGTTCTGAGTAGGCATTGATAATTTGGAAAGCAACAGAACACAGACAAGCAAAATACAGTATCAATTATCTTTTACAAAAGGCAAGGAGAATGATTCAATTTGTTACAAGTCTGCTAAACACCTTTGTGGTGGGAAATAATTGAAAAATATTAAGAGCAAAATCACTCGAGGCCTCATCCAATGGTTTACGGAACCACAAGTTGCAATAGTCACAATGGGTTCGGGAAGACTTCCCCCCCCTAAAAAACCAGCCTGCTTTTCTGTGTGTGTGTGTGTGGGGCGGGGGGGGGGGGGGAAATGGAAGGAAATAATTGAAAGTGTGGAACACTAAAGCCTGAGCGATTTTCTCTAAAGAAAATTCTACTCAGGTCAATGGGAATTGCTTCCTCATGGGTGTGTTATTTGTAGAGAAGAGGTGGTGTTCCTGGTACAACAAAACACTAATCACCCGTTAAGTTAACTTCATTGCCTTTGTTTCTACAGTCTAGCATATTCTAGGCCACGGATGGACGAGGCCAGGAGAAACAGAGATTCACAGTATGTGAGGGGGTGTTACACGGAGGTGGGTAGAGACCTGTTTTCCCCTGTGGAGGGGGGCAGGATGCGTTCCAGTGGAACAAAGCTCAGGGAACCAAGGTTCAAACTGGATGCCTGGAAGTACTTCCTGAGAGTTAGGACCCCGAGGGTATGGAATGGGCTTCCACGGGAGATGGTTGAGGCCTCATTGGTGAAGGTGTTGAAGGACAGGCTAGACATACACACAGTAGGCATGTCGTGAGTGAGCCGAGGGTCAGACTAGATGGTGCAGGAGACCCCTTCTGAGTCGCTCTATTTCTGTGTTTCTATCCCTACTCAGTCATGCAGCTCACTAGCTGATCAGGGTCCAGTTGGTGGCTGGACTCACATGTCGCAACAAGCGAAGCAGTGTGGTTGCAGTTTTTTTTTACCTCAATGTGCCTGACAAACAATCAGGCTCACAGTGGTAACACTTCCCCCTTCCCTGTTTACCTCCCTCTCAGTCCTCCAGGAAGTATCTCAGAAGGCATCATGAGGAGAAAGGAGGCTCTTCCCTGACAGCCATGAATGTGAGCCAAGTTCGGCTCGCCATGACAGCTCGCCAAGCAAGCACCCCTTCGCTCTGCTCTGTCTGGAAGCAGAGCAGAGCGAAGGAGAAGGGAGCTAGCCAAGCAAGCACCCCTTCTACTACAGGGGGACCACTGGAGCAGGAGCGGTGAGTGCGACACCTGTGCAGGTGAAGGAGGGCGGTGTTGTAGACAGGAGCAGCACTGCCGGCTGACTCTCCCTCTGCCCTGGCTAGAAGGAAGTCCCTCATGTGTGCAAGCTGGAGAGGCAACGAGAAACTGGATGGTGGTGCCACTGGGCAGCAGCACTGCACAGCTGGGTCCTCCGCCACTCCCCTCTGCATGCCTTACAGAAGGAAGGGCGAGGCTCAGCGCCCACCTGGGGACCACGCTGCTCAGCTGATTCCCCCACCTGCCATGCATGTGATCGAGGATGGTGGGAGTCAGCTGGGTGTTGGTGCCCAGCTAGCGGTGGCAACTGTCCTCACTCCTGCTTGCCAGGAAGGTCTCCCCAACCCAATGCCCACCTAAGTGCCTTTTTTGTATGTGGCAGGGGTGAAGGGGGAGGCTGCGTTGCTCCCCTTTCTCACTCAGCTTGCCAGGGAGGTGTTGCCAGATCAGGAAAATCTGGGCAAAGGCCACCTCCCACTTTGTCGCTACTGCTTGCAGGAAAGGCACTTGGATGCGCATTGTGCTGGGCGTGCTTCTCTCACAGGCAGGGACAAGAAAGGGAAGTGGGTTGAGGAAACAGCAGTGGCAGAACCCCCTGCTGGGCACTGCTTCCCACCTGTTTGCAGCCCCTCTGGCACTTGCAGGGGGGCAGTTTGGGAATCAGCTGAGCAGTGCTGCTTCTGCTAGAAATCAGACATTTAGGGCAGGAGGCAGGCAGGCAGCCATCAGTGGTGCTCTCTGGTGGGCTGCTCATGCCAAATGGATTCTGGTTCTGGCCCTGGTACCACAGAGTTGTGCATTCTGGGCCTGGATGGCCCAGGATTACGGCATCAATAAAATGAGGCAGAGGTGGAAGAACTGTGCTGGTACCTCGAGATCCTTGGAGGAGGGAGCAGTACAAAACACAATGAACGAATCAGTGTGGGAAGATACTCTCTCAGTGTCCTTCCTCTAAGGGTTCCCAGGGAGGATGCCACTAATATAGGAAAGGATCACACCATGACTTGCGCTCACATGGGTCACATCCTCTTCAATATCTGGAGTAGCTCAGCAGGTAGTCTAAAACATTTGCATCTCACCTTTCCTTCAAAGGTCTCAGAAGACTGTGCACAGGAATGATTCCATGTTATCCTCATGATGCAATTGATTAACTGACACATTATGAGGCTCATGTGACTCCCTCATCCCAGGGCTAGCCTGACTGGAAGGCAGAATGAGGCCGCTGCTTCAGGCAGCAGATGCTGGGAGTGGGAAGGACCAGGGAGGTGTTGGAGGACAGTGCTATGCATGCCATATGGCAACTCCCAACTTGTGGAATAGCAGAAAAGCTATCCTTTTGTCTCTGGTGAAGGAAGGTTCATCTGGCCATACAGTTGGCTTCTGTAGATAGAACGAGTTTGTGTGAGTAGATGTGCTTGTCTTTTGCCTCAGGACAGAAAGGAAGAGTAAGAAATTACAGGACCATTTCACTATGGAAAACTGAGGGAAGGGCCTCTTCCATAATGACATCACAGTAGGGAGGCTGGAGAAATCTGCCACCGGTTCAGATGAGGTCAGATTTCTATGACTCTGATTTGTGAATTCTCTAGTGGACTGAATTTTTCTGAGCCCCACACATTCCATGGACATGTAGACAGATTTCTACTTTTGGGTTTGTGCAATTCTGTTCATTTGCAAATGCATCTTGCATTTACTTCATTTGCAAACCAACTAAATTCTCAAACAAAAAATCTGTCAGTTAAATGACAACATGAAAGATGTCTGATAATCCATGAAACACACAGAATGAAGTTAACAAAATCTCTACTTTCCATGCCAACTTTGCTCCAGTTTCTAGAAAACTCAGGGCCAAACAACAGTTATGTTAATTGCACAGCTTGTAGTTACATGTGATAGTTTTTCTTAACCTGTACACATGCATTGAACTGATGCAGATCAGAATGAAGGCGCCTGGGAAGGAGAGTGTTAAACCTTCTCCATTCCCCTGCCCAAATTCCATCCCCATGGAGTGGCATTCCATTTGCTATTAGTATCAATGCAGACACTTTTCTTTTACTACCTCTCCCTTATAGTAGTACATTTCAGGAAAACAATACGTATATGTGGGGGAAGATCCATCCATGCCCTCCTGAGCCAAATTGAAACTGCAGGAACTTACATTAGAATAAAGCAACTATGATCCATAGCTACACAATTCACATATAGTTTACCCCTTAGCCAATGGAGATGTTTGCTAAACTACTATGGATTAATTTACTAAAGGCTTTTGGTGAAGCACACCTGCCACCATTTTGAATTTGCAAGTAGCAGTAGGCTAGTAGCTTGTCATGCTGTGTGAACCTGGTGTTGTGGGTTGTTTGAGGGAACAGACAACACATAAATAACCCATAGATTATTTGAGGGTTGTCTTCCTCAGTCAGCCTTAATATTGGATTTGCAAGCAGGAATACGAATGGTGGGCTGTTGTGCTCCCTGAACAGTGTCACTGTCAACAAAAGCAGACCCTTTGAGAAGTGAATATTGCTAAAACAGTCTACTGAATTGTTCCTCACTTCTCACTTTATCCATTGCAAATGAGTGCGTGCACGAGTGCACGTTTGCATGCATCTACCTATATGTTTATAAATAACATCTGAAGAGTCAGAGAATTGTTTATTGCAAAGAGGTCCTGGCACACATTCTAGTTAGCTAATTGTTCTGAGTAATGGCTTTTTAGGAGCACAGTTGAGAGAATGAGGGAAGACCTGCTCATGTTCCATTGACCCTCAGGCAGCTGCTAGTTTAGACAAAACTAAACTAAAACCATTGTAGGTCTCATGGGTTCATGCAATCCATCTGATGGAGCTTTATTAATTACCTTGACATACAGTAGCTTTCCACAAGGACTGAGGAAGACACAATCATGCTTTATTGAAACACAGTGTAGAAAAGTAAAATGGGTATGCAAGATAAAAAGGATCCAATGGCCCCACCACTCATTAACACATTACTTTGAATGATAGACCAAGCCAGTGTTGTTACCTCCATCTCTGGAGCTTTGCAACCCAATAGCAACATGTTTGCAGAATTTACCATGCTCAATAAGAGCACAATACTTGCCAGGTTTCAAAGGGATCAGACAAAGGGACTTCATGTCAGAAGCAAGCATGGGATAATAATTTCCCCTGAATGTAAAATCCTGGGTCAAAAGTTCAGATATTAATTAGTCTGGCTATTACCCTTTGAACTGACATGGAAATATAATTTTGTAGTTCTCTGGCCAAATGACTTGAAATTTCCAGAGGATTCTAGTAGTCCTCCCTGGTCATCAGATCTAACACTTTTAAAAAAGAATGGAGCTATGTTGCCATCTTTATGTGTAGGAAAACTGCCCTTCCCCCATTACTACATTTAATAAGAAACTAAGCTCTCTTCATCTAGCAAGTATTTTAATGAGCTATGTTACCATACAACCTCCCGGGCATTCCCTGTTGGCCAATAACAGTAGCTAGGCACCGAAAAGAGCTGGTAAAACAGAAGGAAAGGCAATCAGGGCAGGGCCTCTTCAATGGCTCAAGGATTTTGAGGAACAAGGAGGAGATAGGTTAGACACACATGATAAAGGCATGGATGCTCGAAGCCTGGGGAAAAAAGAAAGGCACAGAGGCCATGAAGCAAAGAGGCTAGAAAAACTAGCTAAAACAAAGAAGGTAAGATGGGAGTAGTAGAAAACCGGGGCGTGGGTGGCGGAACAGCTGACTTCTTAGAGGGCAGAAGAGATGTCCCTGTGCTTCTGGAGCACACATGAGTGTAACTTTCAGGTGCCCCTGAGTCCCTACCTCCCAGCGGCTGGCAGGGTTCACCTTTCTACCCTGCTCCCCCAAATCCTGGTGCCAGACACTGGATTCAGCATAAGACAAACCAAGCATTGGGAAAAACAGATTTACTAAAAGACAGGGTAAATAATATAGGGGTGGAGGGTCTTAAAATTTCACTACAACATACAACACAAACAACCATGAAGGTGAGGAAGGGAACATGGAAGTGGACAGCGGCGATTTCATTGGACTCACACTGTCAAGTTCCCACAAGACCCCCAGGCCAATTGGCCACCTTGGGCAAAAAAAGACAAAGCTAGCTGCTCCTACCACCAATACAGAATACAGCATCAAACACAGCTGCTTCCTTGTAGAATAGCACGGTGTTCTTTGCAGAACCTCTGGCACCAACAGGGAACCTCTCCTCAGAGAGGAATCTAATCTGTCCTAGCTCCCTTCTTTTATCCCAGTAGATCAAACGGATGACTCCTGGGGTGACATCTCCTGACAGTACCCAGGTGAGAACTGTAAAACCTTTAGGTCTGAAATCTCTGTCTTGGAAGGGAATGTGAACGGCTCTGTCCTGGGAAGTAATTTACAGTTTCTTAGGGTTTTTTTTTTTTTTTTTTTTTTTGCATTCCAGGCACTATCAAGCCTCCATGGTCTTGGCGCCTTGTTTTCCTTGAATTGCCATCTGGCTGGAGCAGCCAGGCCTCTGTACCAAAGGTTAACCCTTCCCTAGTCGAGGAGCCCTCCACCAGTTCTCCATTACAAGGAGAAGAAAAAGAATTGACAATAAAAAGATTTGCTTGATTGCCTAGCAAGCCTGGTAACAGATTGTTCTCACTTCATTGCTTACCTGTGCTGCCTAGCACTATTAGGTAGGCATTGACTGATTCACATGATACAACTGACCACGGTGTATTTTGTCCAAGCTCAGTCATGGTATTTCAGCATGGTAAGCTTGGTTTTCAGAAACTATGATAAGAAACAATGCCTTGTACTCTGGTGTCTGCCTACTGCGATGGCTTGAAAAAGAGAGCTGCCAAGCAGCCAGCCAGATTGCCCCACCGACAGCTGCCCTACTAGAGGGAGGCACCCCAGCTCCTCTTGAATCTTTCCCTAGGCATCTTCTTTGGGGCAGCAGCTGGGTAGTGGTGCCCCCACTGGGACAGTGCCTGTCACTTGACTGTCTGCCCTCCACCCCGCACTACCTCCAGTTGCACGGAGCAGCTGGCTCCGTGCTCCTGCCTGAGAAGGTGTCTTTCTAGTGAAGAAGGGAAGACCTGGTCCTTGCTGATGCTGAAGAGAAAGCTGTTCGAACAAGGGTCAGGCCCACTGTAGTTTCTTGGCCCTTCAGGCAATGCATTGTGATAATTTAACTTGATGGGTTGTTGTGACAAGCAAATACGCCCATTCCCTCTGATTCTGCAACTTCACTGCTCCATGGATATTCATGCCAACTGTCTAGCTACTTAACTGTAGTACAGAACTTCATCCTGATTCTGTCGATACTCACCCACGTTGCTACAGGCATTCAACCTGACCTTGCAGATTCTTCCCTGTATCCCCCAGGAAACACCCATACTGGTTCTGAAGCCACCTACTTCACTCTATTACCTTTCAGCCTGGTCCTGCAGTCACCATACAGGTATTGATCCAGAGTCTTTTCAGCCTATCCTGCAGCTACTTACTGTCATTTTCAAGAAGGGAGCCTGATCATGCAGCTATTGACTTGAATGATTCTGTGCTACAAAAGGGATTAATAATATTTATAGTTGTTGCTGTCATGGGATTTTGGAGGGGTTTCATTCACAGGGTCACCATATGTCAGAGTGACTTGAAGGCTGCATGTACATGGTCATATAAAGGGCCTCCCTTGGTAGAGGGACAACCTTGTGACAAGGGAAAGAGGACAAAGGTTTTGTGTGGGGGTGGGGGTAGAAGAACAGCAATCAGATGAAGGTAAATGTTTAGGTACAGAGAAGACAAATGTATTACCGGCATACATTGGAAGAGCTTCCCTACTTTCAAGGCAGACTATTTTTCCATCCTCCATGGAACTTTTGACTTATTGCTTCAAAATTTTCCAGCTGCCATGCAACGCGATGCAACACAATGCAACAAAACCATTAAACTGAAACACAATAATTCCAAATAAAAATATATATGAAAGAGAAAAGTGAAAGAATAAAGGTTGAATTAAAATTGTAGTTACTATTTATTAATTCTGAATCGCATATGAATGGGATCTTTCTACTTTACCCCCATCAAAAGTCACTTGGACTACCTGAGTGCACAGCCACAGTAATGGGTCAGGGAAGAAAGGATGCCCAGTCCTTTGCCTTCTATATAATGGGAAGTCATTTTATGACAGCTTTTTACATATCCTTAGTAAAGCATGCTGTCCAAAATGCATGAAATATAGAGGGAGAAGTGAAAGGTAGATTCATACCAACTCTAGAGTATGGAAACAGAGCTTAACAAGGAGAAAGCATGCTGGAAGGTAGGAGGAAAACCAAGACTATGAAATACTAATGTAAAAGGAAGAAATATATAGTCAAATTTATAATCAGACTAGAAATAGTTTCAAAAAGGTGTGGTCATTTTGCCAATTCATAAAGCAATGGACTGCATTGCATCCTCATCAGGCCATCCTTTGATTTGCATGAGACTTTAAATTATCACAGATGCTGTGTCAGAGTGGCTTTATTGACTGTAGAAGGTAAATAGTAAGTCATGACAACCAGAAGGCCTGACCTTACGACTCCATGTATCTTTAGGGAATGCTCTTCTTCCCAACCTGTCAACATCCTGCTTTTGGCCTACATAAACTCTGCTCCTACTTTTATTGAATTCAGAAGATGTTGCGTAGGTCATACCCTGAATCAGCAATAATGCAGCTGGAATCGAGGAAATGTATTACAGAACGCCATACATTTTGTTTAGCTAAGGCCTCTGTTCTAAGCTCATTGCTAGTGCATTCCCTTGGAATAGACCAAGATGACTAAAACGTCAAAAGAAGAAAGTAGGATCAGCATTTTACTCTGCAATCAAGTTTGTTTGCTTTTTTTATAACAATTGGAGATCTGTGTTCCAAACACGAAAGTTCTGTTGACTTTAGGTAGTGTGAGAAAATGCATTCTTTCCTTGAAAATAAAAAGAAAAACTATCTAGATTTCTCCCCAGTATATATGCTACATATAAACATTCAAGGTGGATTAGGGAGCTGTCATATAACCATTGTGGTAGACAGTTACAGTCACATATTGTATGGCCCTAAGGCTCTAAAATTAATCATAAATGCCAGAGCCATACCAGTGAATTTTTAAAAAAGGAGCTAACAACATGAGCAAGTGAAGGGCAGCCTGCATGTTCTACATGTACAGTTGACATCTCCTTTCATACAGCCTGGTAAGCCCGGTGCCCTCCAGACTTACCCTGCCATACCTCCCAGCATGGACAATGGCAATGGATTGTCGGAGTTACAGTTCAAAGTATCAAGGCTCCAGGTTACTGACTGCTGGACTAAAGAAGAAATGGCTGACAAAAGAAGAAATGGCTGCCACCAACTCAGGCAATTCTACCATCCCACACTATATTTTACAGATAATGTTGGGATGTTTTTGTCTTCTGCACTCTCCTGTCTTCTAACAAAGTGAGGGCAGGGAAGCACTGAGTATGACGTCACATCTTGCTCTTTCTTTCTTGACCAATCTTTTCTAAGGTTATGTGGGTTAATGGCAAAAAACATGGGGGCAAAATAACCTGTCAGGGGCAGGCTAACCCTGAATACCAGGTGCTGGGGGCAACAACACAGCAAAGCCCTCATGTCCTGATTCTGGGAGCCCTCAGGTCTCTGGATGGCTGTGGAGAGAAACCAATCAGTCTCTAGAGACAAAACTAGAGACAGCTTCAGAGACACAACTGAATGGTCTCTGGCCTGATCCATGAGGTGTATAGAATATTTTGAGCCAAGGTATTTTAAGGAAATTTGGTCCCTAGGCGAGGAAAAACAATTGAAGCACCCGCCCTTCATCTCCTCCCTTTTAACTGCGAACATCAAAGGTGCTTCTGTGGCCTCACAAGTGTCTTTAGCATAGCTTCAAGGTTGGGGGAGTGGCATTTGTGTCACTAACAACAATGAGGTTGATCTGATGTTTCCAAATGCTTTATGGAGTCATAAGGTTGAAGATATCCTCCTCTTGATGACATAATCCTGATACTATTTTACTTTATTACTGAATAGAATGTTACCCTGTTGCACTGTATCAATAGTTTTGGTAACAGTTCAAACACTTAATGGGATCAACAGTCAAACTTGGCCTATCTATCTATCTATCTATCTATCTATCTATCTATCTATCTATCTATCTAATTTCTATACTGCCCAACAGCTGAAGCTCTCTGTTCACAACAGTAAATCAATTTATTTATTTGTTTGTTCTGAGAAATAAGTCTTTAGCAACTGGATCTACGAAAAATCCAGTCTTTCTGGTGGAACCGATAACTTTCTGATTTACTGTGTCAAACAAGAGGAAAATGATGGAAGTTGTCTTAATTCTGTCAGAAGAGTTCCTTTACAATGCATTCCTTTGCATCCTCTTCTGGAATCCTCTTTCCATCTTCCACTCTAAGTCTCCGCTACCAGTAAAGTCTACCAGTATTTTCTGATCAGCTGAGGTTGCTAGAAATTGCTGGTGTTTCTTCTAACATGCAGAATTATGTTTTGTTTTGTAATCGAAGGCAGGATTCTGCCACTATGGATATAATTTGCCATTAACATTATTCATTTATTATTATTTGAACCAACAACAAATGTTTGCCCCCAGACTATGAAATGGCCTGCTGGGACAGATGTGTTTGATATTCCAGCCTGCCACCTTCAAGAGGGAGTGAAAGACATATCTCTTCTAACAGGCCTTCCCAGATTAGTTCCCCAGGTAATTTTATTTAATATGCTTGTTTTTAGGCTGAATTTTAATTATTGTTGGTTTAAAATCTCTTGTAAACCACCCAAAGCCTCTGGAAATGGGGTGGCGTATAAAGTCAAAATAAAAACAACAACAAATAAACAAATTATTTTGTACCACAGACATAGTATGTGATGTTCTACGGTGGGGGTGGCCAGACTAACTCAACAGAAGAGCCACATAAGGTAAACGTCACATGTTTGGGAGCCTCCAGCGGGCACCCATGGGGCGGCAGTGCCGGGTGGCAAGTTGGGAGCTCATGGGTGCCTTCAGTGGTGAGCCACAAAATAAACTCAAAGAGCTACCTGTGGGTCCCAATACTCAGTTAGTATTTGCCTTCTCAGGTAGTCCACCCCTGTTATATGGCCACACACAGGCATTCAAACACAGTCTGCTGTTCGTGCTGAATTAGTGGTATCTTATAAATATAGGCAGTCCCTGAGTTACAAAGGAGGAGAAAACAGAAATTTTTCTGAGAAAACAGAAATCCATCTTTAACTCAAATTTGTATGTAAGTTGGATCACGTATAGCCAGCCCTTCACATGTGTTGGGGTTAGGGATGCAGGACCCATGAAAAAGGAAAACCCATGAATATCTCTGGCTTCCCACTTGCCCAAACTCACTAGCATATCATCTTTGCAGCAAGGAAATGCAGGAGGGTTTCTGGCTGGGCAGAGCAGGAAAGCATGCTTTGGACGCCTTTATCTCTCCCCTTTCACTTCCTCTCCCTCTATGGTGATGATGATTTTCCACAGTAATTTAATAAAATTAATAGGCTTCATGGCAGTTTGTTCATAAGTGCAGATTCTTTGTAACTCAGACATCTGTAATTTGGGGACTGCCTGTACTGCAGTTTGAATTTGGAGAGCTTGTGATGGTGACCCTGAACTTTCTATGAACTAATCCCAAATTCCAGCAAGGCTCAGGCTCATCTCAGAATAAGTCCACATTGTTGCCACCACAGATGCTGCTTCCCTTCCCTAGTTGCAAAGAAAGCAAGATGCCTATTGATTTCTATCTCCTAAAACTCTGGAACAGCAACGTCCAGATGTTACATGAAGTATCATTTTACTGGGTGCCTGAGTACTTAGTAGAAGCATCAAGCACCCAGCAAGCGCTCCTCAGGGCTCCTTCTTGACATCGTTTTCATTCTTATTTGCAGACACTACTGCTTAATGCAGGGGTGCAGAAACTCAGACCAGGGGTCCATTTAGTCTTCCGGCTTTCCCTGACCTCACCACCTTTCCTCCAACCACTGGTCTTTTTTGCAGTTTCTCAGCTTTTGTGTAGTGTTTTTCCCATTATAAAAGGTTGAAATGGCAATTCTAATATTTAGTTTCTGGCAGGAAGAGCTTTCAGCACATACTGGTATTTTTGGTGTTTTGGCCCTTTGGTTCCAACTACCACTGGAACCGTGCTTCCAGGAGCTTCTCTAAAATTGGATTTGGCCCTTGAGCTGGGAAGATTTTCAACAACCCTGACTTAATATTATTGACTGGGAAAGCTCATTTGTTAATAAGTATTTCTGTTACATCATACATTATATTCAAAACTATGTGGGGTGTAAGAGCTTATAGGAATAAATATCAGTGTGGGTAAAACAAGAACTAAAGGAAAGTGGTACTGAGAAAGTATGGATGTGTTTGCTAAAAGTGGCAGTGCTGTTTTGTTTTTGTTTTGATAAAGCATAATTCTGTATAACCCAAACTCTCCAAAATCTGGGCTGGTGGGTCTAACCCCCAGATCAGATTTTGAGGGTGCACAAAAGGTTGAAGGGGAAATTGCCTCTTTGTCGGTACATCTGATGGAAGCATTTATTTGGAAGATTGAGTTAATTAGATTCTATCCCTGGTAAGTAGAATTGGGCAGGTTTGCATGACACAAGAAGCCATGCTGAAATCTACCATTGTGGGTCTCTTGTGTTGTCCATACTCAGTTCTGGAGCTCCTGCATGGTAGGACTGTGTTTCTGAAACCATGATGGTCTTTCAATGGTCTTTTCTAGGGCTTTCACACTTCACAGTTTCTCTGGTTGCTTAGACCTGTTTTTTCCCCATTGTTGGTATGGAAATAAGAGCCTCTAGCCAGAACAGCCATGAAAGCAGATGCTTCTAACTTTCAATCTGTACTGCCCTCAGTACCTTAGCAACTGATGCATCATAACCTGCTTTATTCTTATCGGGTGAGCAATGTGTCCATCTCCCTGTCTACTTTAGGAAACAGGAAGACAGTGCAAAAATACACACACTGAGAGGGGGGATTCATGAAAAGCTGTTTATTCTCATTTGATAGAAATCTGCAGGGACTGGAGTGGCTGCAACACTTTAGAGTGGGGAGGAGGGGGAGCAGCCTCAGAACCACAGCAGACCAATTAGGAGGAGCCTGCTGCGGTCTATAGGGAAGAATAAGGAAAGGGAGGGGATTTCACTTGTGGGGCCTGCCGGGACGCATGGCCAGACTGGGAGGATGGAGCAGGGAGTGCAGAAACTGTCCTGCCGGGGTAGCCAGCTGATTGTCTGACTGGCAAGTTTGGGCAAGAATCCTTGCATCATGGAAACAGGGCAGTGTTGTTTGCTATGCCATGTGAGCCTGGCCATTATCTCAATGATATTGTAGAAGTACTGAAGCTTTGCTGCTCGGAACTGAATAAAAACTACGGCAGAATAATAACTGAATGAAGTTCCTTCTCAGCATTGGCAAACACTTGTTTGCACACACAGGTTTTGCTACCAAATGGGAAGAGAAGTGAAGTTTGCTGAAACTAACTCCACCTCACCATCTGAAGCCATGGTTGAAATGCAGACGACAACTTTCCAAAGCGATTTTTTAAAGTGGGGAAACATACCCATCAGCAGGCTCTACTTATTTATTGATAATATATAAATAAAGCAATTGTACAGAATTCTTTAGTCCATATTATGGTACCTGTATGTACTAAAATACAGTGTATGTATATATGAGATGATTCCTCTAGCTAATATCATGCAAAATTGTAAAATGAAAAATGCAGGCTCTCAGGACATATTTGTTATAAGAATAGAAGGCTGCAACAGAGAGAGAGAGAGCAAGCAAGCAAATGTTTGTACTAGGAAAGCTTTGAATCCTGAAACAAAAAGGAAAAAATTGAAGTTGGTTGGCAAACAAAAAACATCCTAATTCTTATTTGATCCAAGCATTTTCCAGATTATAGAGAAACCACAGTGTATGTTGCTTCCAGGTCTCAGAATAAAGTTTAAGTGAAAAATCATCCACTATTTTGCATGCAGACTAGAAAAGTGTCATAAGTAATATATCTGAATTGGATTCTACTATATAAGAATAAAGTGAGTTTAAACATTCATAAAAGGAGAAAGAATGTACAATCTGGGTAATTCAAACTATCATATTTTGTGTTTATTTTCATTTGAGAGTTATACCAATCCACTCACTTGATTCTAATTCAAATAATGTGCCTACCAAATCGTAATGTTGAACTTTTTATACAGGTGTGCTAAATAAGATTAATCCATCAAGCTCAAGTTATAGTAACTAAGAAGTGTGGACAACATGCACAGAAGCTGGAAGTCTAATTCAGACCTTCTTACATCCATTCTGGCTGCCTTTTGAGAGCCAATGCGGTGCTGTGGTTAAGAGGCTGGGATTGGGATTCATGTGGTTTGGGTTCTAGCCTCCACTCAGCCATAGAGCCAACTGCGTGACTTTGAGCCAGCTGCAGATTCTCAGCCCCTGGCAGGAATGTTATTTTGAAGATAAGATTGAGAGGAGGAGAATGATGTAAGCAACTTGAGTTTGTTGGAAGGAAAAAGACATGAAATAAATATAATGAATATAAAAAAAATATTTTTGTGGATTGTCAGGTGTTTTTCATTCTATTGCTAAGTCTCTGATGAACTGGGATTTTGTGTGGTTGCCAAATCCCTGCACCCAAGTATTTGCATATTCACACTTTAGTCTAAGGGAGGAAATGAGTATTTTTCATATTTATAATTTGCATAAAATTACGGGATATCTGTTTTTATGGAAAGTAAAAATAAGAGTGTACAGGTTTGAAGAATCCATGTAACTCATGAAAAGCTGTTCTGCTGCAGAATCTGTGGGTCAGATTTACAGAAATTCAGATTCATTTGAATTTGTTGTAGATTTCTTATTTCACAGAAGAAATTTTCAGATGCTCATCCAATCACTTTGTTGTAGTGCAGCAAGAAGCAGCTGGGTGCCTGTGGATGCTCATAATTCAGAGTGAGTATGATGGCCTTCCCTTCATGTTTGGTGTCTAACAGAATGTATTCAGTGGTTTTAGTTTCTCCCTGCACATCCTTTAGTTTTTTATTAATTCATACTCCATCAGCTCATGGACTGGACAGAATAACAGCTTGATATGGTTAGCTTTTCTTTTCCGCATTTGATAGCTGTGCATTTGTCTCTCTAGGCCAGCCTTCCCTAATGTGGAACACTACAGATGTAGCAAATGATAGTTCCTATCACCCTGATGGGCATGCAGGCTGGGAGTTATGGGTTTTGTACTCCAGCACATCAAGAGGCTGCCCGATTATGGAATGTTAGCCTGAGCTGTCACATGGCGGCAAGTGCAGGGGGAGCATTGCATTGCTGCAAAGTGTACAGTTCGGGGGTGTAGCTCTGCGATAACGCACTGGAAAAGCTTGACCACTGGGGATTTATTAAATGAAAAGGATGTTTGGCGGTAGTGGAAAGGCAGGGATGCTGATCGGCTCATTACCTGCACTGTCATCCAATAGGCATGCCTAACCGTCAGGTAGCCTCCGTCTAGACAAAAGCCGCAAGAGCAATGGAGAGAAAGGAAGGAAGGAAGGAGGCCTCGAGCTGCACAATAGACATTTCATGAGGCCAATGTTTCAAACAGAAGTCTTCCTCAGCGGCATTCTTGAACAACTGTTTTCAACCCGCACACCACTGTAACTTTATTCTAAAAGAAGCAACAGGGACCGACCTTTCAATATGGTGAGGTGAAAACGTAAAACTGGTTTGGTGTTGTGCCGCCAGTCAAAATCACTGAAATAGGCACCTGAGGAAGACCACTTTTCAGCACACATTGAAGGGGTTCCATTGATTTTTGTGTATAACTGTAGAGGCCTTTTTCCTTCCTTTCCTGTGGTTGGCAACTTTTATCTTTCTCAAGAGTAATGGATGCACTGTCAGGGGGAGAACATTTGCAGGCCAAATGCAAAATTTCTACAAAAGGTATCTATTACAAAGAAGACACCTCAATTATCCACGGATTAGTTGCCCTTGTGCACTGACTGGCTGGGGTAGTCCTTAGAGATCTTCACTTTGCAAGCTGAGTTAAGATTAATAGAGCCATTTAAGTACGTAACTGCAGCTAGAGTTAAAGCCGCCTTAACATGGAAAGCAGAAGAAATTTACTCATTGAAGACTGGAAAAATAAGTTAGTTGGCTATGTAGTAATGGTAAGCCTAACCAACCATGTAGAAAGATAACCAGCTAAAGAAATCAGTCATAAGTTGTATTACACACAACTTCCTTTTAATAGGGATAATGGAAAAATATAGGCATAAAGGAAACAGAATTTCTGAGAAAATTGTTTGAGATTAGAAACATTTGCAATGAATTTTAAGTAAGGTCTAAAAAAAGTTACTGAGTAGAAAGAATAGTAATCGTTGACTTACAGTGACCTTTTTAAATACTTGATATTCTATGTAACATTTGTTTAAGAACCCTTGGTGTTTCTCTGTAATTTTTACTTGTATTCTCATTTGTTCTTCTTTCTTTCTTTCAACCTTTATTGTTATTAAAATAAAAAGTTAAAAGAGAGACCTTCACTTTGTACATCTAGAGTACAAATGCTTGTGAAATTCAGTATGTGCAGTTTCTGATGTGAACCAACCTGATCTACATCTCCTGGAGTAGCTATGATCAGTGTTTGCAGTTTCCAGATAACACTTCCAGACAATTTCAGAACACATTTTTAAATACCGTATTTTGAAGGAAAACGTTTAGTGTGAATGTGTCAGTGAAATCAAGCACAGGGCAGAGCAGATTTATGGGTAAACACACATGAAAGCGGCACAGACCAGGCATAGCTGGATTCATGCGTCCTTAATCTAGAGCAGTAATCATAGAGCTTAGGAACAAATCTTGAGCTCTACTGAGTTTCAGTTGCAAATATTGTTCCTGTTACTTCTAAACTTAGTACTTAGTTACTTAGATATTATACAATAGAATTGGGTGGTAATTCTGCATGGCCTAAGGTAAATTATGAGTAAAGCCACTCATGGGCTTGTTCAATCAATGCTGCTAGGATCTAATCTGACATCCATACAAAGAGAGCCTCTCAGAATGGGGCCTATGCACAAGTATCTCTACATACATACCCGGAGGAGGGCTTTCTCTGCGGTGGCACCCAACCTATGGAATTCACTCCCCAAAGAGGTCCGCCTGGCACCATCGTTACTGGTTTTTCGGCGCCAGGTAAAGACCTTTTTATTTAGACATCATTTCAATTGTTAAAACATATGATCTGGCCAGGGCAACTTCTTCTTCCTTCTCTTTCTCCTCCTATATATTTATTTTATACTGATAATTTTAATTTTATATTTGTAAATCAATGTATTTTTTGTATTTTTGTATTTATTGGTAATTTATTATGTACTATTGTATTTCAATGTATTTTATCATGTTGTAAGCCGCCCCGAGGTTTCGGCAAGGGGCGGCATAGAAATGTTATAATAATAATAATAATAATAATAATAATAATAGGCTAGAATTGCACGTCAATTTCAGGTTTTTATTTTGGCAACTGACAATGTAATTCCGACCCACATCCCTATGTGAATAGGAGAGGTGGTACTGCTGGCTCAGTCCATATGTATTAAATGGGAAAAAAGACATATGGCACAAGTGTAAAGGAAAGGATGCTGATTTGCATGTCATCAGTGATGTCACTGGCACTATCCATTAAGGTTCCGTAACAGTCATTGAGCCTCCACTCACATGACAGCCTGAAGAGCCATGGAGGGGAAAGAAGGAAGCAAATAGATATCAGACCCAAGTAAGCCACCCACCCGTCATTCAATTATATGAATAAAGAATGCATGGTTATTTCTGCTCTGTCTTCGAACAGCACTTTGTGCTTGCTTTCACTAATGAAAAGACAGCATATAACGTAAGTCTGAAAGAATCAAGCTGGAACCGCGCGTTGCACTGAGATGCTCAAAACTCTAACACTAAAGAAACAGTTCCATTGCATGTACCCCCATCTGCAGTAACACCCAGAGCAACTCACACATACTCTGATGTCACTGGAGCATGCATTTCCTTTCTGCTGTGTTTTACTGATGATTAGTGCTGGCAAAGGGAAATGCAAACCACTGTGGTACCGGGGAACAGAGTGGAGAAGACCCACGAGTGTCTTGCAAGATGCACGGGAAAAAGCATGGGCCACAATGGGTTTGGTAGTTCAAATCTGATCAAGTTGCATAAAAATTCAGACAGAACAAATTTCTTAACCATTCCTTACAAATTTCCTGTACTCATTCCTGAGGAAATCAGAAGCAACTCTCGTGAATTTAAGAAGGTCCCTTGAAGAAGCCTTATTAAAAAACAAAAGAAAACTGCTGGCTAGTCCTTTTTATTTTGTCTTATTTACTTATTTGATTTACATCCTGCCTTTTTTCTTTTTTAAAGCACTCAGAGCGGCTTACCTCATTCTCCTCCTGCTGGTCTCAGTCTTATCCCCACAACAACAACCCTGTGAGGGCTCAGAATCTCTGGCCCAAAGACAGAGACTCTGGGGACCAGAACCCAGATCACCTGAGCCCCAGTCCCGCACTCTTAACCACTGCACCACACTGGCTGTCAGGGTTCTCATCAGTCTCGGCCACAGAAAATGCACCACTCCCCCCGAGTCCCTTTGGATCAAAATTACTGCTCTGTGCTCTCATAGTGAAGCAGTTCCTATACAGACTGTTTGAGATTTTGTAATGGTGACACCAATTAGAGCTGCTAATTGCTAGCGAGTGCTGATCTTTTGGAAAAAGGCAAATCATCGACAGCTTCTCAAAGGAGACAGCATTCACAACTCAAGGGGTCACCAGCATGAAACTCTCATGAAGTGAAATAAATTAGATGTCCACAAATATACTGCCAGAAGGAAAATGGAATAGAAAACCTGTGTGATGTCACGTACATCTCCCTCCTTTTCCAAATTTTCCCTCAAAGCTCACCTCCTTGGAACCAGAAATAAGCTTAAGAGTGTTTAACTCAGATTGCACTTATCAAACATGCTGTTGTCTTTCTCAGTATAGAGCCTCATGGAACTAAATCATCTTTTGTGTGTGGCTAACATTGCTCTGTTAGAGGCAGTGTATAACAAACAATTTGTTTGATGTCCGACATATACTGTACGTTTTTGTTCTACTTAGCAACAGTCTAATATGCCATTCCTTCTTATGCCGCTTACCTTTCCCACATACAAGGGGTCCGTCCCAGTGTATTCTTCCAAAACAAAGAATTGGTTCCACACCCAGCTCCTCTTCATGCGCTGATGAAGAAGCAAGCTGTCCGACAGACTATCTCCTCGGCTTTTGCTGGGTGGTCGGCTGCTCCCGCAAAATACAACTGTAATGAGGTTCATCATTAAGCAAAAACTTAAAGATATGCTTAGCCCAAGCCACTTCTTTGCACGGTCCATCCTGCATGATGTCTGCATAGTAGAGTAGTTCCAAACGCAGAGCTGCTCCTTCAGAGAATCCAGGAAGTAGGCCTTTGGCACTTCCACGCACTTCAACAATATGAAGCCACCCACATCAGGGACAATGGTCTCTGTAAAGTTAAAGAAAAGTGTTCAAATTGCTAGCAAGGAACTCTGAGTAAAGTTGCTTTTGGTTTAAAGAAGCATGCTTCATGGAGTTTTGCATTCCCTCATAAAAATGTGATAAGAAGGTTCTGTAAAAGGAGACCCTTTCCTCATAATCTGCAGAACTACGTTATCACACGGGGGTAATGACTGAATAGCTATAAAGGAAACACAGAAATAGAGTGAGTCAGAAGGGGCCTCCTGGGCCATCTAGTCTGACCCCTGGCTCCAGCTGATTCCACTCATGACGTGCCTACCATGTGCATGTAGGCATAACCTCTAGTCTGCTAAGATTGCTACCAGATTTTACTATATTACTGATTAGCTTGAGTTAACAAGATACATATGCGTGTGTGTGTGATATTTCGATACCATCGACCATGGTATCCTTCTGGATAGGCTGGCGGGATTGGGGGTCGGAGGCACCGCTTTGCGGTGGTTCCGCTCCTATCTCAACGACCGATTCCAGAAGGTGGTGCTGGGGGACTATGGCTCTGCGCCATGGCAGCTTTGCCATGGGGTACCGCAGGGTTCCATTTTGTCCCCTTTACTGTTCAATATCTACATGAAACCGCTGGGAGAGGTCATCAGGAGGTGTGGGCTGCGGACCCATCAGTATGCTGATGATACCCAGCTCTACCTCTCGTTTTCCACCAATCCAGGTGAGGCAGTGGCTGTACTGAACCGGTGCCTGGCCGAGGTAATGGGCTGGATGAGGGCCAATAAACTGAAGCTCAATCCAGACAAGACGGAGGTCCTGTTGGTTGGCGGTTCGGGCTTCGGAGAAGGTGACCTGAACCTTGTCCTGAATGGGGTTGCACTCCCTCCTAGGGACAAGGTCCGCAGCTTGGGAGTGCTCCTCGACCCGGAGCTTTCACTTGAAGCTCAGGTGACAACAGCGGCGAGGAGCGCTTTCCTCCAGCTTCGGCTGATTCATCAGCTGCGCCCCTACCTGGAGTACGACTGCCTTGCAACAGTGACTCATGCGCTGGTGACTTCCCGTCTTGACTTCTGTAACGCGCTCTACGTGGGGCTACCCTTGAAGACGGTCCGGATACTTCAATTGGTTCAGAATAGAGCTGCCAGGCTGCTGACGGGGACTGGACGTTATGTTCACATGACGCCAGTTCTCCGTCAGCTTCACTGGCTCCCCATTGAAGTCCGGGCCCAATTCAAGGTGTTGGTAATGACCTATAAAGCCCTAAACGGCTTGGGTCCTGGTTACCTGAAGGAGCGCTTACATCCATATTTGCCCAGTCGCCCCCTGAGATCGGCGGGAGAGGCCCTTCTCCGGGAGCCCTCCGTGAGAGAAATTAGGAGGGTGGTTACTCGGAGAAGGGCTTTCTCAGCGGTGGCGCCTAAGTTATGGAATGCGCTCCCCAGAGAGGTCCGCCTGGCGCCGTCGTTATTTGTTTTTCGGCGCCAGGCTAAGACCTTTTTATTTAAGCAACATTTTAAATGCTAAATACAATTGAATTTTATCTGGCCAGGGCGGCTTATTTTATAATGTGAGTTTTAATCAAGATTATTTTATATGGATTTTAACTTGTTTTATCTATGTTGTAAGCCGCCCCGAGGCTTCGGCGAATGGGGCGGCATAAAAATGTTTTAATAAATAAATAAATAAATAAATAAATTTATGACCAAACAGATTTGATAATATTTATAAAGAGGATTTGCTTCATAAGAATTGTACTATATAACTAATGCCGGGTACTGATTTGGTTACCCTCTTTTTTTCTACTTCTGCAAAATTCTCTGTGTTACGTCACATACATATATGAGACCTTGCAACACTGTGGTGTGATTTTAGTAGCTGTAAACTATGTGTAACTTTATTCATTTAGCACCCAACCTTTGGCTGCCTCAAGCCAGGCTTCAAATGCTGCTGCCTGCTCTCTGAGGAACTGGCCACTGCAGTTAATGTGACATTTCTAGAATTCTGAATGGTCAGTCAATCATTATATCAACGGCAAAGGTCTCAGAATGCTATAGTCGGATGCTCTTGTGGCATATGCCTCACTGAGTCAAGCTAACAAATTTTCCTCCTTGAGCCTGAAAGACTCATTTGGGCCCAGGAATGCTGATCTCCATCAAAGCACCCTTTCTCATCAGTCAAAGATCTTTTGTTGTCAAGAAGTTAGATTAGCTGGTGACCTCACTCCAGGCCATGCTTTGTAGCTGCCTTTTCTTTCACTGTTTCACTGGATTTAATGAGGTGGCACTGCAGTTTGCTACTCTGTCAGTGCAGTTAAAGAACATTCTCTGTGCGCTTAATTTCGAGAAGGGGAGTCGTGTCAGCGTCGTGCAGCAAAATCAACACAGAATCTTGCACCGCCTTAAAGACTAATACACTGATTCTAGCATATGCTCTCATGGAGGCTATCAGTGTCCTCAAAAGCTTATTGTAGAATAAATTTGTTAGTCATTGAGGTGTCAGAAGACCCCTTGTTATTAATGAATGCTTAATGGTTCAGATGTTATTATGGGGTACGGGGAGAAAATGTTACCCCTCTGGGCTACTAGGGTGGTATATAAATGCAAATAACAAACAAACAAACAAACATTCTGCATTCTCTTCAGAGAAATACATTCTTCAGAATGTTTAAAGTTGATCTTTTCAGAGGGCTCTAAAAACTTACTAGGATTTCAGTCTACTCTCTGTTGTAAAATTTGATTTGACTACCCACTGAATAGTGTTAACTAAAAATATGTTTAAAAAATCAGGTGATGCCAGCCTGATCACACTCATAATTGAAGACTCAAAAGGAACAAAACATATTTTGAAGTTTTTATGTTGTACAGATAAAAGTGCAAATATGTAAACAGAAGCTTATAAACATCCATGACTTTAGGTTTCAGGAAACAGATGTTTGAACGGATTGCACAACCCTGATTCAGACAGTGGGATCACAGGAAGGTAGAAACACTGTACCTGCCTCTTTCTTGAAATTTTACCCACCAGTGGGCGGGTTGTAACAAAAGAAGGAAACAAAGGCTCTGTTGATTTTGATGGATCCTCCTCTCATTTTTGCTCTGCTCTGCCCTGCACTGTGTGCAGAATTCCATTTAAAATGCATAGGTGGAAAGTGCAGAGGACCCTCTTAGGAGAGTGCCATGGCTCCAATCTGAATCAGGACCACATGTCTTTACATAGAAGTAAGAAAAGTAGTTCCATGGTGCATTTTAGACAGAACATTAGTTTGCATCTAAGGCGGCCTCCAGTGTGATGAAAATCAATCCTATGGTCCAATGTTCCCATCTTACCTGTGACTCTGGTTGCTTTGCACTGGAGTGCGAACTGTTGCCATGACACAGAATTCATGTTTTGAGTTTGGAAAGAGAGAGCTAAAAATGCATAGTTTTCAAGCTTTTTGAGTAAGCAAGTTATGTTGAGCCATTCATGTATAAAATTCTAGCTTTCTGTCTGCTGTGGAAATGCCTTCAGAATTTGATGCTCCTGTCAGTGATGCAAGTCAGTGAGCATTACTGATAATCTTACTGGCAGGATTAGCAAAATTCTTACATATGGTGAAGCACAAATAGAATTTGTAGTCTGTCTCCTGTGGAACTCTTTGTCAAAACATACAGCAATTTTGATGGATCAGGACTGTGCTCACTGCATTCCCACGAGAAACTTGTTCAAAGGTATGTAGCAACCCTTTAACTAATCTCATGGTACAGGGATCTTAGAATGAGTCATCAGCAGTTCTGCTCAACATTGTCTTGCAAGCACTCTTGCTTTCTGAACATCTGTGCACACCAGCATAGCTTAGGGTAATAACCGAACAAATGATGCAGCATTACACCCATTCTCACTGGCAACAGAAGGCTTTGGCGTGTTTGGGTTGCCGGTAACATTAATTGCTATACATCTTGGTTTTAGCATGGCCACATTCTTCCACTATACTAAGTGAGAATATCTTGTTGTGGCTGGTTTCTCCATGGAAATCCACTTTTCAAGGCCTTCTGGGCAATCTCCTCCACACAGAATTCTGCAGGGATTTCACTCATCTTTAGTACCAGTCTAGCTGAATTCATTTCTCTGCTACTACAGCAGAAGAATAAAGTTGGTATGATATGTGGATACAGATATTATTTTCATGTCCATATCTATATTTTCAATTATTATAATTAGGTATCAGGTAAGATATGGCTATACAAAACATTCAGGCCACCATCCTATGGATGCTAGATGCTGTCTAGACAGGGTCAGGGGAATTTAGAATACCAGCTTCAACAGTGGCCACTTCTTTGAGGTTGGTGCTGTGTCTCCAAAGCTGGAGTAGCCTCCTGCTGCCCTCATAGCTGGCACGGAAATAACTGTGGTAAGTGCAGCTCCAAGGCACAAGAGCAACTTCGGAGATGGAGCTTTGTGGATGTTCTAGGGAGAGTATGGCCCGCATACATATTTATCCTTGTGGCACCTCACCGTTGTCTCCTTGCAAAATCAGCCAATGAGCCAAAAAACATACGTGTTTTGCAGGTAAGCTTTGCATTCTGTCTACTCTCCATAGGGTGCCTGTAATCATTCAAGAATTATGGTAATGATATAATGATACTGCCATCATCAATGTTTCTCAGAAGGGAGATGCAAACATTTAATCTACCTGGAAGTCATCTCTATTAAGGTTTCAGTCCTTTGTAAATTTACAGTGGAGAAAGCTCTATTGAACAGAGCTGAACTTACTTTCAGGTAAATATTGCACTAGGTTTTAATACAGTAAAAGTGCATTTGTATCTAGTTCTAATAAAAGCCTTTCTGTTCTTGAAAAATAAAATCTACTTTTATACAAAACTAGCTGCATCTTTTTTTACATTCATCATGAAATGAGATCTCATTGAGAAGAGCTTAAGTACACATTGCTTTTGATTAACTGGATTACACAAGCCTTTTGAAAATCATCTGTCTCATGTGTGCAGTATTTGCTTATTCTTGCCAAACAGAGAACAGTCAGTTCCTTGCATCTTAATGTGAATGGATGCATTTACTTGATAAACTTTTAGCACATTGTTGGACTGGATGCAGAACATTCAACAACCTTGTAGAATCAAGATTCTACATTCATATGATGGTGATGCAGTTGTGTTGATTAATGAGCAGAGGTAAGATGTATTCCACATGCCTGCCTGCTTAATATAGCCATTACACAGAAACATAGAAACAGAGCGAGTCAGAAGGGGTCTCCCGGGCCATCTAGTCTGACCCCTGGCTCTAGCCGGCTCTGTTCATGACATGCCTACCATGTGCATGTCTAGCCTATCCTTGAACTCCCTCACTGATGGGGCCTCAACCACCTCCTGTAGAAGCCCATTCCATACCCTTGGGGTCCGAAGTGTCAGGAAGTACATCCTGGCATCCAAATTGAACCTTGCTCCATTGAAGTGCGTCCTGCCCTCCTCTGCAGGGGAGAACAGGTCTCTGCCCACCTCCATGTGACACCCCCTCACATACCTTTATGTCGCCAACAGATCCCCTTCGAGTCTCCTCTTCTCCAGGCTGAAACGACCCAGTTCCCTCAGTCTCCCCTCATACGGCTTTCCCTGCAATCCAGCCACCATCCTTGTGGCCCTACACTGCACTGACTCTAACCTGGCTATATCCTTCCTGTAATGAGGGGCCCAGAATGGAACACAATACTCCAGTTACGGGCACACCAGAGTTGTATAGGGTGGTAATATTTGCTCTCTGGATCTAGAGGCCACATTTCTGGCTATGCAACCAAGGGTGGCGTTTACCCTCTTGACCACCGCATCACACTGCTGCCTCATGTTTAGCCTGCAGTCAACCAGCACCCTGAGATCCCTTTCACAAGTGCTGCTCTCCAGCCACTTGTTCCCTAACCTGTACTATTACACCTATTCCTATGTCCCAAAGGCAATAGCTTGCTTGCCAACACTAACAACTGAGTTACTGTTAACTTTGTCTCGTCCAGAAGAAAATGTGCTCATCTTAGGGGACAATTCTACCCATGCTGATAAAGCCAAAAAGACCTACCCCTCTCAGCATGCCCCAACTGGGGTATGATGTGAGCCGTGAGCCTGTTTTTACTGTCTAAATGCGGATAAGGTTGTGTCCTTTCTTGCAGAACCGCTGACTTAAGTTTGGCACAAACCGGTCAGTCCTAGAAGAGATCAACCCTGACTGCTCTTTAGAAGGCCAGATACTCAAGATGAAACTCAAATAGTTTGGCCACCTAATGAGAAGGAAGGACACCCTGGAGAAGAGCCTAATGCTGGGAACAATCGATGGAAAAAGAAGAAGGGGACGGCAGAGGATGAGGTGTCTAGATGGAGTCACTGAAGCAGTTGGTGTGAGCTTGAGTGGATTCTGGGGGATGGTGGAGGACAGGAAGGCCTGGAGGAATGTTGTCCATGGGGTCGCAATGGGTCAGACATGACTTCACGACTAACGACAACATACACTACAACTTTAAAAAAAACTTAATTATGTATACCCAACTCTTACATCACTCTGATCATATACATAAAAACACATGTAATCTATTCATTTTCATCAAACTATCAACCTCAGCTCAGCCATGGCATCTAGATTCTGACTGCACAGTTCAACTTTATCCAACTCGTTCACACACTGAAGAAATTCAATTCTTTCAACATAGTATATCATTAAGAATATTATAAACCTCCTTTGGACTATTGCAACAATCTACAAAAATTCCAAGATCCTTCTCACTCGCAGTATTGTTGAGCCAAGTATTCCCATATGGTGCATTTGGTCTCCTTTTCCTAGGTGCAGAGCTCAGCTATTGTCCCTATTGAATTTCATTCTTTTTTTTCAGCCGGGCATGCCCAGCTATCAAGAACCCCTTGACACCTGTTTCCATCTTACAGGGCACTTACTCCTCCAAATCATTGATAAAAACGTTGAGCAGCACTGGGCCCAGGACTGGACCCTGCAGTACCCCACTCATTGCCTCACCCCAGTTTGAGAAGGTGCCACTGATGAGCATGTGGAACAAAGTAAGTCTAGCAAGTTCCTGCTCATCCATCAACTTTCATTCTTTTCCGAATACCTACATAAGACTAGAGATGTACTAAAACATGGTGCAACCACGGTTTTCTCATTATTTATATAATAATGGGGTCAGCTATCTTATTGCTGTCCTCTCTTCTGGTTCTTCCATCGATGGGACAACCCCTGCAGGCATAGCAGCTTACCCTCGGGCTTGGTGGTGCTGTTGTTGAGTGCCGGGTTGGTTCCCAATGAGAGCTCAGTTGTGTCCACCTTGTCCCCTAACCTATACTTATGACACCCATAATGTCACCCCTTATGACATTTACTGAGGAAGTCAAAAGCAGTCCACGGCCAATGACATACCCTGTTCTTGTCAATTCCCCCCCCCCCCCAAAAGTGGCTTTTTGCATTGGGATCCAATATGTTGTACATATGTTGCCAAAGGAAAGGAAAAATATGTCAAAATGGTGGCAGGGTGGGTGGGCCATGCTTATTCTGGCAACTCTTCCAGCATGACCATCCTCAGGGTGCTATTATCTTTGGAACTAGAAAGTCTCTCATTGTGTAGAACTGAGCTTGACTATTAATGGTTGTTCATGTACAGTTTAGTATGAGGAGGCCATAATCTTTTCGGCATTTAGAAGCATCTTTGTCTTTAGGTGTGATTCAGAAATGGAGCCCTCTGACACAACTGTGGGGTATCCTTAATTTGGCAAATCCTTACTATTTTGAGTGCTCTAATGCGGAGACAAAAGTACTTTACCACCTCCCACCCACATCCATAAGATGATAGGTCTCTACATAAATCAGAAGCACAAGCAAGCAGGATTTTGCAATTTGCATGGAAAAAAGTACAGCAATAATTTAGCAATAAAAATAATTGCATGCTTTCTTCACCACGATGGGTATTTGCTTGGTGTGTAATGACACAGTGAACCATAAGTAATTTTCTTGAGGGAAAATGCAAGTTTTCTTCACTGCCAGTTGGGCACTTTAGTGACTGAAAATATCAGTTAGGTAATCTCTTTCAGTATGCCATATTCATTAAACATGTTGTCATGTCTTTTTTATTATTCACAACAGCTAATTCTATGATTTTCAAATTTACTTCTGTTAAATTCATTCATTCATTTGATGTATATGCTGCCCCACTAGCCATAGAATTTCTGAGCGGCTTACATCATCTTAAAATCCATAGACAACATACAACAATACAAAAGATGATGTAGCAGCACACAGCTACAAAAGACCAATAACAAAACATCATAAATAAGCTATCAGAATTAATAAAAACAAAACAAATAAAATAATAGACAAAATAAGACAAAAAGCATTAAAATTTAATTATATCAAACTCTAGCATTCAAAACATATTGGCAACAGCACATAGTAACATAAAAAGTAAGATGAAAACATCAATAAAAATCAAGAATTCATCTAATTAAAAAAGCTATTGAACAAGTATGTCTTTAGTTGGCACCTGCAGGCTAAAAGAGTAGGCGCCAACCGGACCACCAATGGAATAGAATTCCAAAGTTGGGGTGCTGTACTCAAAAAAGCTCTCCTCCTTGCAAACTCCCCCCACAATTCATTGTGGGGAGGAACATGGAGGAGCGCTTCAGATGAAGACCACAGTGACTGGGCTGGTATATATGGAGAAAGGCATTCCCTTAGAGAGCCTGGCTCCAAACCATTTATGGCTTTATATGTTATCGTAAGCACTTTGAATTGGGCCCAGATGGCAACTGGCAGCCAATGTAGCTTGCACAGGACCAGTGTGATATGTCGGTGCGCTGCCTGACAAGTTGCAAGATCAAAGACAGCCCCATATAGAGTATGTTACAATAAACCAAATGGGAAGCTACCAGCACATGGATGACGGGGCAAGGCTTTCCTTGTCCAAATAGGGGTGCAGCTGATAGATCAGCCAAAGCTGATAAAATCCGGGAGCACTCCAAGGTTGCAAACCTTATCCTTTAGGGGGGATGCAAACCCATCCAGGATAAGTTGAAAATTTCCCAGTTGAACAGATGGACTCTCCATCAACAGCACCTCCGTCTTATCTGGATTTAGCTTCAGCTTATTGGCCCACATCCAGCCAATTACTGAGGTCAGATCTGAGTTCAGAACAGTCAATAAGTCACCCAGAGGTGATAAGAACAAGAAGCAGAGCTGAGTACACTGCTGACATTTCAGTCAAACCTCTTGATGACCTCCCACTGCAGTTTAATGGGGATATTAAAGAGCATGGGGACAAAATAGTCCCTGCAGAACTCCATGGTGCAAAGCAATAGTCCCCCACACCGCCATCTGGAGACAGTCAGCCAGGTAGGAGTGGAACCACTGCAACTCCCAACCTTGCCAACCTATCCAAAGGATACCATAGTCAATGGTACTGAAAGCCACTGAGAGGTCCAGGAGAATCAATAGTGTTCTGCTCCCCCCTCCCTCTCTTGCCATGAAAAAAATCATGTTGACTAGGTCCAGGGAAGGTTTCTTAAGAAGTGGTACAATGACTTCTGTTTTTAAAGCAGAGGACACCACTGCCTCTCTAAAAGAGGCATTAACAACCTCCTGGACCCATACTTGAACACCTTCTATAGATTTTTCCAACCAGCCAAGAAAGGCAAGGATCAAGTGAGCAAGTCAAGATTGCTAGATTACTGGATTACTAAAATCCAGTATGCTTTACCTATATGAACAAAACAGGCCAGAATTTTAGTTTAAATTATGTTCTCTTGAGAATAATCAACGTATTTAAAGAAAAAAATTGGAGACTTATTTTTGCAAGAGGTGACAATTTAGAGGACTTGGGCCATCAGATTCCCTGTGGTGTTAGACACCTAAGAAGCATTCCTCTCTAACACATAAAATGGCACACTGGAAGTGCAATGTACTTCAAGAGAAAGAAACTTGCCTACCTGAGTGCATTCAAACCCTTGGTACCCCAAGAAAAGTCCTAGAGCTGTGGCATGGTAGGAACTGTAGGACCTTTATCTGTCCATACATAACCAGAGATGCACCCTCAAGAAGCTGTCTAAATTGTGGCCAAAAGTTGAATCACAATGACTCAAATAAATCGCTCAACATATGGCAAGATTAGGAGAAACAGATTTTGGATCTTCTCTTCCAAAAGCAAGCTCCTAATGACATGATCAGAAGATCACATCTTCTAGTGTCTACAGTAAAACTGAAATTTTAATGATGACAAGCATTAATTTGACAAGTGACTGTTTTCTTACCAATGAAATACAAATGAGTTCCATTCCTGAGAAAATGGAAATTTGTTTTAAAGACAAATTTGTATGTAAGTCAGATCACCTATAGTCAGCCCTCCTCATTTCCTCTCTCTCTCTCTCTCTGGTGATGATGATTTTCTACAGTAATTTTTGTAACTTAATAGGCTTTATGGCAGTTTGTGTGTAAGTATGGGTAGTTTGTAACTTGGATGTTCTTAACTTGAGGAGTGCCTGTATATGCTAGTTTATTGTATGCTCGTAGTGATCTGCAGGTTCTTTAGTCATGATTGTCCAGTTTTGCTTCTGCTTCCTGAGCACTTTCCCAGGTTGTTGGTTTTTTAAAAAGAAAAATGCGATATTATTTCTGAAAGTGATGTTTGTACTTGTGCATTTATGCTGTTAGAGCATGGCTGCACCCAGAGGTGCAGAAAAGCAGGACAGGAAAAGCTGTTTGTGCAGACCCTGGTTCTTAATTCTGTGACAGCACCGAAAGCAGATGTGGCCACTAACCGCCTTGGGTAGAAAAGCTCTAAAAGTAGCTTGAACGAGAATGCTATTTCAGACCTGATTTAGCTTCATTCATATTTTTAGAACAGCAGATAATATGCTCTCCTGTCAGGTTTGGGACTAAAGGGCACAGGTAAGATGAGTTTAAACTCATTCCCAACACCTTCTTGACCAAAACAATCCAAAAGAACCAACCAAAACACCCAACCAAACAAAAAAACATGCTCTTTGAAGGCTACTGTCTACTTCAGGAGGGAATTCTCTCTGGCGCCTATCCTGAATACTTTGAAAGGATATGTACATGGAACTTCATAGACATCAGTTTGGCTCCTCGAGGCATAAGCATCAAGGAGATGAGCTATGCAGTGCCACACATTCAACTTAATCAAGTGGCAGTGAGAAAGAGAAAAAGGGGTGGAATGAAATTTATAAAATCCCATATGTATGTAGCTATACTTAGTTTTGATTTTATTTATATACACATAGTAAGCAGTTTCTAGTAGCACTTGCCCCGCTGCAGGAATACATTGGTAAAGATTGACTTGTGCATGTAATGACTTCTCTAAAAAGATATTTCCTCTCCCATCCTTATCCTGCCTTAAAGAAAGCAAACAGCTTGGTAATGAATACAGTAGGAAGAAATTAGAGTGCGGAGTGTTCTTTAAGAGTGCTGTTTATTTTGCCTTTTAATTTGTTGGAATATTTAAAACTGAGCACAGGGGTTAAGTGTTTTCCTTCATTATACAGTTTACTTTTTATGTATTCCTCACTTTTGGGGTTCTCCTTATTCCCCCTTAATTCTAATACTATTGTTCTGTAGTGGTACTGCTGAAGTTTGTGTACAGATGGATTTCAGAATGGCAAGCTGCAGGACTTTCTTCCTGTATAAGCATCCATATATGTGTACCCTAAATTTATTACAACTATGATGCCTTTAATGCCTTTCTCAGAAAGATTTACTTGTCTATTTATTGCCTGTTTTATTTCTAATATTGTGAGTGTGTGTGTATATGAGAGAGAGAGAGAAAGGAATTCTACTTTTTCCACATGCAAATTTAATTGTGAGGAAGTGAATAAGCATAGATTTGAAATTGCCACATCCCATCTGGAAGACTCCTCTTTGAAGGATGCCTTGGAACTGCCCAAGCTGCCTGTGTTATGATACCCTGAAGCAGAATTTTTATCTCAAAAGAACACCCCCCACTTATATCTAGAAGTAGATGCCAAATGTCCACCTAGCCCCAGGTAGCACAGGTGTCTAAAGGTTCAGGCCTGGCCAGATGCTTTTGATAGATTTGCCCACCTGAGTTGGTTTGTGAGCTTATAATAAACCTACTTAATACTCCTAAAGTCTCCATGGTCAGATGCTTGAAAAAATCGTGAGCTACCTTGATTCAGGCACAACCAGACATATGAGAAATGCATTACCTGATTATACATTGCCCCTAAGGGAAAAATAAAATTAAAAAGCAGTCACAAATAATCTTTGAACCACAGATCAAGGCAATTGATCTTTTCCTGTGAGGGGGTCCTTCAGAAACCCCTTTTCTGAACATCACAAACCTGTATCTACCATTAAACAAACTGGTGACACAGCTGGTTTAGCATTCGCTTGAGGTGGATTTTGGTCTTGGGTGTAAAAGACCTACTTTAGTAGACTTGCTATTCAAAGTTTCCAGTCACAGAACTGTAATGTTAGAGGCACCTTCTTGTACTATTTTGACAGTTTTAAAACTTATTATTCACAGAACAAACTCACTTCTCAGACATCTGAACTTATATGATGGGAATACTAGATACATAGGGTTCAGTTCTGAACTGACGAAATAACTGGGTCACAGAACTCAAATGTGAATTATTTTTCCAGGAAAGGTTTAGGAGGAGGCTGAAGTCTGCCAGACTTGCTTTTCCTGATTTACCAGCTGCAGCTGGGTCCTTCTTCTTATGGCTAATCCCCTCCTAGCAAAATGGCCCCTTGCTCCATAAAACCTTCTAATGGGCAGACAACACTGCAGCCACAACTCTGTGCATCTTACCTGGCCTGTTGCTGCTCCAGGCAGCTGTGAGATGTGGGAGGGGAGTGAGGAACTGTGACGGGGATGGAGATAGGGTCAAAGGGAATTTTCGAGACCTAAGTAAGCCACCCGTGGAATGGAACTCCTCAGGTGACCTCATGTCTTCACTAGGAGTGAGGTTTGTGAAGAATCCAGAATCTCCTCTGAAGAGCTTTGGTCCTTGAGCTTTGGTCCAGGGCTAGAGTACACTCTGTGGAATCAGAAGTCTGTAGCTTGATCATGACTAACTTGTCTTGATATCAATGCTTCTCATTTAAGCTTAATTAACTCCCAGTCCTTCTCATTAGTGGACATCGTGACACTAAGCACTCCATAGCAGATATGTAACAGCCATTTACTGGAGGCAAATGTTGTACCTGCGAATGGCTCCTTTTTAGTGGGGGTCCAGAGTCCTCCTTGTTAACAAATTTACGAAGGGTAACGAGCTACATATGCACAAACTGATCTGCCATTTGCATTGCAAGCAAAATCTGCATGTCCTCAAAAAGTGAAAGGAGCTAAGCTAAGGAAAGCCAACTAGGGATGGTGTCGGAAAACAACTGCCTGGTATTCTCCTACCACTGGATGCTGTGGCTTATTATTGCATATGGATGACTGCTACATATTAGCATGGCATACTAATATCACACTAATATTAGAATATTTTCCTTAAAAAATCCTAGGCATTTGTTTTCATTATTGAAAAAGAGAAGCTTTGGGTTTTTAACAATTTTTTCCTTTACCAAGATCTTGCACAAGTACAATGAAACTTGACATTCCACCATATGGTGCATAAACATTAAGTCAGAATATAATTCAGTGTCACAAAATTATAACCACAGATCAGTCAGCAGATTCTCTTGGGACACATCAACAATTCATTCTACTCAACATTCAAAGTACTCCATATATTCAAAAAAGTTGTGTATGTGTGAGAAGAAGACCTGTTGCTGTTATAAAACCCAGAAGAAAGCTAACAGGAACATATGCATAGCATCTGTTTTTTATTTTTCAATTTTCTCCATGTGGAGTCATGTAAATGGCATTAACCAGCTGAAAATATTCTTGTAAATGTTCTCTAAAAGTGAGCAAATTGGTGAAATATATGTATTCATATGTGTGTATACATTGTCTGAGTACGTGTGCATATCTCTGTGTGTATACAGACATACATACAGAAAAAGAGAATTATAGTATATATGCTGCAATTCATTTGACCTATTTTTAAAGTGCTTTTAAGTTCTGGAACCAAAGAATTTGCCAAATCCAGATTAATAGCAATAGCAGTCATATAGCACTTTAGCCTTCTCGTACATTATCTTGTAATCCTTAAAACAGCTCTCTTAAGGTAGATCAATATGATTATCTCCATATTATCCTTCACATGAGAAGCTGAGGCTGACAGTGACATGCCTAAGGTTGCCAAGTGAGTTTGGGGCGGGGGTGGGGTGAGATTTCCAGCTTAGTTGCTTCGTGTCTCTGCTACAATGGCTATATGGTAGACCTATAATAGTCGATTGTAGATTTACAAGTGTTAAACAACTGAAGATAAATGGAAGATACAAAGTAAGGTGAAGCAGACATTTCAGATAGTATGTTCACATTGTAGGGTAGCAATGTGTCTGTCTTCTGTTTGAGGAGCTGCCACAGAACTGTTCTCTGTTTTGAAGGTGTCTTCCCTGAGAAGGGATGGGCCTTAAAGTCACCCATTAACAACACCTGAGCAACAGAATGAGCAAGGCACATTGGTCACCTGTTGTGGTGGTCCAACTAGGGTAAGATACATTTCGAGTTAAATGGTAATGGTTATTTGTATTTTCGCATCCAGAAATATGATTAACATATCTAAGTGTTATAGAAACCATAATTTTGTCTTCTTGGTGGTTTGGAAATGATTACCCTGTCATTATTATGTGCCACCAAATCATGTCTGACTTGACCATAGGGACAATTGTTCTCCAAAATGGCCTCCTTGGTTCAGTTCTTGCAAACTCAAGGCTGTGGTCTCCTCGATGCAGTCAGTCCATCTCATAATTGGTCTTACTTTTCTTCTGCTGCCTTCAACCTTCCCAAGCATGATAGTTTTTTCCAGGGAGTCTCACTTTCTCATGATGTGCCCAAAATGTGACAGCCACAGTGTTGTCATTTTGGCTTCTAGGGAAAGTTCTAATTTGATGTAGAATAGATTTGATCATCTTTCTCGGTCCAGGGTATTCGCAAAAATTTCTTCCACCACCACATTTCAATACATAATCTTTCTTCCTGTCAGCTTTCTACACTGTCCAGTCTTCATACCCATACATAGTGACTGAGAATACAATAGTGTGGTTGATTTTGGACTTGGACTCCAGTGAAATGTCCTTACAACTGATGATCTTTTCTAGTTCCTTTATTAGACTTCTTCTAATTTCTTGGCTGCAGTCTTCTTTTGAACTGATGACTGAGCCAAGGGATGTAACATCTTCCACAATGTCAATGTATTCAATGCCTTTCAATACCTTTGGGATTGGAATATATATTGAGCATTTCCAATCTGTGAGCCATTGTTCTATTTTCCATGTTAGTTGACATATTCATGTTGGGATTTGGACCAATTCAGTCTTCAGCTTGGGATAGTTCTGTTGGTATCCTTTCCGCTCTGGGTGCTTCACTCCTTCCAAGTGCTTTCAGAGCAACTGTCGCTTTACTTTCTAATATTTCAAGTTCTTCTTCATAAGATTCCATCTGAAGGAGTCTTTCATGCTTTTATCTCCTCTGTATAGCTCTTCTATATATTGTTTCCAACCTCTATTTTTTAGTATAGCTAGTATGTTCCCCTATTGGTCTTTCAATATTTTCAATCTAGGTTTGAATTTTCCTTTGATTTCTTGGATTTTCTGGAAGAGGTGTTTTGCTTTTTCTGTTTTAATCTTTTCTGTTTCTTTGCACTGGCCATTGTGATAGGGTTTTTTTTTTTTTTTTTTTTTTTTTTTTTTTTTTTTTAAAATTTGTTTTTGGGTTTTTTTTTTTTTTTTTTTTTGTCTGTACATGATAGTTGCTGAAAAGTTGTCGTCGGGATTCCGACTCTGTTCCTGTCACCTTTTCCTTTTGTTTTTCACCTGCCCTTAGCAACAGTGAGTATTTCTTTCATCAGCTACCTATGTTCCCCCATTTTTTGCTTTTTTGCTTACCTTCCTACATATGTCTCTGGTTTTAGTCCACAGTTCTTCTGGTTTACGGTCAACAAGTTCAGAATTGCAAATCTATTCTTTATGTAGACTTTAAATTCCTCAGGAATGTTATTTAAAGTCTCTATTCTGTAAATGATATGAAAAATACTATTTTGACTTCTTAGGTATAAAATATCTAAGAGTGGTACTGAAAAAATAGGCATTTCTACATGTCATTCCAAACTTGAAAATAGTAACCCATGATGATGATTCTAGGCAAGACATACTTTGTCAACTGCAGGGTGGCTGCTGGATTTTCATTTCAGTTTTGAAGTTGTTTCTGAAATGGCTAATACAGGTTTGTATTGGCAAACAGGGCAGTGACCTTTTGCAGACATACAGAAAGGCGAAACCAGCTGGTCAGTTTTCCTACAATGGTCTGGTTCAGATGTAATTGTACTTCCCTCAAAACCATGGTTTGCAAAACAGGAACTAGCCTTGAGTACATGTATTCTCATTCCCTTCCTGCTCCATTCCTGAAATGACTTTCCTTTTCCTTGTTGGAATTGACTATGTTTTAAAGCTACAACGCACGGCTGTGACTAAAAGTTACGTCTTAGAATTCTGTTAGACTGCTTCTTCAGTCAATGAACACTTGAGGTGACAAACAATAAAAAGATGGATTGAAATACATTAAAAAACCCCAAAACAGTATTTTAAAATTGGGAATTAAGGCTAAAAAGAAAAGCATGGACCATTTGGTAGCACTATCATCTTCACCAGCCATCTAAATAATGAATACTGGGGAAGCTAGCGTAACCTCTTGGGTGGGAGTTCCAGAACTGGAATGTTGCTACACAATGGGCCCAGTTGTATGTGTCCACCAGAGTCACCTTTCTAGGAGACAGTCTCACAACAGGGTATCAGATGATAAATGCAAATTTTAGATAGTCTCATGACACAGAATTTTAAGTCACTGTTTCAGTTAGATTTGCAAACAATAGTTATGAAATTATTATCTGGTTCATCTGTTTACTAATTAGATATTTTAAAGGTTCTATCCCACCTTTCTGCCCTCCAAGATGGCTTACTTTTATGAAATAGAATAACATCAATTACAGTAAAAGCATTTTAACCGCCAAGAGCACTGAAAAGAGCAATACTATGAAAATAACCAGCAGAAGGGAGGAATCAAAACAAACCAAATGCCAGGCAAAATAAAACTACACCTAATTTGCACTTGTTGCTGCACTTTTTACACTTAGCTAATTTGCATTGGTGCTACAGTAATTTTGAACAATGGCTTCTAATTAGAAATGAAGTGGGATATTTTTGGTACACACACTCAAAAAAGAAATGAGCCATGTATCAGGTTCGTCTTGTAAAATTTTCATTGCCTCCAAATGGATTCAGGAAAAGCAGTTTAAAGGGGTGTTACATATTATATTAGCATATATCATGTGCCAGCCCAATACATCCTATGTATGCAAAGCTAGGAGCAGCTCAGACTTCTCCCATAGCTGATGGACTCCTTTCCCACAGGAAATTATAGATGGAAAGGCAGAATGGGCAATTGGGTGGGGGAAAGGAAAGGGCAGGGTAAACAATTCTTGCTTTCTTTTTAACTATTTTATAGGTCTGAAGAAAAAAACGTATCTCCTGAAGTTTTTGAAAAGAAAGTGAATGCAGGGTTGTATTGATGGGGCTGGATCTCTTCTTTTTCCAAACTTGCCCCTCAGTCAGCAGCTTGTCTTTTCATAACACCCTAAATACAGGCAAGCATTCAAGTTGTGCATATCTGTTGGCATTTTACCTTTTGCACTTACATTTGTCTGTGTAGGGCAGCCACAGGAACTGAAATTGAGGTTTGCTGCTAGATGATTCTATACTGCTGCAATAGGTGGTAACCCCAGGGCTAATTTATCTTTTCTTGGAAGTGACATTTATAACTGCTAGCCAGAAGTGACATCTATACTATCTGGTCCTGACCTTGCTGATTGCCTCAACTCCATGAAGGAATACTATTAGCCAACAAGATAAAGAACATTTTCAGTGGCCTGTGAAATCAAACCTAGGGAAGGAATGTGAGTCTTACAGTATATGTATAACTATCTGATACACTACAGAGCTATCACCTTGTCCTTATAGCCAGGCTTCAAAAGCCCTTTGGGAATATGAAATATGAGTTCATGACTTCCACAGCAGTTTTTCAGGCTAAAAGAATAAAGCAAAAGGAAATAAAGACATCTTGACCCTATTCTTTCCAGAACAGTCCTAATGCTGTAGAAATTATATTCTTGAAGATTCAAATGTCACCTCAGAAATCTTCCCATGAGAATTTCAAGTTCCTTCTGCTCAGTTGTGGACTAGGCATTGGAGGAAAGCTATTCAAGGTAATCTACAACTGACCTAGTCAGCATTGTAAACTATGAATACTGTAATATACTTCAAGTGAGTGTGTGGTAATCAAGCTTAGTTTCTTCAAAGATATACAAGTCCCATATTGATTTTTTTTTTGTTTTTTGGTACAGCAAAAGCACTTAAAATTGTGTTTTAAAGAACAAGTTGGAATTGCATGAAGTTTGTATACAGCAAAAGGTGTTCTCAGTATGGACTCTCAATCTAGCCAGAACATAAGGTGCAAATAATGTGCAAGCGAATTTGTACATTATATGAGAACACAGAACATCAGACTTCGCAGAGAAGTTTGTGCTCTTGAGCTGAGCGGATCTCAGTGGTCAGTGCTTACATGTAGAATGGAAAGGGGCCAGGCCAACCCATGGATCACTTGGAGGCAGGGCATGTGTCCTCACACACATCCTGTGCCCAGTTAAGCTCTTTGTGTGATGCAGGCAAACAAATGTACGGAGCCATTACCCAACAACTAATGGGATTTAGTTATACAAATTTGCACAAGACATTAAACACACACAGAGACTTTTTTATTGAAAAATCTGAGCATGTTTCATGTGCATTAGTTTACCTGGATGAAGAAGGAGCTATTATTTTCTTACAGTTGGATGCTTCACCATTATTTGTCTACATTTCATACTGCTATTTCTTTGAAAGTGACATATTCTAAGACTTTAACAGAGCATTCATATGTATGTTTACTCTGAAGTGAAGGCCAAATGTGGGCAATAAAACTTAATCCCACATACAAGCGGGTACAGGGATGAAGCTCTATCTAGTAACACTTTAATTATTTATATGAACATTTTTATACTGACCAATTGCCAAAGTACTTTGGCTGGTTTGCAAAAGAGTAAACCCTTAAAAATACAATATAAAACACACACACACACTGCTTACGTATTAAACATTTTTAAAGAATCAAAAACAGAAATTTTTTGTTAACTAATTCTGATTTAAGACCTTATGCTATGAAATAGCTGGGAGTAGAAGAACATCTGAACTTGATGTTGATGCCTATCAGGTCTGGCCCCAGGAAGATCTTACTGGCAATGTTTCATGACTGATGGTCAGCACTCAGAAGGTTGGCTCCGTCATTGCAATCCTCTGGGATTCTCTTGGAAGTGGTACCTGATGGGGTCCCCAGCTGGGCTTTTGCTATCAACTAGGCACTTTCTAAGTAACTACACACCACCGTCCATATTCTCATTGGCAAACTGTTGCAATAAACAAAAGCACTGGAGCACAAAAGTGACAGAAACATAGCATTATATATGGTTACTTATCTTCAAACATGAGGGAAGGAGAGTGGTTCGGTTAATTTATGTCAGATGCTCAGATAATTAGGGTGGCCTTGACTAGTTTTGTAGATTTTGTAAAAGCAAGTTCTTCCATTGGGATATGGGACGTTACAGGAACAGAGAGCTGAGTCCTTAACATGGAAGGTGGTGTAGAAAGACTGACAAAAGTCCTATTTTTGTTTCAAGGGATCAAGCCATCAATACGAGGTCTAGGCTCATTAGAGTACATGAATTCACTACTCTGATCATGTTAGTAAGCACCGTTAAATTGGCCACATAACTTAAAACTGCCTGAATGGTTAGCTAGGCAAGGACCCAAGCATGAACGAGGTTGTATATGTGCTTTTTAGTATCTCAGGCTTTTAATCATGCTTTGAGCTTTCTCCATTACAATAATGCATTTTTAAAATCTGAACTGCTGATTATTTTATGCAGACTCTTTTAGAAAGAATTTTTTTCATGTTATTCTGAATTATTATTGTTGGTTGTTTGCAGTTATTTAGCATTTTATATTGTCTATTTTGATCTGCAAACTGCCCAGACAATATTTGCTGATACACAGAACCATATAAAGCCAATCAATCAATTTTAATATTGTTAATAATTTCACTAAGGACATCCAGGGGATAACTGTGCATTATGTGCAAATAAGATCCCAAGCTGCTTTCCCTTGTCCCTCACAGGATTTAAAATATTTGCTTTCTGGACAAAGAAAGCTTATGCACTCCCATCTGCTAATTCTTAATCCCACCCCTATGAACCTACTTTTCTTTAAAAAACAAAGCAACTCCAGCATTTTGGTTCTACTTAGCTCCTCAACAAGCAAAGCATCTTACAAGCTTTATCTCATTCACCACGAAAAGCCCTGTGAGGTCAGCTACTATTAAGAGAAGAAATGGAGGTTGAGAGATTGTGATTCATGAGAGCTGCCCATGAGTTTAAGCAGAAATGTGAAGGTTCTTTTCCAGCTCCTACACCCCATTCATGCTAAATGAAATGCACTGTATATGTATAATATTGATAGTGCTTTAGCACCTGAAGTCATACTTTCCAGTAAGGAATAGCAGTAAAAAATAATATTCTAAGTGGTTTTCGGCGTTATTTTTCTATATGCTCCAATATGAGAAATCATCTGTAGTCATGAACTTTCCAGATTTTCAGGTCAGGTCAACTTTTTAAAAGTCATTCCAAAAATTGGTTTGGAGAATGGAATGATGGTGCAGACTGTCATTCTGAAAACCTGGATGTGCCACAACCTGAAAAACCTTTATACAATCAACAAAAATGAGTGATAAAGACATTGCTGGAGTTTGCTACCCAAGATAGCAGGTGTGTGTGAAGGGGAATATTTTATTCTTCCATACAGAATTGCCCGCAATCAGAAAATACGCAGATTCTTTCTACCAAACATGCTAAACTGTATGCCAGCAGTTTCTTGTGGAAAAACATACGCAACTCTGAGCCCTCATGAGTTATGAGCTGACTGAGAGTTCCACATAGCAGGACAGAGCTTCACTGGTGGATATGATACTGCATGTTTTCCTTTTACTCTGAAGTAAGTGCTGGGAACTTTGTCTGGATGAGGATCCTCCTGTGGGACTGGAAGGGAGGAATGTAACTCTTTGTGCTTCTGATCTGGCTCAGGGACCTGCACCTGCAATTTTGATTGTGCAAGTGATCTACTCAAAGAAGTATGTGACACTTTGGCAATACAAATTGCAAGTCTATGAATATGTTAAAGAAATAAACAAAATATATTGTTGTACAGGACATTTCAAAGCTTAGGTCTGGTTCAGACTTGCATGTGTGCAGATCGCTTGATAATGGTAGCATCACAGGGTAACCTCTGTGTGAATGAAGCATCATAGATCAACTTTTTTAAAAAAATCAGGTACAGCTTTCATATCATCCAATGCTTCCTCAAATGTGGAAGCCAGTGGTATCCATTCATATATTCAACTGCTACTTTTAAAGTACTGGCTTACACATTGTATAATTTCTTCTTGTTTTGGCTACTCATAGGCCACTGTGAGTGGGCCACACTGAAAAGCATTGATTTTGAAGTGATGAGACATGAACTGAAGCTTTTGTGTACAGTGTCTGGTCATTGATGGCTCAATCATATGCATTACTGGTTAATCACATAGCATGGATCCCAACTCATGAGCTTACATGAAGATTAGTAGTGGAATGCATAGCTGTATTTTATATGCAAAATCCAAATGCTGACTAATCCAATGGCCAGATATCAGATGCTCTATGCATGTGTGATTCTGTTCTAGGGGTTGATCTGCTCAGGCTTTGTGTCCCACTGGCTGGGTTCACACAACATGGCAAGTGACCCTTGGCTAACCATGCTTTATGGGTTTTTTTTTTATCGTGATCTGCTTGACAGATGATCAAGTGGCTTCCATGATCCTTCCTCAGTTCTAGTGTTGGCACATATCCCATCAGCTACTGTGCCTGAAATCCAATCCAAAATTGCATCACTCCCTGTCTACATTGCCTGCCCCTTTCTCCTTGGTTCTCACATCTGTTGCTAGGCAGAGAAGGATAGCAGAAGATAGATGCCTGGAGTGGCTCTTAGAGTGGCCAGTCTTTCCAGAGAAATGTGTGGCAGTTACATTCCAGAACCATGGAGATCACAATCATTGGTTCAGACAACACCACTGGCCATGAAGTTACTGGAAACCCATAGAACAAACAATTGTTTCTTCTTGTGGTTTCTAAAGACCAAACTTAGCATGGTGAAAATACATGGCTGGGTCTGGACAACCCAGTGGATCAACTATGCTAAAAACCCAGACACAGAGACAAAATTGTGGTTGCTGTGTTGTCTGAACCCAAGCACTCTTTCTATAATCAAATTAAGCTTGTCCCTTTACTGAATCCTCTGTTTCAGATTTATGAACTACCAGGATCACCCTTACATGCTCCAACAACAGATCAATAGTGATGTGAGGGTTGTTTAATCCTTGCACAAACCATAGTTCCTGCATTCGGATGGTGCAAGATGTGGCCACAGTGTGAGTATGCAAAAACAGCCCAGCATGCATCATGGCCACAGTGGATATGAGTGATCATTCAAACAATATCACTAGTGCTTGCCCCCTAGCTGTGGAACTGTATCATTATCCAGGGTATATCCCAGCAAAAACAAAACAAGACCTTAACCCCCCCCCCACCCCAGCCTCCCTTTGATTGGGTTTTAATTTTTGTTCTTATTAATGAGCTGAATGGGAAACTGTTGGAATTAACACAAAAAGAATGTATTAAAATCAAAACAGAGTTTATTAAAACTTTTTTCCATACGGTATTTAGTATTTCATGACTAGTCTAATGTCTAACATTTAATTAGCAGAGCAGGGCTCTATTGAGCCATTGTAATTTGTCTCTCTCTTCAAAGAAGTACATACATTGTTATATATCCTTCCTTTCTTTTGCCATAAGGCATGTTTCAAAAGAGCAGGCTTCCATATGCAATGCCATAGAAGTCTGATTATATCTACATAAAAGGCATACCGCAAGATAAAATAACACTCAGATGCTTATTTGGAAGGACTACTTTGATGTAGTAGTCTGCTAAAGAGTACTCGAAATCATAACAATACAAGATGGAGAATGTCTGTGTCAGTGCAATCCATGCTTTCCCTGCCCAGGGCTGCTGTACGGCATGCTGCGGTTGGGGCTCTCCTCGTATCCAGCCCCGTGCACAAGAATGTAAAGATGGGGCATCTGCTCTCATGAGGCGCACCGTTTCTAGTCAGGGCTTTGCAGAACGCAGGCTCCTTGGGGATTATGTTGCTGCTATCTCTCTAAATATAGGCAACCATTAAGATTGCCAGACATTTGAGGATTATTTTGACTCCTCCCAATGTCTAACACATATACCGCTACATGCTTGTTCTGATCTTAAAAGGATGAACTGGGCCTAGAAAAGAGGTTTCCATACACAGTGTGCCTTTAGCATGTAGTCCCCCCACACAGAAGGCAATACTGTAGGAAGTAGGTGGGTGGGAAATTGGCACTGCTCCTTCTGCCCAAATTGGTAGGCAGAATTAATATTGCCAATTATCTGTTTGGCCAATGCAACATTCATAGATAGTATTAATGCACTCTGCAGAAGAGCAACTCCGGGCCAGACTCATGGTTTTTTAATTTAAAGCTCCTTCTGGTGCTCTTACCAGCACTGTAACAGCTGCAGTTGTGCTTTTCCTCCACTGATCAATAACAACAGAAGGTGATAGAGGAAATGCCTATGATAAAGCTCCTCCTCATGCCAGGTTTGGGATGAAGAACAATGCTGGGGAAAGAACTTGCACAAAAGAATATTCCCTTGGTCACTCAACATTACAGAGGACATACAGGAAGAACACACACTGCAGCGTCTCTGCCACTCCCAGCCAAGCCTTTTTCCACTCAATAGTAAGCATGCATTAACCATGACATGAGTTGCAAGCAGCATGGACCAGGTAGGGAGGATTACTCCTGTTCCCTACTCATTGGCTCCCTGAAATTCTTCCAACTCACCGGCCTTGGGGATATAATAAAAAGCCTCCATGGACTCTTCTCTTGGGGTAGAAGCACTTATTATCATGTGAAAAAAGGGCTCAGCAATTTGCTGTCCAATGAACATAATAGAAGATTTGACCTTAAGGCAGCTCCAGAAAGGTCCCTGACCCTTAAATTTTTATAGCAAGTATCTCACAAGTTTAATTTCAGAGGCAGGAAAGGTTTGTATAATAAATGATAATATATACGCCTGCAAGGAACAGTGAGGCTTGCTCAATTAAGATATTAGTACAGGCAGTCACTGGGTTACGAATGAGTTCTGTTTTTGAGAAAGTCATCAGTGCCTTCTCTTTTCAGCAAAGAACTACCAGAGAGATTTCCCTCTCTGGATGGGCAGGGCAGGAAGGCATGCTTTGGAGGCCTCCCTCTCTACCCTTTCGCTTCCTCTGCCTCTCTCTGGTGATAACAATTTTCTTCTGTAATAGGCATTATGACAGTTTGTTTATAAGAACAGGTTGTTCATAACTTGGGTCTTCACGATTTGGGGACTGTCTAGATTGCAGTAGAATTCTATAGACGCTTGCAGGGTGTCCCAGCAGCTACAGAGTAGGGGCCTTCTTAATGGATGGTAGCAGAGATTTCTATCCTTCATGCCATGTGCATAGTCAAAAGGCAAGCATTCTAGAGTCATGTCAAGAGTGTCCCATGGAGGATCCACTGGCTCCAGAGCCCCATCTTTCATGGATAGGTGAGTAGAGAATCTATACTGACAGAGGTTATTGGCTGGTTGTGAATTTCCTCCCCAGTGAAGGCAATGATCATGGGTAATTGTGGGGCAGGGAAGAAACAGGAGGGGAAATGGTGCAGAAAAGAAAAGAAAAGAAGAAAAGGTCCCTCAAAATTCTTGCTCACAAAAATTTATAGTTTTAACACTATAATTGCTGCCTTGAAAGTGCCATACTTCTTTCAATATGTTTATCTGAAGCTATGTGCTGCCTTTATATTTATTCACTTGCATTATGGCCTTCATAGAAAGCCATGATAATCATCCTTCACAGAGGACAAGTGGTTATGTTTTTCCTACAGAAGCATGCTTTCTCTGGGACTCTCTTCCCAAAAAAAGTTCACATGACCAATTTCTTTGAAATTTTTAGAAGATTGGATCAAACCTTCTATTTTAGGGGACCTGTGTGTTGTTCTAGTAGATAGTGTATCTTGCTTTTAAAACAATCTGCTTTGCTGTTTTATCAAGTATGTTACTGAGGAGTACATTTGTAATCTGTTTTAAACCGATTACCCTTTACTTACGTTTATGTCGATATCATATAAGCCAAGAGTGGGCAGTCTTCAAACTTATGAAATTTGTTTTGTTTTTTTACTGGAATCTTAATATCCACCAAGCAGAGCCAGGTGAAAATAGTGCCTGAGGTAACTGGACACACTGAACTAGCAAGGCATGGCAACTCATCATGGGTAGCTAGCCATGGTGGGTTGCTATGTTGCCTGAATCCAGACCACTCCCCGGAGGGTGGCTTGTTTTGGGGTAACAAGCCACCCTGACAACACATGGCTTGTGCTAGGGGTTGTAAGGCCCGCAAAAGCTTGCCATGTCATCTAAACCAGGTACAGGTACAGCATTTTCATTATGTGTTGCAGAGATCAGCTGTACACACACACTTCCCCTCCCTGAAAGCTACATGTATTCCCCTGGAAAAAAGTGCAAATTTCCTGGGAGTCTTAACCCCCCTCCCCACAAAGCCTTAGAGGAGTTAGAATAGGACAGAGCAAATGGGTGCCCATCTTGATCTGGGCCCATTCACTGCACCTCATTCAACTGTCAGGAAACCACAATAACAGTTCTGAAAAGGAGTCCTTAAAAAGTCTATGTGAACTACTTGATGGCTTTTAAAAATATAAATAAATAATATTTCTGAACCCAAAGTATATTTCCAAGTGATAATTCATAACCAAACACTACTGTAAGTATTTCAGTTTTCTCTCCAAATCCTCATGTTTTCATTTCTGAAATCTTTCAAAAATAAAATTGACACCTCCCTCCTTAAAGCTTGTAGGCTATTTAAGGATGCACTTCTCTGTACACTGAATTAGGAGTAAGCCCCACTGGGATGTGCATCACAATAACCCTGCGTAGGATAAGGATGCATTGAAGTTAACATACTTTAAAGAAAAACAAAATATTTCAGTAGTTTCGTTTGCTCAAAGTCAATAAACATATATTTTTTCTGAATAACTGATTGAATTGCAGCAAATGCTTTCCTGAAAAAACAGGATTCAGAACATGTTATGCCAGGTAAAAATAGCATTGTATCATACCTTTGTATTTCTTTTCCTGATGCCACTCTGCTGGCCTTTCCTCTATGTTCCTGTCACTTATTGCTGCAGTTAGGGTTACAGTAAGAAACTTCATTCGACAGCTCTCTGGCAGGAGCCTCTGCAATTCCTTCTTTTTATCATCACACCATAGCTTTAACCAAGAGAAGAAGGAAAGGTGGTGGGTGGGGGAAGGGAAGAGTGTTTCACTTGTAATTTAAGCCTCCATCGACTTTCAGGCAGGAAGCATCATTTGAAACCACAAAAGACTGTTTAATCTGAAGGCTTTGCTTCTTTTTCCACTGAAGCACTGGACACTGAACGGTACAGCAGCTCATGAGGCAAGCTATACAGAAACCATTCATGAGAAGGACGCTGATGGAACACAAGCCACTTGGATGGACACTGAGAACAATAAGATGCCGTTTTGTTATGGTTGGAAATGAATAATGCATGTGCGGAGATAGCTGCTATCCTATTTTGAGCTGGAAAAGGTGGAAGCAGAATGCCCTAGCAATTATTTAATCAAGCCTGCAATCCCAGAGGAAATATCTCATACCCCTTTATACACTCATTACTATGAGAAAACATTGAAGCGAAAGCTAAACTATGGTTGGTTTTGGTGTCACAGAAAGAGAAAATAGTCCAAGTGATAGCAGAAGACTAGAGGCTCAGTCTTCTTTACCTTCCACAGTTGTGCAAGGGAGAGAATTTTGGCACATGGATCCAACTATATTGTTCGACTATCTAAACAGAATAGGAAGTTGGACTTCTGTGACATTTAGCCAAGCTTTTCATGAATAAACATGCACACAAGATGCAGGTTGGACCTGAAACACAGGTGCCCTTGTTTCTCTTGCTGTAGTTCCTTTTAAATCTGGTCTGGCCTCTTTACTAACAGTGCAATCCTCCCCATGTCTGTTCAGAAGCAAGTCCTTTCTGAGGTCTCAGGTAAGCGCCCACAGGATTGCATCCTACAGGTACCATCTCAGTTGAATTGCCCTATAGTTAAGCAATGTTCCATGATAAATTTCCAATTAACATCTTATGGAAGCAGTTTATTAAATTCTCCACTTCCCAGGCTTTGTAAATTAAGTTACTAAAAACTGGATCACACTTATTTTAGCTCAATTTCTTCTTGCCTTTTTGGAACTGGATGATATCATTCTTTGGTCACTTTTGTTTACTTGTGTACAAGTAGACCAAGGGACTGTCAGATTGCTGGATTGCTAGTAAATACCTTGTTTAGGGGGAGAGAGGGCTGACAATAATGCAAGACTCTGCACACATCAAAGTAGTGCAGTCTCTCCTGCTCCACCCCTGAGAAGTGTAAAATTACAATGCTTATCATTCTAAACAAGGTGTCTGATTGAAGTTTCACTTGTCAGTTCCACAGCCTTTAGAGGAGGTCACCGTTTTTATAGTGCGGTAGATCCTGTTTGTTGGTTTTCACATCACTGCTTTCTCTTTGAAATGTTTGTTATTAGCACAATGGGGACCTGCTCCTTGTATGTTGCTAACCTAACTTTGACATCTCTCCCTGTTTTCAGGATGTCATATGGTAAGAACAATCATCAAGCTTGTTAAGAGGGGTGAGGGGGCAGACAGTAGGAAAACTGAAGCAGAACAAACCACGATTTTAATGTGATTTCATTGGCAAAAGCTTTTGCCTCTCTTTTGCTCAGGAGCTGGGTATAAAAATGCTTTCAAGGAAAAGTTACCCATGTCATCACACTTCTTAAAAGCGCTTGCATGCCAATTTAAAAAGAATTGCTACTTCAGCGATTTCTTAAATAACCTGTTCCTTTCTCCATAATCATCCAATATATTTCTTTCACCTTTTGACTATTTCAAGGCTTTTTAATAAAGTAAAATACTAAAGTTTGCCAGAATTATATTTCAGATGTCTTCTCAGAAATATATTATCCTTGCATACTCTTTAAAATATAGAATTAATATGGAATTCTGATTGGCTGAAAAAAGGGAAGATAGAAATCTTAACTTGTACCTTGCCTCCAAACATACTTTTCTTCTATTCATAATCCCAAATTAATCTAAGACTAACCTTTATCAGTAGTAACAGAATCACTAAGCTATCTATAAAACACAACAGTATTGCAGTAATCTATGGAAGTAAGAACACAAAATAGATTTGATCTTCTTGTTACCATTCAATTTTTTGTTCATTTCTTTGATTTTGGTACGATTTTATTATTTACTTTTTAAGGTGGTTCTTCTTTTCATTCTTTAACTCTCTCTCTTTTTCCCATTAGGATTCAAATGGGGTGGTTCTTTAGCCAATATGTCGATTCATGCCTGAATACACTTGTAGAAAAGCCGCTTCTCCTTTTGTTTTGGTCCTGTATGGGTGAGCGTCCTTCCACACCGATAGGCAATGGCTTGGCTCACAGTGGGAACTTTCCAATACTTGCCAGAACAAATTAAACTGGAGCTTATCTGTTCCCTTCCCCTTTTAGCTGGAAAATGGATGAGCTTAAGAACAAGACCAGTTTTAACTTGTTACAATATAGCATAGAAATAGATTGGATACAGCTAGTGAAAAGTCATGTTATGGGCATGCTGTTTTTCATGAGTGAAATGGGTATTGCATCAAGATAACAGTAGAACAGTCTCTTCCTTCTGATGAAGAATGTCAAAGTGTTCTTGTAGGCTAAGAACCATCCATTCAAAACCATGGAAAGCAGCTACTAAAGATTTACTCTTTTCATTGAGCATGTGACCTCCAACAGGGCACTTGGTGGCTTTGCAAGGCCAACTCTTTTCCTGTGGGAAAATAACTGCATGCAGATCACAAAGACCCAGATTTTGATATTATCATTTATGCTAATATTAGAAATGAGGCCTTAGTCACAAGGAGCATTGGACATTTGGCTGTGTGGGCAAAAGCAACCTGACTATATTTCCATGAAGAAAAGGCATGCAGAGATTACTGATGAGTCCCTCATCCCTCCTTTTCTTTTCTCATGGGAAGCATTTCCCTTTCCAAAGCGATCCACTGGCATCATGGAACATTATCCCAGAACTTTCTCCAGAAATGTTTCTCCTATCACGCCTTGCCACCAAAGAAGTAGCTTTTACTTCTCCCTTGATGACAGGACTTCCAGTCTTATTCATTTACGCACTCTTTTGGTAGCACAAACAATGGGGTGACCCCGTATTTCTTTCCCTCAGCTATCAGGACATTCAATGCCACCCTCTCAGGATGGATCACACCTCTATGTGATTTCCCTAGGCACTAAATGTGATTGTTCACACCACTAATTCCTAGGAATAACCAGTGAGACAGCTAAGGTTATCTCCAGGAGTAGTGAAGAAGTGCTTCCCCTAGTAAAAATCTCATGAAGTAGTTCAGGACTTGACAGATGTATTTTGCTTAAAACAGTAATGTCTGTTTTCTCTTTTAGCATCTACTATTATCATGACCATTTTATATACAACTTAGGTGTGGCCACATTTTAAGTACGATATGCACTTCTAGTCTATCATAATGTTGGAGAAAGTTACAGAAAGGGCTGCTGAATGATCAAGAGGTCTTAGTGTCTTCTCAGGCAGCAACAGACAAAAAACCCAGCCTTTTAGTTTAGAAAACAGCAAATTGCCTTAGAACAAGTTGGATCATTGGCCTATGGAGGTCAGCATTTTCTGCACCAGGGCAGCACAACTTCTACAGGTCCAGTGGCCCATGTTTGCCTCCCAGAACCTCACCCCTAAGAATGTAAGTAAATGCCATCTGTATTTGCCATAGACCACTTAACCTTCTGGAAACCCTTCTCCTGTTCTGTAGCCACTACAGACACCATTTTTAATTAATTTCAAAAATGGAGCAACAGGGGCCCAGGCAGGCTGCAGACAGCCTCCCCCTGGAATACAGTGACTGGCAGCTACTTCTCAGGTTTCAGACAGAAGATCCTCCCATCCCTAAATGGAGATGCCAAGGGCCTACCTTGGCCCTTCTGCATGTAATGCATGCTCTCCAGCACTGAGTTCCTTGTCTTCTCTTGTTGATTAACATACTCTGTATTGTGGTTAATATCTAGCTTGCTACTACATGCATTCTTTTTCCTTACTCAAAACTAATTATGGGGACCAATCCAGGATTGGAACCATAGCATGGGAAGCAGAAGGCTTTGTCCCCTGCTTTGGTTCTGATCCAGATCAGACCTGGGCCTGCAAGTTGCACAGGAAAAAGGCCTACTTTCCCATTGAAGTCAATGGAACCCCACCATCATACAAGGAAGGAAGTATATTTCTGAGCTGTAATTACTGGAAACAAGATGGGAGAAGGCAGGGTTGTCTTCAAGACTGGCCACTGCTGAAATAAAATGCTGAAGTAGAAGGACCTTTGGTTCCTCCTCCTTATCTTCTTCTTGGCTTTAATAAGAGCAGCACTGTAGAATTTGGCTAAACTGAAGCAGTTGGTCATGACGCCATAGTTTACAATGGTGCCATCCCAGCTGGTTCCTTTGCCTTAGCAGGAACAGGGCTCTGCACTGCCCATTTTATAGTGCTAGAGTTTTGTTAAGAGCAGGGCAAGCTCCCAAACAGGGTGATATATCAGAGAAATATCACTGCATGTGGGGTTACAGCACCATTTTGTAAATATAATCACGTCCGTAGCTAAGCTTTGATATAGACTAGCTTGCTTCTGCATCAGCAACAGGCCTTTCCTGGGCAAAACTACTTGGCATGGAGTGGCTTATTAAGCATACATGGAGTTAACCTGAACTGGAACTAGAATGGTGAGTATTACAGTAACAGCCATTAATCACTTTCCAAATAGCTATACTATGTTCAGCACCTAAAAGCCTTCCAAGAAAAGCAGTTAGCCTGATAGAGCTTTAGATCACATTCTTATAGATCACACTCTTATAGTACAAACATGATAATGAGAAGTGTGTGTGTGTGTGTGTGGGGGGTCACAAAATCAGATAAAGCTGATTTTTGTTACACTTCTGCATGCTGAAATTCCTGTAACTGTTAATTTGCTTCTGAAAATGAACAACTAGAAAGTGAAGTAGCAGTGTTGATACTGAGCCAAAATTAATCAATTAGGATCTAATCACTTCTATTGTGAAATGTTCTTGGAATCTTTTATAGAAAATAATACAATAGATGTTCTGTACAGTTTTCACCATGCTTTTTCAAAGCTATATTTTATTGGAAGTACTATAGAATACAAAGACCCCAACCCAGAGAAAAATAGTTGTATTTATAGTTAGTCCATACATGTCTACTCAGAAGTAAACCCCATTATGTTCAGTGGGGCTTACTCCCAGGTTAGTTTCTATAGGAGTGTAGTTTTAAGTCCTTTTGACATTCATGGGACTTAGGTCAGCTGGGAAAAACTGAAGACCCATGAATTTCAGTGCAGTCCTTTGAACTGAAGTAGGTCTCACTGGCAAATAGCCCATCTGCACAGTATGGCAATGTTAAATAATAACATTGGAGGGGGTGGCTTTTCAGCAGGCTCACAGTCTACTTCTCCAGCTACAGAATAGTCAAGCCCACTCCTTGTATGTCTAAGGTGGGTGCTGGTGATTCCAGCTTCTAAGGTCAAATGGGATGGTAGTCATGTGCAAACCTTCTGTGAACTCACGTTCTCAGTTCAGAAATTTAAGATCTTTCCAGTTCTATATGATTTATGTTTCCGCATCCTGATGATTCATATGATCCATCTCTTGGAGGAGCACTGATCTATCATAAAAGGTAACTTGTCACTACCCTGAAATATATTCTAGTGAGAGAGCTGGAAGTCGCCAATACATATCCTACCACAGCCATGCACTCACCAGCTGGCTTTAACCCAAGCCATTTTCCTGTCTGAGGTGCTGGACAGAAGTCCTCACCCCTGCCTCCTTCCGCACAGAGAAGCAAATTGGACTGGCAGCTCAGTGTTCTCCCCTGCATCTGAGGTCAGTGGGCCAGCTTAGAAGTCATGGAGCAGATGGCCTGGCCCACGCTGCCTTGTTGCCACTGGCTCCCTGCTCTGCACGATACCTTCCGTCTGCCTGGCTCAGACAAAGGCTGCAAGGCAAAAGGAGCCTGCCAGTGTTCGTTACGTGGACAGAGCTCTGCACGGGGACGTGTGTTGCCTGCTGGTGAGCATGGCTTGGCGTAGGCGCTTCTCTGCCCTCTCCCTCGGTCGGGGGCCTGTCCCACGGGAGCCGGGCGAGACAGGCAGACAGCCAAGGCATCGTACCCAGCACCCCCCACCCCAGTCTGCACCGTGAAATAGGGATGTTTTAATAGGGGTGGTAAAGCTTTATTTATTTATTTATTTATTTATTTAGGAAGCTTCTATGCCGCCCCATTCGCCGAAGCCTCGGGGCGGCTCACAACAATAAAACACGATAATAACTACGAAGCATTCCAAACATCTGAAATGTATTTATTGTTGCAGCATAAGCCTATACATGTTTATTCAGAGGTAAGTGAATGCTTAATCCCAGTTTTGTGGGTATAGGATCGCACTCTTAGGGAGCAATCGAATTGTGATGCCCAGTAGCCTCTGAACTTGGAGACTTACGGCCATCCTAGGCAGGGCCAAAGGATTGGTGCAGGCAGTCTCCACCTCCCTGTTCCTCCCACTTCACATTATTGCTAGACAGCCATTTCCAGCCACCTGGCTGCGGTTCTTCGGAAGATGGAGAAAGGAAGCAAAGTGCAGAGGACACAGGGTGTCTCGGCATGGATTCCTAGCTCTGTTTCTGTCTGTCATGCATCCTATGCCTATGCCACCCCTGGCCACAGGATGTTGTGTAGGAAGCATAGGATCACTCCCTGGTTAGGTTATCAGGAAGCCCGTGCATTATATAAAGTGAATAATTTTCTCTCCTTTAATAGTATTGCTCTGAAATAATTGGAGGCAACCTTACTGTTAACACAATATCCAAAATGTCATGCACATATGAACAATGCATTACAGCAGCGATAGGAACAATCGGTACATGAACACTTAACTGGAACAGATCAGTAATACTCAGCTAAAATCAAAACTACAACAGTACAAACCATAAAACCATTAAAAACTTCACTGAGCAGAAAAGCATAAATGTGTCTCCTAATAGGGAGGGGTGGCCAGACTTGCTCAACAGAAGAGCCACAGATGGTAAATGTCAGATGTTTGAAAGTCACAAGACACGAGCAAATATTTACTTAGTATTAAATAATAAGCAGTTAAGTGCACAGAAAAGCAGGTCCTGGGTGATCTGTGGTAGCATTTCATTGCAAGGGCATAAAGATGCATCAGACACTTGATTTTTACAAATGTTTGGAAATGAAAGAAAGTTTAATCCATTGCTTAAATGACAGTTCTGACAAAATCAACTGACTAATAAATTAACATATATTTCAGCTAATGGAACACCTCCCCCCGCCCCCCACACACACTTCCCTACAAGTAAGCTTCACTGACCATAATAGAACTTATTGCTGAGTAGATTTCTGTCAGGGCAAACCTTCTGGAGTGAGGCCTTTCTGTTTCCTTTTTAGCTCTGAATAATAAAGGAAACTGAATGGCTGCGCTCTGCTGCCTCAGGAACTCGGGTGCAAGTGCAAGACATCACACTGCAGCAGAAGCAGCTGGCAATCTCACTGCCAGCTGCCATGACAGAAGCTTCAGCGAAGACTCGATCCTCCTTTGGTTGTGTGGTTCCCTCAGCTCCAGCAAGGATTTTGCATGTTGGCTTTGTCCTCAATTCCATGCATTGTCTGATCAGGCGTGGCCCATCTCGGCTCCATGCCAGATGTGACTAGGGACCTACTATATTATTATTCGCTTTTTCAGCCCCTATGCAAGCTGCAAAATAAACTCAAGAGCTGCATGTGACTACAAGCCTCAGTTGGGTCACCCATGGAATAAAGGGATAAGTTGAAGTTTCCCATGAGGGAAGGGCATTCCGTGGATGAGGTGCCACTACAAACGAGGTCCTTTCCTTGGTTGCCAACCAGGTTTGGGCAAAAAGACCAGAAGCTACAGTCTAGTCTTCTGTTCAGCATTGTACCACCTTATTCTGCAGCATGTGTAGACCAGGGCCAGGATACATAGGAAATACTCTTTCTGAATGGCCATTTTTTTTTGCAATAGGCAGCATACCCACTAAGATCTGATAACAGCACTTGACAAACTTCTTGAAATATACCCTGCTTGGGGTCACCTAAATCAGTTGCAGTGAGATAGGAACAGAAGGAAAGAACCATTGGCTCTGCTGGGAAGCCAGGCTCTCCCCTCCATCAACTATAATCTGACAGCAGGTATTCCATCAGAGAGGAAGAGAAGCAAAGCAGGGGACTACCTGGGGTTAGCTGAGTTGCAAAGAACTTTCCTCCATTCCCCTCCTTTCTATTCCAGCTGGTCATTAAGAACTTTGTGACAAAGAACTAGTGCCTGCATTTCTGCTTTTCTCTTTCCTTCCCAGTCCCTTTTCTTGTGCCATGTCTTTTTAGATGGTAAAGCTGAGGGCAGGAATTATCTTGCTTTTTCCTGCAATGTAAGCCACTTAGCCTGTTGGTTTGGATGCACAGATTCATAAAAACGTCTTCAACTAACTTAGGGTGCTATCCAATGTGGCTTCCAGCCAGGAAGGATTATGAGCATCCAACAGCATCTGCAGCCCCCTTGCCCTCCAAAACATTTAGAAGGCCAGTTTCAGCCAATGTTTTCTTGCTTCTTGGGAAAGGAGGGCCTGAGGAACTGCTAACATAATGCAGAATGACAGTGCCTTGCCCCTTCCCGCCCCCTGGAATAGCCACCTCATTTCCCTGTGCTACTTCTGAATATGGCCATCCATCTTTCAGCTAGTGCAGAGCAAACCAAGGTTTCAGCTGGAATCTTGTCGGGAGCTGGGTTTCCCCTTCTCTCTCACACACAACAGGCAGTTCTTTGGCAAAAGCACTTTATTTCCAGTGTACATTCAGCAAGCTATTTGCCAGCAAAGGAAGCGGCTCAGCATGCACAAAGTGGTGTGTTAAACCCCAACTAAAGGCTATTTCGGAAGACCCTCCTTTTCAATAACCCTGGGTCCCACCCCTCTGGAGATGGGTAAACCTCCTAGATCTATGCAGGCCCTCTCGTTGGGTTGCCCTTCTCTCCTGCTGCCATGTCATGAGGTAAAGGATTGGAGCAGGTTCCTCTGGCTCTTCTCCCATGTCCCTTTCCAGCTCATCCAGACCCTGTCAGTTCCCAGATTCTGCTTGAACACCTGGAGATGGCAGCCTTGAGATAGGCACTTCCTCCTTCATCATCACTGTGTCTGTGGACTTGCTTTCCCAGACCTCAACATTCTCATCCAAAGATTCAGTGCCACCCTGGCCCTGGAAAGTGCACCAAGAATAACTGTCCCTTTCATCGTCCAACAGATTGTAACCTATCCTATGGCTCCCTAGACAATGCTGGGAAGCCATAGAACTGCATTCTCAACTAAAGAGTTTGCTTCTTTGCAAGTTTAGGTAGGAAAAAATGGCCTGAAATTCCCATCATGCTGGATTTAAACTTGGATAGGATTGTGTCCTAACCAGGTTTTGCACATTCATCATAAGGGCACAGGAGAGGGCTATTAGAAGAAACAGACTGTTCTTCATTCAAGCATTTTACAGTAGGTAGTTGCTCAAGGACCACTTTTTCCTTTTCATTATCTTTTACAATTCCACAAGGATACTTGTTTGACATCTCTATCAAACCTGTTTGCATACTGGAGGAAAAATAATGAAATGAAACTCATACAGTGATGAGGAAAGTATCTGGAGAAATAGATCATATTAATTAAACTGCTACATATTGATCCTGGCCTCTGCCCTTCTTATATCAGCACATTGAAAAATGTACCCAAACTCTTAATGCTTTAATATAATAATCTTAAGCACTAGCATGACATTAAATGTTTTTATCTAGCTACAAATCTACCCCCTTTAAAGTAGATATTTCATTAGCTGATTGTTGAAAAATGTATAATGTATGCAATGCATAATCTATTGGGAAAGTTCTTCTCCCTGGTAGGGAAGAAAAATATCTCTGCACTGATTTAACAGAGGGAGTAATTAAAAATGGCCACTGGGATGAAATGTTAACTAAAGGTGTGATCCAGTGCATGTTTAGGCAAAAAGATGTCCTACAATGCCCAGCATGCCCCACCCAGACATGCTGTCTGGATTCAGATGGCACGACAAGCTGTGCCAGGTGGGGGGCTGGGCAAATGGCTCCCAGCACACCGTGGCTTGCATGAGTCACATCGGCTTGCCTAACCCATGGTGCTGGTGCAGCCAGGCCATTGTCAATACTTTGTGCCTTATGTTTTCCTTTTTTCATGGATCTGTAACATTGTCTTGGCCAAATTTTTTTTAAAATCAATTCATCATCATCATCACCATCATCATCATCATCATCTCTATTTCTAGATTGCCCAATAGCTGAAGCTGTTTGGGTTGATTATATCAGCACATGAAATACAATATGAAAACACAAATAAGAGCAAAACATCTAAAATTATGCTATAAAATGTTAAAATTAGATTTTAAAATTAGATTCTAACTGCCTGACAGTCTAGCTCCAGCTTTGCGCTCTGGTATGAGTCTGATCAACACATCTGCTTGGTGCCAGTAGAAGTCTGCCCCATAATGATTTCATCAGGACCTGCTGAAAAACATCCATAACAATCCATAATTCTACTTAACTCTGGCACTTCCTCCAAAAAGCTTAGGGTGACATACATAGCCATATACACTCCCCTAAATTATACACATAAATACTCCAAACTGTGGGGTAGGTTGGGCTGAGCCAGTGAGTGGGTTCACGCATAATGACAAACCATGGTGGAAACTTTGCAGGTTCTTGTGAACCTGGCATCCATTGTGAACCGGGGTATCCATGGTGAAGAGTGGTATGTTTGGTTTCCATGAAACCAGACAGAAAAACAATGGTTTGTTGTAAGGTTTCTTCACCTCACCATGGCTTAGCATTATTTCTGGATGCACTTGAATCCACCCAGTATGATCTGAAGTAACCTGGGACGGAAAAGATATTGAAGTCTGCTTAAGAATCAAGGCAAGACCAAAGTCAAAGTCAAGTATGCTTGGTCCCTCACAATGGGCCCACAGCCTGGCAAATCTGATGTCAAGAGCTCCCTGGAGTTGCTTCACTTCCCCACCTTTGCAACCTATTACTGCACTTGCCCCTCACTCTGAACCAGGCACTAGTGGTGGTAGGAAGAGCAGCTTGGTCTCTGGCAAGTGTAGATGTCTGGATGTTTATGTAAAAACCAAAATGCAACATGAGAAGACGGTAACTTATGGACTTATGTATGTTGTGTGGTCATGATGGGAATGAGGGTTTTAGTGACATCCAAACGGCTTTCAGACTTACTACTCAGTGTGAGTTCATGCTTTATTCTGTTCTGATGACTTTTTTTCTGAATTATTATACTTTTGATAGATTACGTACATATTGCATCCAGTTCAGTTACTTAGACAAAATGCTAAAGAGAGATCCTCCTGTTTCCAGCCATATTCACCCTGCTGCAAAAAAAAGTAAGAAAAGAAAAAGTAAAAAAAGTAGCTCTGGAAAAATTCTCTCTCTCTCTCTCTCTCTCTCTCTCTCTCTCTCTCTCTCTCTCTCTCTCACACACACACACACACACACACACACACACACACAGAGTTGAAGAAACAAATACAAGCAAATGTGTGATTACATCTTAAGCATGTCAACCCTTTGACCTCAAAAAAATCTGTTTTGACTTGTGAATCTCATACAGAAAATGACTGTGTTTCATAAGCAGCCTGTGAATATGCTAATCACCCAAATCAAGTCTATGGTTTTAGAATATTTCTTAAATGTCTAGAGAAAGGCAAAAGCTAAGTGCAAACAATGTTCATTACAACATGGTGAAAAGTGAGAATTTTGAAAGTAATAAATGCTAGTTCAATGCAAAACTTGAAAGCTGGATGTGAAATTCGTTCAAAAAATGGGATGATGTCTCACTAATAATCACACAGTCAAATTGCATTTTGCAGAACAGTTTTGTCACAAAAAATCTGACTTTTTATGAAATTAGTGCCACACAATTCTCAGCCCCTTGGTCAAACATCCACTGAGATTTGGCACAGAAGAGACATTGCCAAACAGCCAGACTGATTCTTTCATGATGGATATTTCCTCAGTCCAAGAGATTGGAGAACCTCATTTAAGTGGATTGCCTACCAGACTAAAAGTAAAAGGGGGCTGTGTTAAAGGGAAAGACAGGCATTCCATGAACTGCCTTTAGTTCATCCAGGGGCCTTTCGGCATCACTGCACATTTGGCTCTCCTCTTCTCAATAATCTGATCTTCACGATATCATAAAACGTTTTTGAAACTTTCACAACCGATTTGCCAAGCAGCTTGGCAAGGGGATGGGGATGGACAGAATAGGACTGCTGTTCGTTTTAAAGAAATCTAAATGTTCGTGTGGGTATGGAGCTAGTTGCCTGGGATGGGGGATGGGGTTCTTGCTAATATGCACTTTTGTATAATTACAACTAGAAATGCCACAGACTTCAGAGACTTTTATTATGAATCTGTGGGCAAGTTTAAATTTGTGTAGTGATTATTACAAGAAAGATGGGCCACATTTTCTCAGCACAGAATGTATAATTACCCTGATACTTTAATCAGATATACCTGGTGGCACAAAATATAGTTTACAGAACACTTTTAACCCTTTAGAACATTGAGAGGAAAAAATCTGCACAAAAGCCAGGCGACCACTTAATAATTAGTGACTGGGGGAAAATGATGGAGACAAGGGAAGAAGAATGGTTCTTTGGGGGATGTGGAAGACTGGATTGGGACCTCAAGCAAACTGTATTTAGCCCCATGGCCCCTGCACCCCACCTTAAAGCCTGCACAAGAGAAAGGAGTGATGGATACTGATCGACTCTGATGCATTTGCTGTAGCAGCGTGTGGCTATTTACACACGTTGAGAGAAACAATTTGCACAGCCAGAAGCAGGGGAAGCAGTGGGTTTTAGGAATGTGCCAAGCCTCTCTGGGATCCGGTTCATGCCTGCCTGTTGGACTTGTTCTGGTACTTGCCTCTCCTTAAGGAAGCAAGCTGTGTCTGGAAGGAGTCTGTGAGAAGTCATGGACCCTCAGCTGCACAACCAGCAGCCTTCCCCAGTTGCCATTTTCAGTGGCCAGCCTTCTTCCCCATTCACTGCTGCTGTCGGAGGCAGCAAACATGAAAGCATGGTGCTGCTTGTGCAGTGAATCCCCTGTGAATCCTGGGTGTGCTTGCCAGAAACTCAGACTCCGACCCACTGCAAAGCAGACTGGAGCCCCAGGTAGCTGAAACCAGGGAATCTAGTGGATTTTCCACTCAGAGTGGATTCCTCATACATCCCGAGTGGTCTTTAAAGATTCACACTGATGAATGCAGTGCTGGACAGGTAAAGAGCAGAACAGCTTTCAGCAGGCATTGGAAATGCTAAAGAAACCTCTGATTATTTACAGCCCTTTTCCTGCAATGCTGCTGTTTGGGGACCACCTAGTGAATACCAAGAACTATTAAAAACAAGGTGGGCTTTCAGCTTTTAGCATATAAACCAGGCACAAGCAATTTCCAGAGGTCTAATGTCAGTTCTGTTGAGGGGTGTCATGTCCTTCCTTACCCAAAACTCCAAAATTGCCAGAAGCACCACAGAGCACTACAAGGAGCTAAATTTGGTCTGTTTCCAAAGATTAATTTTAATCTTTCCTGCATCCCCATAAGTGGCTATGAAGGCATTTTTTCTGTAACATTTTCCCCCAAAAAGATTTGGGAACAATGAAGATAGTGGTCTCTATGAGAGGGAGTAACAGTGGCCATATGTGGTCCATGGGCCATATGTATAAATGGATATTCTTACATCTCTCTCTCCTTCCCTCCTGTTCTCCCACAAGAGCATACTTCCTAGCATTTAAGTTCTGGAGAAAAGTGCTTTGCAGATATTGCAACATAATAAAAGTGATTTTAAAGAATATGTTCAGCCTAACTAAATTCCCATTAGCTTTTCAATGACATATGTTTTTCTAATGATATTTCCTGCCGTAAGCTATGCTTGTTTGTTTCCATGTAAAGTGCAACAATAATTCTTTAATTCCAAATGTGATTGGAATTAAGCGTTGAGTGAGGCGATCCTCTTATATGTACCCTGGGGGTTCTTAAGCATGTGTGGTGCATCCCTAGTAGATAAAAACTTACCATGAATCAGCACTGTTATTGCAACAATAAATTGTTTTCCTTGGGCTGTACAGATCTCACTAACATGCATTCTCATTTTAAAAGAGTTTTTTCCCTTCCTATTTTACTTACAACAGCGAGGTGTGACTTTACGCCACAGATTCAGATTATTTTTAATGCACAATGCATTAATTATTATCACTCTGTAATAATTTGAGAGATAAGTGATGACCTGAGCTATAGACGAGACCAGTAGTACTTCAAAAGTTCTTTTTTGTGAAATTAATGGTAATGCTCAAAGCCAACCAATATAGCACTACCGAAGTGGAAAGAAGAAAATGCTGGACTTCATACACATTAAATGAACACCCTAATGCAGGGGTCTCAAACTCGTGGCCCGCGGGCCGGTTGCCGGGACAGGCGGGTCACGGGGGAGGGGCCCTGCAGCCTTCAAAGCGCCGGTGGCACCCGGGCCGGCCCCAGGATGAGCAGCCCACCACAACCGCGGTGGTGGAATACTTGATGCGGCCCAGCCTCACCCAGACTCTACTTCCAGCAGCCCCCAGGTAAGTTGAGTTTGAGACCCCTGCCCTAATGGTAGGCCTGTTGTGAGAGGAGCTGGCTAGAGGTGGGGTCAGACTAAATGGCCCGGGAGACACCTTCTGACTTGCTCTGTTTCTATTTCTAATGGATCATTTGCAAGTGTAGAGATGTACACAAATTCTGTTTTGTAGGTGAAATCTTGACAAAATTTTCTGAGTTAGTCCTGGAAAAGAGTTGACCAAATACCTCTATTTTGTGTTGTTGTTTTTAATGGTGGAAATTTGAGCAAGTTGGATTCTTTTCTGAGATCTTAAAAACTGCAAATGAAATAGGATTTTTGTATTGGCACTCCTGGGTAAACGTGCATGGTCACAAATACTCTAAGCAGCCCTGCAGAAGAATATTCCTCCCTTGTAAATATTCTTGTCAGTTTTACCCAGTCCTGCACACAATACTTTGCTTTACCTAAAGGGACTATATTTCCCACTTGTCAAAAAACTTGAGAATTCCATCTCCATCTCATATATACTTTATTTGGCAAGCCCAGAAGGGGAAGATGTAATTTACAACTTCTCTTACAGGTAAGGAATATGGCTTTGCTTGGCTAAACGAAGCAGTGTATGGGGAGGATGAAATGGGCAGGATATTTACAAGAGAGGGGAGTAAACTTCTGTGGGGCTACATAACACACAGGCAACTTGTGATTGTGTACACTTGCCCAAGACTGCCAATTTAAAATATTTTAAAATATATATGACTTCACCTGTGCAAATCTAAAGATCCCCTTTATCAATAGATTCCACAAATTTCCATTGCAACGTTCCACCCCCAAACATGCAAAACAAAATATGCACTAATTTACTGCAACTTACCAGATCAGAAACACTGCAGAACCCTATTGGGCTTAAAGCAATTCCCAGAATTTTACATCACTATTACAAAGTCATTCAATATTGATTAGTTATAAGCAGAAATGTATTAATATGGCTGGCTGGGGCATGCTGTGAGTTGCAGGACTCTTTCTATCTAAACTTGCATAGGATTACATCTCTAGTGAATTACTTATTTCTGAAGGATTTCTGGTTGGTTTTTGTTTGTGATGGGAAGTGTTAATTTTCTCCAAGTGTTAGCAACTCAAGATAGGCTTGCTATGCTGTCCAAGATGCACTTGCCAAACCATGGTTCCTACACTCTGGGCTTCTGTACACAAGGCATTTATTTTGTGCTCAGGACCCTTCACTCATAGAAGTTTGCAGGGTCTTTTTGCTGATGTGAGTATTAGGGATAGTGCCCATCATCAAGCGAGGTGATCCTCATATGTACCTGGGAATTCTTACACATGTGCGGTGCATCCCCAGCGAATGAAAACTTACCATGAATCAGCACTGTTATTGCAATAATACATTGTTTTGCTTGGGCTGTGCAAATCTTAGTAATACGCACTCACTTTAGAAGGGGTTTTATCTTGGAAAAAATACTGTCCATTATATTCAGTCTGCCTTTGAGGGACAACTCAGAAGAGTCAGCACTTGTGAGACCTGTGTAAAAGAAGGTGGCCCGCTGTTATTAACCAGTTAGTGATCCAGAAGAGTTCCCTCCCCATTTTATTCCCTGACTGTCTATGTCTTTGGGCCATAATTGGTGACTTCATCTTACAGAAGGACACTAGGCAGTGCTCTAGATATATCCACATTGAGGTTATGGTAGGTAGCTCAATGGAAATACTGACCTCATATGAAAAAGGTACATTCCATATTAGGCAGAAGTATAATTAGGAAGGGAATGGAGAATAAAATGACCAGTATTGCATCCCTCTACAAAATCATGGTCTGACCACACTTGGAATTTTGTTTAAAGTTCTGGTCCCTACTTTGCAGAAGGGATATTGCAAAGCTGAGAAAAGGGCAGAGGAGGAGGACTAAAATAATCAAGAGATAGGAGCAACTCCCAGTGAGGAGCGGGATTCCTTAGCTTGGGAAAATGTCAAGAGAGAGAAATGCTAAAGGTGTGTGAAATTATGCATGCTAAGGAGAACAGAGCCCAAGAGCCATTGTTGTCCTTGTCTCATGATACTCGAACCTGGGGCCAACACATGATGCTGAGTGGTGGGAGATTCCGGACAAACAATAGAAAGTACTTCTTCACACAGCACACAGTTAAATTATGGAATTCACTTCCATAATATTTAGGGATGACCACCAATAGTGATGACTTTAAAAGCAGATTGGACGAATTCATGGAAGACAAAGGAATCAACAGCTACTAGTTCTGATGCTTTTATGCTGTCTCCAGTATCAGAGGCAGTATGTCTAGGTAACCAGTTGCTGGGGAACATGGGTAGTGGGGTGTTGTTGCTTTAATGTCCTGCTTACAGGTTTCCCATGGGCAGCTGGTTGGCCATGAGTGAACAGAAATGTTGGATTCAGTGAACCAGCAGGGTTCTTAGGCTATGATTATAACTGGTGGCAGTTCTGTAAAAATAGGAGAAATGACAATGGAGAGAAAAAGGATCATTGGGGTGAAAGTGCGGGGTATCGGAAACTCTCACAGGATTCCTAGGCTCAGTTTTGTTTATTCGCTCACTATACATGAATGGGGATTGAAGTACACAAAAGAATCACTGCAAAATTGTAAGTGAGAGTCAAGGGTGAGCTCTCAGTTTGCTTGTGTCTGTCATCTTTTAAGCTTTTGGGCTACAGAAAGTCGATCCAGACTGTACATACCTGACTTTTTAGTAATGCCAGAATTTTATTCCTTGTCCCTCAATCTACTGCAGATTTGTTATCTTACATAGCAAACTCAGCCCCTTGAGCATGAGCAGGATTTCTCTGTGCAGCTGTACTATGTAAATAATCTATAACAGATAATCCATAATGGACATACGTCCCCATACTGAGGCATGTGTGCTATGCCACTATTTCACCTTATTTATCGCTCCAGCAAGCCAGATATCCCTGTGTGGTTTCTGATTATGACCTTTTAGTAGTGACAGCTCTAAGAGACATTTTGAATAATTACCCATGAGAAAAGATCTTTTAATATAATTTTATAGGTATCCTACAGTGAGGTGATCTTTCATAGAATTTTCATTCTTATTAGGAAAAAAAATAATGATTGTCTAAGTTTGGAATGAAAAGGGGAAAAAAGGTGTAAATATAAACAATCCATTCTTCGTTGTGGCCTCTGTGCATCACACATAATGGGTGCTGCACCTGTGCAGTGCCTAGGCCGGAAGATTAAAAAGCTAACGGTTTTTGGCGGGAAAACTCCGCTCCCCTCCCCCTTCGTGGTATAAATAGAGTGGAGTGTCCGCCATTTTGTTCAGTCTTTGTGACCGCTGTTCACTGTGCCTCGTGTCTGTTAACGTCCCTCGCTAAGATCTTTGAGTCCTTACTGTCCGTTTTTTGCCTTTATCCCTTGTTTAACTCTAAACTCTTATATTCCAAGTTTGTGTAGCCCTCTCTCTTTCTTCTATTCTAAAAACACAAAAACAAAACAAAACCCCAAAATATTATCTTACCCTCTATCCTGTCATCTTTTCTTCTTTTTCTGCGATGGCGCAGCAAGCGGCCTTCCACAAATGCACCGAATGCGGATCCAAAATGTCGCCTGCGGATCTACATGATCTATGCCTTCTCTGCCTCAGCGGGGGCATAGAACTGACAAGTGCGGCCATTGCTTGGCATTTACCAAGCAAGCGCGGAAGAACAGGAAGAACCGTCTCTGGAAGCTCCTCTGGGACCAGGCCTTGATGCAATCTGATCAACTGCTCTTACAGCCTGGTTCCTCTTCAGCCGCACCTCCTCCGCGCTCTGCCTCAACTGTGAGTGCTCCTCCGAAGCGTCCCGTTTCCACCGCTCCTCCTCAGCGCCCTTCGGCTGAAGGCACTACTCCAGCGGAGACCCAGGTGCCGCCTTCTTCCCCAGCCAAGAAACGGGAGAAGTGCAAGCACACGGGTTCGGATAAGCCTTCCGCTCATAAAGTACCGAGGAAGGAGAAGGCAGATAAACCCTCTTGCAAAACCAAGAAACCCGATCGCCCCAAACACCGGGGCTCGGGTTTGTCGGGCTTCATGGTACCGTCTGCTGCCACGGTGCTGACCCCTTCAGGACCAGCCCTGCAACTCACTATGCAGGTGACACTGCCGGGATCCCCCAGGCTTATCATTCGGCCTGAGAGCGTGCCGCCCCAACAAGTGGAGGAGCTGCTTCAGGAGTCCAACTCTGATGGTGAGATTAGAGACTCCCCACTGAGGGAATGATCTCTGACTCCAGTGCCCACGACTGAGCCACCTGCGGAGTCACCGTCGACACCTAGGCGCTGCAGCCGCTTGTCAGAACACCGGGATGACAATTGGAGGATGCATGGATATGGTGCCTTCCCAGACTGGGGTGGTTATCAATCCTATCCATATTTCCCTCGGGATCGTGCGTCTCCATCGGTCCCGAGAGAGTCGCCTTCGACGTCCAGGCATGTGGAGAGGGGACGTCCAACCTCCCCTGAAACATCATCTTTGAGTGACTGTCCTCCTTATTATCCGGATTCGGATGAATCTGAGGTTGACTCTACATCCCCCGATGTAGTAGTTACCTACCAAGGACCTGCTTCGCACGATGAGCCACATGTCTCTTTTACGGAGCTCATGTCCCACCTCGTCCGTTCCCTCAAAATTGAAGCGAGTCAACAGCCTGGCCCATCCATGGATCGGTTCTATGATGTCGTGAGGGGAGAACAGTCCGCGGCCATAGTCCTGCCGCTAATTACCATACTTCGGCAGGCTATGGTCCAACCCTGGGATCAGCCGGCCCAACCGCAAGCCACCTCCCGTCGGTATGAGGCCATGTACAGAGTTCGAGAGGATGACATCCCGTTCTTGATTCGCCATCCACGACCGAACTCTCGTCGTCGAATCCTCCCAGGGCAGGGAGTCCAGGGGGCACGCAGCCCCTAACGACAAGGAAGGGAGGAAAATCGATATGCTCGCGCGCTGAGTCTATTCGGCCTCTGGACTCGGTGTGCACATATCGAATTATGAAGCAACACTGGCACGTTACCAGTATTTTATTACGCAGAAGCTGGATAACGTTGCTTCCTCCCTTCCAGACCGCCAAGCCGAACTTGCCAAGGTCTTCATCAAAGAAACAATGCAGGTAGCAGTGCAACAGTTGTCTACTGCATGACATCACGTAGACACCAATTCGAGGGCTCTCGTGAATGCCATCTCACTGCGCCGACACGCATGGCTCCGCAGTTGCAATTTCCCCGACGAGATGAAATGCAGGATCGAGGAAATGCCATTCGACGGTACCGGATTGTTTCATCAAAAAATCGACCGCAAGCTAAAAGCGATACATGAATCGCGTATGACCGTGCGCCGCATGGAGCTTCCTCAACAGAGGCTTAAGTGGCAATGGCCTCGTTCCTCCTACTGTCCACAATTCCACCCTCGGCAACACTACCAGCAAAGGCAGCTACGGTGGAGACAACTGCCTCAGCAACGTTTCTCCAGGGCCGGCGGCGCTTCGACGCCAATAAACGTCCACGTTGACAGTCTGGCAAACCATTCTCTCTCTTCCCACACCACCTTCCCCTCTCCCTTTTGGGGACCAGCTTCAGGGCCGGCTCCCCATTTGGGAGTCCATTACATCTAATAGGTGGGTGTTGTCTATCATTCAGTTTGGATATAGGATAGAATTCGATGTTGTCCCTCCACCATGTCCGATTCAATTTACATCTTCTTCATCGGTACTGTGCGAAGAAGTCTCTCAGTTGCTTCGCAAGGGCGCAATTCGATAACTATCCCACTTGAAGGGGTTGCACGGATTCTACTCCAGATACTTTACTGTCCTGAAAAGAGACAGTGGTCTTTGTCTGATTTTGGACTTACGAAATCTTAACAAATACATCAAACCAAAAAAGTTTCGAATGACCACTTTACAGAATATTTTTCCGTTACTGAAGAGAGAGGATTGGTTCACCTCATTGGATCTGAAGGATGCCTATTTTCATATTGCTATCCATTCTTCGCATAGACGTTTCCTGTGTTTTACTGTTGGGCTCGACTTGTTCGAATATGCTGTGCTGCCCTTTGGCCTGGCCACCGCACCTCGAGTTTTTACAAAGTGTATGGCACCAGTACGTGCACACTTACGGACACGAAGAGTGCAAATATACCCATACTTAGACGACTGGCTAATTGTTTCCCAAACTAAACATGGTCTTCTGTCTGCAATACACGTGACCTGCATCTTGCTCGATGATCTTGGACTATGTATTAACCACGAAAAATCGTCCCTTATTCCCACGCAGGTCATCGACTTTATCGGGGCACGTCTCGACTCCACACGGGAAAGAGCTTTTGTCCCTCCGGACCATTGAGCTACCTTATGTGCCCACATCCATCAAATCTGAACGCTCGGAACGGTTCTGGCTATATCCATTCAGAGACTACTGGGGCACATGGCTGCTGCAGTTGCCATTGTCCCATATGCCAGACTATGTATGAGGGCCATGCAGCTGTTTTTCAACACTTCGTTTTGCCCACAGCGAGATTCTCCCAACAAACTGATCCAAATTCCGTCTGTGATACTCGACACTCTAGCTTGGTGGACCATTCCTAGCAATCTGTCTGTTGGTGTCCTGTTTTGAACACCTCATCCAACGAAGACCCTGTATACAGACGCATTGCTACTCGGATGGGGCGCAACATGTTTGGATCTTCGGGTCCAGGGGACTTGGAACCGATGGGAAGCAAGGAAGCACATCAACTTCCTTGAACTTCAGGCGATCTTCAACACCCTCAAGGCTTTCAAGACTGTGCTATGCCAACAAGTCATCCAGATTGCATCAGAAAACATACCAGCTGTCTTCTACATCAACAAACAGGGCGGCACAAAATCGCCAGCTTTAGCACGTCTCTCGATGGACATTTGGGACTGGTGCATACCGAGGGACATTATGCTTCTAGCAGTCCACCTCACAGGGACTGACCACACCGAAGCAGACATGTTGAGCAGACATATGTCAACAACGCACAAATGGGAGATGGACAGACAAATATGCCAGGACCTCTTCTGTTTGTGGGGCTATCCGGACTTGGACTTGTTTGCCACTTGCGACAACAGAGTGTGTGCCCTATACTGTTCCAGGGCAGGCATAGGATCGGGATCAATAGGAGATGTCCTTATGATCCCCTGGGACAACATAGCCTTTTATGCATTTCCTCCAATCCCACTTCTAACGAAAGTGGTAGCGAAAATATCTCAAGAGAATGCCACGGGAATAATAACAACTCCATGGTGGCCGAGACAACCGTGGTTCACCACCCTTCTACGTCTATCCAAAGGAACGTTTCTTCGCCTCCCGTCTATTCCTCAGCTATTAACGCAGCAAAACGCAGCGGTCCGACATCCAGATCTGACTGCCTTGAGGTTGACGGCATGGCGGATCACTTGAGTCATTCCGCTGCATTGGTACCGATGACATCCCAACCTCTAGCGGACTGTATTCACTGCACTGTACTGACAGCCCCTACGTCGGTTTTGATGGCAACTGCTTTGCTAATGACGACTGTTGACCAAGAAGTTCAGGCGATTCTTACATCTGCTTTAAGACCGTCCACTTGTCGCTCTTATGCGGCTAAATGGAAGAGATTCTCTTCCTTTGCAAAACGCCATTCTTTTTCTCCTCAATTGGCCTCAATTGACAATATTTTGCAATTTCTCCTGGAACTCTATCACTTGGGACTGAAACCGTCATCCATTAAAGTTTATGTAGCCGCCATTTCACACTATCGTGGTGTGCTTCAAGGGGTATCAGTTTTCTCTCAACCTCTGTTTCAACGTTTTCTTTGGGGGTTACAGAACTTACACCCTTCTATTCGCCCAGCTATGCCAACGTGGAGCCTTTCAGTCGTACTCCAAGCACTTACCAAACCTCCGTTCGAGCCACTGGCGACTGTCGACCTATGCCTGGTGTCCTGGAAAACAGCTTTCCTCATAGCGGTGACATCAGCTTGGAGAGCGAGCAAACTTTCTGCTCTCCGCATAGACCCTCCATATCTTAATTTCCATAAGGAAAAGGTCGTTCTTCATATGGACTCTTCGTTTCTTCCTAAAGTGGCTACACCATTCCACTTGAGTCAAGATATTGTTCTGCCAGTGTTCTATCCAGCACCATTGAATCCAATAGAGCAGGCTCTACACACCCTTGATGTTCGCCGCCACTTGGCTTTCTATTGCTCCCGTATGGAATCCTTCCATCGCACGAACAGACTCTTTGTTAAGTACTCTGAACATAACAAAGGACTGCCAGTCACACCTCAATGGCTGTCGCACTGGATCACCCAGACTATTGTCTTGGCCTATCAACTATCAAAAATAGACTTACCTGTTACCCTGAGGGGTCACTCTACATGAGCTGTGGCGACTTCGTCCGCCTTTGCCGCAGGGGTCCCGCTTCAAGATATCTGTAAAGCTGCAACGTGGGCAGGGCCATGCACTTTCGCCAAGTGCTATCGGCTTGATGTGCGCGCCAGGCAGGACTGCTCTTTTAGCAGGGCTGTTCTTTCGTCTGTTCTTCGCTGACGACACCTCCCTCCTCTGAGTTGGGTAAGCTTGCTAATCACCCATATGTGTGATGCACAGAGGCCACGATGAAGAAAGGCAGGTTGCTTACCTGTAACTGATGTTCTTCGAGTGGCCATCTGTGCATTCACACAACCCACCCACCGGCCCCACTCGGTGTCCATGAGTAGATACTGCTTTTCGGTACCATACTGTAATTTGCATCGGTACTGATGGTATATGACAGTGAGTGGATATTGTTCTCGGTACCGTACTATAATTTGTATCGGTACCGTTGGGGTACAATGCTATTTGTCATTAATTTTATTCTTAACCTGTAGAGGGTGAACGTTCGGTCTTCAAGACTGAACAAAATAGCAGACACTCCGCTCTATTTATACCACGAAGGGGGAGGGGAGCGGAGTTTTCCCGCCAAAAACTGTTAGCTTTTTAATCTTCCGGCCTAGGCACTGCGCAGACACAGCACCCATATGTGTGATGCACGGATGGCCACTCGAAGAATATCAGTTACAGGTAAGCAACCTGCCTTTCCTTATTGGTTTTGAGCACCTATCTCAATACAAAAACTGTATTTAAATTAGTGCTGAGAATCTGCAGAATATAAGCATAACAAGTCATTTTTTCCCAAAGATGCTTGAAAGGTCAACTTAAATGAGATACGAAGCAAGCCAATTAAACTCTTATTATATTTTATTATTTTGTTACTCATGACAGAAGGTCTACACCAGCCTTACCCATTTTGGTGCCTCCCAGATATTTTGGATGTTAAATTCCTTCATCCCAGTAAGCATGACCAATGGTAGGAAAACTAGCGGTTACAGCCCAAAACCTTAGCTTAGCACCTTGTTGTGGAAGGTTGCTCTGCACTTTTATTATGTAAAACCCAGTAGCTGAAAATGAGTGGCATCCAATCATGTGCTGTAGTGGATACACTTGAGCGTCATGCAGCTCTGCCAGGTGGTCTGCTTGCCTATGTGATCTTCCCAAGACCTGACCAGCTGACATAGAAAGGCATAGTATGGGGAGAGCTCAGGTGTGGTCAGGTAGCAAGGCTGTATAAGGAATATAAAAAGGGACATTCCATATGCAAAGCTGTTTCAGGCTGGGTCATAATTCTGGCTCTTTCAGGCTAAAAGGCGATACCAGTAAGACAACTAAGTTCTTATTCTGGGGCCCATTTCTGCAGAGCTGCTTAGTAAGAAGATGAAACTTTGAAGCAAGTAAAATTTCCAGACAAGCATCGCTGTAGGGCAGAGAAAGCAGGAAAAAACCGGTTCAGCATATTTGTTATATTGGTTATATTGACTTAAAGTGAGCACACAGAAACAGAAAACTCATGTTTACAAGAGTTAGACCAGCTCCTACAGCAGGGAGGTAGAACCTCAGGTCTGGAGTCCAAACCCACTAGGAGCCCTCAGAAGGCCAGAACTCCCCTGTCCCCATCCCTTCCCCCTGCCATCACTGATAATGGGGTGGTTTCTGGGTTTTGCGCAGATTTCTTCCCTACTCTAAAAGGTTGAAACATTTCTTCGAAGGCTTAGCAGCTGGCAGTATAAGTTTTAAGTTAAACTATGCTGCCATGCTTGATTTTTAGGCCTCCCTCCCTTGAGGCCTCAGCCCTATCCATGAATGGAACATCTTCTCCTGGAGCTTATCTGAAATGGAATTTGGCTGCCAGGCAGAAGGAGGTCTTGCAGCCTGTCCTAGACTGTATACATCCCTTAGGGCTGCTTTTATCTGACATTTTGCCTTGGGTATATGAATGCTGCCTCAGTTGTAAAAGTTGTATTCCTGTATTAGATGCACATGCTTTTAAAATAGTGGGACATGTTAGCATAATCTTTCCCTTGTATGACATCCCAGATGTTTTGAAGTGACATGTGTCTCATAATACATGAATGGGCTCTCTGCCAAATGTATAGAGCTTTCCTTTGTGTTTGGGTACCTTCACTGGAGGATGACAGATCTTGAAGCACTGGATCGGAAGAACATATTCATCCCACAGAGATCACCGGAAGAAGGGTGGGATATAAGAAATGGATAAGCCGCAGAGCAGGAAAAAGCAAAGTAGTTGATTCAAAGAGGAGGTTCAGGTTCTTCAAATGAGTTGTATTACTCCTGTGAGAAGCACTGACAGATCAGAATGGCACTTTTGGCTGTTTCCTGCTGCCATTTCTTCTTTTTCATTCAGGCATTTCTCACCACTGGCTAAGCTGGCTAAAACTGATGGGGGGGTCTTGGCCAAATATTAGAAGGCCTACTCCTACATTAAGAAATGTCAGCTGAAATTTTTCTGCAGTCTTGTGCATTATAGTCTCTCTGTTTATTTTAAAATGAAAAAAATCTACCACTACTATCATTATATGGCATTTTTATCCTGCGTTTTATCCTTTGTGGAACACCCAAGCTGGCTTGCATGGCCTCATGTTATCTTCACAGTAACCCTGTGGTTAGGTAAGGCTGGGAGTGAGTGACTGGCCCAAAGACACCCAGGAAGCTTCACAGGCAAAGGAGAACCAAAACTGGGACTTCCTGGATTTAGTCCATGCTCTAACCACCACACCCCATTGGCTTTTCTTCTCGTTTTAGGCAGCAAACATAAACCTATTTAAGAATGCACCACTGGACAAGGTGCAAGTGACATCTGAGTTAACATGAAAAGGGTTGCACTGCAGTTGCCTCATGCATCTATTTTAGTAATTTTATTTTTAAAATAATATTTTAACCTAGATGCATTTTAATTGTGCTTGCTTTTGCTATGGTCTCAGATTTTATGTTGACTGTGACTCATGCTGGATTTTTAAAGGAAGAAATAAGCTTATTAAAAAAACAAATCTTCATATCCCCTCCAACTTTCCCTGCTCCACAGTAGTAGACTTCACTTCAGCCAGAGTCTCCTTGCTTGTTCATGTCTTACACCCAGTGGTATAGCAGGGCCCACAGGGACGTACTGCCAATACTTTTATTAGCAGGGATGCTGTTGTCCTCTGCCTTGACCACCTTGGGATTCCCTGTCCCATCTCAGTTTAGTTCTGATCCTCACAGTAGCTTTGTGTGTGGACGGGGATGTGGAAGAATTTCCCAGGAAAATCCCCTGTTCCCTGTCATAATGGAGTGACTTGGCCTTGAAAGGGCAATTAGGACCCCATTAGTTTCACATATCAGGCCAGGGCTTTCCCTGGAAGCAGAAATGTCAAAGTTGAGGCTGTCATACATTGGACACATCATGAGAAGGCAGGACTCCCTGGAGAAGACCGTCGTGCTAGGCAAAGTCAAAAGCAGAAGAAGAGAAGGAAAATCAAATAAGAGGTGGATTGAGTCCATGAAGAAAGACACAGCTTGAATTTACGGGAGCCAAGAAGGGCTGTCATGGAGAGGACATTTTGGAAGGCTTGCATTACATGGGGGAACCGTAAGTCAGATGGCACATGATGACGACAACAACAGTGTTACAAAAGCAGCTTTCTGGTATGAACCAACAAGGCAGCTTGAGGTTTTGGAACCTCCTTGGCAGCGTGGCTGCAGAGTGTGTCACGAAGGGTGCCTGCATCTGAATGAACGCTCTTCACCTTTGCTTGCTGGTGAGATGTTCTGTGACTGCAACTGATCAGCATAGCCACCAATAAGGATAATGGAAGTTGCAGCCCAACAGCATCTGGAGGGCCGCTATCTGCATCCCTACATCTAGGTCCAATGTCCTTCCTTTGCTTTTTCCTCTTCTGGAACCTTTCCATTCAGTATTTTGGGACAAGCACTGCCTGCACCGAAATGCTACCCTGTGCCTGTCTAATGTTAGTGCGGAAACCTATGCTCCATGGCCTGTTTGAGAAGTGCATGGGGGAAGCCAGCGAAATACACCCTCCTAAATAGGAACAGCATCCGTCTTTAGTTATGCATTTTGTGAGAAGTCACTGAGGTGATGGACTACTCGTAATTCATTTCATGAATTCTTCTGGCATTATTGCCTTTCTGGATTAAGGTCAAGCCTGGGTGGACGTAAACCCTTCTAATCCACAAGAGAAATCCCAAATCAATATGCCTTCTTCATTTTCCTGCACTTTCAGCATGATAGACAGAATAAAGAATGGGACAGAGAAAGAGGAATTTATCTATAATACCCATTGCTGACAAAGGCACATATAAAGGCATGAAAAGGCATTTGCATGGAGTAGGTTATATTCAATTTAAACACACACACATTTGCCAGTGAATCTATAGAATAGTGATTCTAATATCAATATACATACTTCCAGGGGAAGATTACCCTGGATCATTAGAGAATTGACTGTGAAATTCAAATGAAACACTGTTCTTTGAAGACTATATACTAATGCCTGGAGTATGGGAAACAAACAGCATGAACTTGAACTCTTAATACAAGAGTGTGAATACAACCTAATACATATAACTGAAACTTGGTGGGATGACTCACATGACTGGAATTCAACAATTGAAGGCTATAACCTGTTCAAGAAGAACAGAAAGAACAGACAGGGAGGTGGAGTCACACTATACATTAAAGATACACATCTCTGCACAGAAATGCTGGAGGATGAGCTTACTATCCCCACCAGGAGCATCTGAATTAATATAAATGGAGCAAGGAATAAAAGGAACACAGTGGTTGGAGTCTATTACCAACCACTCAGTCAAGGAGAAGAGAAGGATGAAATTTTTGAAAAGCAAATGCCGCTGTTTGAAGAAGGCATGATGTCATTGTTATGTGGGACTTCAATTTCTCCAGTATCTCTTGACCTGATACTAACCAACAGGGACAACCTAGTGGACAAATTGGCAGTTATGGGAACTCTGGGGTAAAGTGACCATGCCATACCTGATTTCTTGATTCTAAAGGAAGCCAAAGCCAAATCAAGTCAAACACATACCCTGGATTTTAGGAAAACCAGTTTTAAGAAATTCAGAACAATGATAAGTAAAGTCTCATGGCAAGTGACTCTAATGAAAACAGGCATCCAAGAAGGGAAGGAATTCTTAAAAAGGAATTTCTAAAGCTGCAATTACAAACAATTCCAACAAGGAAAAGAGGTAGAAGACAACAGAAAAAGCTCACGTGGCTTCACAAAAAGCTTAGAGATGATCTGAAAACAGAAAAGGACAAGTATAGGAAGTGGAAGGAAGGCCAGGCTACAAAGGAAGAATAAAGACAGGTAGCACAAAATTGCAAGGAAGGTATCAGGAAGGCTAAAGCTAGGAATGAACTGAGGCTAGTAAAGTAGTGAAGTGTCCAAAGTAAAAGACAGAAGAAAGAAATGGGGGTTCACCTACTCAATGTGGATGGCAAATGATAACAGATGACAAAGAAAAGGCAAAAGTGCTCAATTCCTTCTTTTGGCTCCCAGAAGAACATCTTTAACCTTCCTTGTAAAGGGGAACTACAAGCTGAAGGAGCAGGATGGAAGCTCAAGATTGATAGGCCAATGGTCAAGGATCATCTATTTGGGTTAAATGTGTTTGAATCTCCAGGGCCTGATGAACTCCATCCTAGAGTCATAAAGGAGCTGGTGGAGGAATTCTCAGATACAGTCCATTATCTTTAAGAACTCATGGAGTACAGGGGAAATGCCAGGTGACTGGAGAAGGGCTAATGATGTCCCTGTCTTCAAGAAAGGAAAAGAAGAAGTACCTGGAACTATAGACTAGTCAGTCTGAGATCTATCCCTGGGAAAATTCTGGAGGAGATTACAAAGCAGTCAGTCAGCAAACACCTTGTAAACAATGCAGTGATTACTAGAAGCCAAGGTAGATTTCTCAAATCAAATCCTGCTAGAGTGTCTAGCAGGGGTCTAATTAGCCCCCCCCCTTTTTTTTTGATTGGGTAACCAACCTGATGGACTGTGGGAATGCTGTGGACAAAGTATATCTTGATTTCAGAAAAGCTTTTGACAAAGTGCCCCATGATATCCTGATTAGCAAACTAGCAAAAAGTGGGCTAGATGGAACAACAATCAGGTGGATCCACAGTTGGCTATAGAATGGGACTCCAGGAGTGCTAATCAATGGTACCTTCTCAAAATGGGGAGACTGCAGGATTCGGTCCTGGGCCCTGCACTCTTCCACATTTTTATTAATGATTTAGATGAGGAACAATGATCAGATTGGCAGATGACACAGAACTGAGTGGGGCAGCTAATACCATGGAAGACAGACAGAAGATCCATGGTGATCCTGATACGTTGGAGCGCTGTGCTGAAAACAACAGAATGAAATTCAGTAGGGACAAATGCCAGCTTGTGTTCCTAGGAAAAAGAAACCAAATGTATTGTTACATGATGGGGAATACTTGACTAAACAATACTGCAAGTGAGAAAGATTTTGGAATTGTTGTAAATGACAAGCTGAATATGAGCCAATGATGTGATGTGGCTGCAAGAAGGGCAAATGCCGTTCTAAGCTGCTTTAATAGAAATATCACTTCCAAATCCCATGAAGTACTAGTTCCCCTTTTCTCAGCACTAGTTAGGCCCATCTAGAGTAGCATGTCCAGTTCTGGGCACCAGTTTAAGAAAGATGCAGACAAGATAGAAAGGTTTCAGAAGAAAGCAACAAGGATGATCCAGGGAGTGGGAAAAAAAGCCCTGTGAGAAGAGATGGAAAGAACTGGGCATGTTTAGCCTTGAGAAGGGAAGACTGAAGGGAGATATGATAGCACTCTGCAAGTTCTTGAAAGGAGAGGATATCTTCTCGATCATCTCAGAATGCAGGACACAGAATAATGGGCTCAAGTTAGAGGAAGCCATATTCCCATTAGATAGCAGAAAAAGTGCATCTTACTAAGATTTGCACAACAGTAAGCAGGGGATTGACCCCTGTGACCCACTGACACCTTTCAACTCTACTATAATTCTAAGAAGGAGCCTCAAATGTTACTCACACAATCCTTAGACAAACTGATTTGATCCGATTTATGGATACTTAACGGTAATTTACTGGGTTAAAAAACCCAGAGGTCATGAAAGCAAAGAGAGGCAGGTAGTAGCTTGGAGTGTGAGCTATGAAACTGCCAGTTGAAATTTCAGTTCAGCTATGAATTCAGTAGAAGATGAGCCATTCTCTCTTGCAGCTTTGGCTCCCCAGTGCAATGCAGCACAAACCTTAGTGCTGTCTGGTGCTACCATCAAAATGCTACCATAAATCCATGACCTGCATGTACAAAAAATATGAAATCTATCATCTCAGACTCAATACTTTTTAATGAAAGTGGGAAGTTTGAACAGTCAGGTCACCATGTGTTAAGTGTAGTGATATTTCATTTTCATTGGCTTATTTATTACCTGCAATTCTTGCCAAAGCATCCCATAGAGGCTAACAATCAACCAGTAAGGTTGATAATAATCAGATAATAATAAAACATTATTATGCACAAAGGATCAAGCTTAATCAGCAGAATTAAATCAAAAGAAAGCATGTACCAAGTAGTAACTCGTCGCAGCTATCAATTCAGAACAAATGCCTTACAAAAAGCTTGTTGACTTAAGCTACATAAAGTCAGGGCCTGAGCAGCCTGTTGAGGAGGGCACTCCAGTGCACTGGCTCCATCAATGAAAAAACCCTGTTCCTAATGGATGCCTTCCACATCTCATTAGGTAGAGACTCCTGGGACATGCAGTCTCAGGTGGGAACCAGAGAGCAGCACTATCAGAGAAAGCACCCAGCCATTTAAAGCTTTAAGGCAGAGGTCCTCAAACTTTTTCAACAGGTGGGCAGTTGAAAGGTGCCAGTGGTGGTGCCGGCAGCATGTGGGGGCCAGCAAGGGGGAGGGGTGCGCGTGTGCAGAGAGGCAAGGCAAGGCAAGGCGGGCGTGTGCAGCAAGGGGTGGCAAAGGTGGGCACACGAGGCAGCGGCTTGCTCACTCGGAGATTGTTTTCCAAGTAAGCAAGTTGCTGGCACGTGCGGAGCGAGGTGGGCGGCAGCAGGCATGGGTGCAGGTATGTGCGCAGTGAGTCCAAAACCTCAGGTGGGGCAGATCAATGGGCATGGTGGGCTGGATCCGGCCCGTGGCCCATAGTTTGAGGACCCATGCTTTAAGGGCTAGAGTGAGTGCCATTCAAATCCTTCAAACATGAGTGGCACATGCATCCCTTTGCCTGTCCCTCCAGAGTAGATAAGGGGAGTCTGCACAGAGGCACAAGTGTGTGGGAAAGCGCATGGAGTTCTGGGACCAGAGACATCACTCTGATATGCTGCTTTCACCCCTTAGTCACTGCCTCTCTCACAGCTGCTTAGACTTTATAAGCCCCCATAGTCTCTTTAATTAAGATGCTGACAGGTACTCTTTACCTGAATTTATGCTTAAGGATTTATTTAATCTCCTTGTTTTATGATTTCCCATACATGAGAAGTAGAAAAAATCATTTCCTAAGTCCTCCCTTGATGGGAATTTCCTGACTTGCTTCACAAAGATACTAAGGGCCATTGAGATTCAGCAGAAGGAAAAATTGCTCAAACAAGCCGCATATTAGTACCTTAATATAATTTTCTAAAAATAAATTATTACATCTTCTTTCAGAGTGATTAGCATCCACTCTGAAATGTCAACGGTACTAAAGCTATGCTGCCATTTCTGCTCCTGTATGGCTATTGGCACCTGGCTACTTGAGACGCCTTCCACTGATGCTCCATCGGATGCTGAGTCCTCCCATTCAGAACGGTCAGGGAGCCACCTCAAGGCTGCAGATTTTAGGTGTCATGAAAGGGCAGCACATAGTTATTTAATTTATGTTTGTTGTATTTTACTTCCATAGAGAGGGAGAAGTGCTTGTTGTGTTTTCTTCCTCAGATGTGAGAATAACTTTTCTGACCTTGGGTACTGCAGACTTTGACCCAGAGGACGGGGCACCATTTGCTGCTTCACCTCTCTGCAAGTAAAATATCTTTAGCCGGCTCAGACTGCCCTTGGTTGCCTCAAATACACCAGGCAGACAGAATATTGGACTTATTTCTCCTAGCGTTTATGTAGCATTAATAAATCAAAACCCTGTTCCAAAAGAGGCAGTGGCATAGTCATGATAACTTAGGTTGGATACCGTGACTCATATTTGCAGGGCTACCGTGTGTATTTATTAATCCGTGGCCGTTCAAACAGTGGCTGCTTCACTCGGTACTGGGGCTGTGGATCCTTGAGAATACATTTTCCAGCAGCTTCTGCTGTAGCTTAAGTCTTTGAGCTAGAGAAGAGGTGCTTCCCAAGAGAAAGTGAGGGATGCAGGCACAGAGAGGTGGAGAAAGGACCAAGCCAGGTCTGTGTGGGTTGCTCAAGCACCACTGGAGACTCCAGCAAGCAGAGTAGAGTGGAAGTGGGCAGATGTCAGGGTGTGGGAAGCATTTTTTAGAACACAGGACTGCCAGAGCTGGCACAAATGCCATACACTTAGATCGAAAGAATTTTGAACTTGTTTTGAGTGCTAGAATATTTTCCTCTTTCACTAGTGCAATTGCTGTGGCATCTCACAGTTCCCCCACACAAAAACAGATTCCTGGTTACCCCAAATATTCTTCCTTTCACCAATATAGTTTAGGGCATGCAGCAGAAGGGGGAAAAGTCATTTTGTTGTTGCCATCATTAGTCAATAACATTTGGCAATTTGGGAACAGAAACACTTGTTGGTCTACTGTTACTTAACCAGGTCTACCAGTAAATCCAAATCTGACTTCTGCCAAACCCAGAGTAGAGACTCGGTTTAGCTAATGAGAGGGAACCTCTAGTCCACATGTTAGCTCCAGTCAGGGCCAAAACATTCAGTTATTTAAATCTGCACCAAGTAGGCATGTCTTTCCACCCCCATTTTTTTTTCTAGAGTAAATGCAGGGCCCTTAATCCAGATCTTAAACTAGCCGGACTCCCCACATTAAGAATTCATCTACACAAGGTTCCCTGTGGAGTAAAAATGCAAACAAAATCAGCCACAAAAATCAGTTTTGGCATTCAATAGGCACTGTAGGTGCTACAGCAGTTAAGGGACAACCTGAGTGGAAAAAGATTTTCAGCCCTGCCCCACTTGTTCCACAGCTGATGTCAGTTTCCCCATTTTCTGTGTATCCAATGCAATGGTGAACCTTTCATAATCATAGAGTTTCCCCATGTGGTTATGAACCCCAAGACATAAGTCTTTATCAGGAGTGGGATTAAAAGCACACCCCTGCAGACATTTTCCATTTGGTTTGCCCATTCACCAACACAGTGCAAGAATGGGGCTAGTATAATTGCTGAAACCTGTCAGGTTAGTACAGAGGGTACATATGTTGCAATGCAGACTTCTCTAATAACAGACACATTATCCAGGAGGCAGAGTTCTTCAGCCACCCTATCCGGTCAGTCCTCCCTTTGTACACCATGCATAGAGGTGAGTGTATGAAGGGGGGAATGTTGTCTATATGTGGGGCCCTCCATGGGATCCAGAATGCTTAAACAAGATACTCAATCCAAACCCTCAGGCATCTGACACAAGCAGAGTTCTTTTTCCCAGGCTGCTTCTGGGAGCCTGATGCCTCTCTTACAGCTAGGAAGTATTCATTGACCATCCTCTGATTTACCACCATATAATTACATGTTGCCATAACTAACATTGAAGTGACTCCTGAAATTTCCTATTTCCCTACAAGTCTGGTTACCTAGGTACACTACTGATTTATAAACTTGTTACGAATATAAAGGTAGTAAGTATTCTAACAAGATATATGAGGTGTGTCCAGAAAGTAATGAGAATATTTTAAAAATTAAAAATTCTACAATTGAACATCATCTCCTTCAAGGTATGCACCTTGTGAGTGTACACAACGCTCCCAGAGATTTTTCAATTCTTCATAGCATTCCTGGAAATCTCCAAGTGGGATGGCGTTCAGAGCCCGCAGTGGCTCTTTGGAGGTTATCCACACTACCAAAATTGTGTCCTTTCAAACCATTCTTCATCTTTGGGAAGATGAAAAAGTCACGAGGAGCGAAGTCGGGGCTGTAGGGTGGATGGAGAAGCACCGTGATGTATTTTCAGCCAAAAACTCTCTGGTAGCCAAAACACTGTGACTTGGTGCATTGTCGTGATGAAGGATCCAAGATGAGCCGATCTCAACTTGTGCCATCGGTACACTTGTGCAGATGATAGCACAGCTTCTCCATAAACTCTCCTCCCCATTTCCAAAGTTTCTGATGCACTTTTACCCAATTTCACACAATTTTATCGCATACCACTGTTCCAAACTCACTTGCATTTTTCTTAATAAAAGGCACTTGAAAAGGGTCTCAACTGATCAATGTTCTAATGTGTACCTGGCACCCCACCCAAGTGACCTTGGTCAGCTTCTCCCTTCACAAAGCCCTTCTGGAGCATAGGGAGCTGATTCTCATGACTGTTTTGGACACACCATGTATTCATTCATTCATTTGGTAGAGTCCCATCTAATCTGGAACTGACTTGGCACAAGATGTGGATTTAACTTATCAACCTGCCACCCATTGTGATCCTCTGTTGGCTCCAGGGTCAGCAGTCCAGAGGCCTAACAAAATAAAGAGGGAAGAGTTAACCTTTCCCAGACATATTCATCAGATTTCTCAGTGCAGCAGAATGAATCAGCAGGCCTGAATTTCTGTCTGGGGGGGAGGGGGGTTCACTGTTCTTTCTAGGGGATACTGTTGATGTACTGCCCAAATGCTCATAATCTAATAGAGAAGATATCTGGAGTGTCTTAGTTTTTTCTAGTTGTATCATTAAATAGGTATTCAAAGTAAAGCAAAAACCCCCACAAAACTTTGTTATTTTAGCACAGCTATCCAATTTAAGACACAATCATTGCAGTGATGATCAAACAGAAAACAGCACACTCCTAGTGCATTGTGAGGCAATGGACGGAAACAAAAGATTTCCCATTTTGATTATGAATATTTTATAAGTCCTTACTTCTAGGAATTTTAACTTCCATTTCTGCCCTTCCATCTCTCATGTGTTATGTTGATCAAAAAAGCAATCAGCTTTCTCATCCTGTGTGTTTGTGTGTATTTTTTTAAAAACAACTCTCCCCTTTGTGTTCTATTTAATAAGATACTCATTAGCTTATCAACTCACTGGATTCTAAATTGAGTCCATTCAGGCAGCAATGGATGAAGAAAGGCTAGAAAAAACCCCAGACATCTTACAGGAAACAGATATAGTCTCATCAATACTGAAAACCTTAAAAAATCAGAAATTCAGATTGTGCTTTGCTTTAATTAACTGCAATGAAGGCACATCTTGGCTCAGGTGGCTTGAGTTTAAGTCTGTAAACACAAGGAGGTAGAACATTATCCCATTTTTTACCTGAAATTAAGGATTCAGCATGAGCTAATTAAAAATGAAACTGGGAAAAATTCAGTTCAATTAAACATGACAAGGTAATGCAAGGAATCAGTGTGGCTCGTTGGCAGTTAATAATGAAACATTTTCAGTTTCATTGTACATGATTCCCAGCTTGCTTTAATCATATTCTAATTTCAGCCATAAAATCTCAAAGAGAAACACTTATTTAAAAGCTTGGCTTACATCTTGAAAAAAGATGTTCCTCTGCAGGTGTGGTACTACTCCCATAATTTGAATCAGGTGGATCCACACATTTTTTGTGAGTGTTATCGGCAGTTGTTAATATAAGAATATAGCTGTGTGGCTGAATTTATGGGCATGGTATCACAGAAAGAAAAACATGTAATTCATGCACATGTAGTACAATTCTATTCATGACTTTTCTGAAATCCATCCTCTTCAGGGCAATGGGATTTACTTGCAGGCAAGAGTACACAGCATGGTAGTCCCTGCCATCTGAATGCTTAATTAGTAATATTTAATTTACTTGATATAAACTGGTGAGGAATAGTCTTTATGGGGAGGTGAGCTCTCTAGCAATGGCAAGTTGTCTTTCTATAAATGTATCCTATTTGAAGCCATTTCTGCATAAAAAATATATTCATTTTTAAAAGATTGGTTATTCTGAAAATGAGTAAGGTTTCTTTCTCTCTTAAATGGGCTTAAGAAATGCTTTAAATTTATGGATGTATTATGCATGCATTCCCATCCCAAAATGATTAGGAGCACTCATATGTTTTTCTGTATCTCCAGCCATGCTTTTTATGGATAGAAAAGGAATGAGGAAGAGTGGAACAGTTGAATCCAGAAACTGTGCAAAATATTGTTGCAGAGAGTAAGGGATAGCATGCAAGGCCTGGCCTCACAGAATCAGTTAATAAAACAAAGCATCAGCCATCAAATAAGTGTTCAGTAATGATAGGGGTGAAAGGATGGTTTGAAACAAGGAAACAGGAAGAGTGAAAATGTAGCAAAGAAAATTCCTTAGCCACAGGGGAGGGGGCAGGGCCAGGATCAGATAGCAGGATGGAATTGGCACATAGACAGAATAGCAGTACCCTTGCTCAGTGACCTCATGAATATTAGCTAACACACCCTGCAGAGAAAATAAGCTTATTATAATGCACATGAGACGGATGAAGTGGGAGGGAAGAACAGGTATTGGAGCAACACAGCTTAGGCAGGCAGAAGGATTGTAACCACCCAGTACCTTGGCCAATGAGGGAGAGGGAGAGGAAGAGGGCATAAATATGAGATGTGAACATGTGCTCTGGGAGTTGGAAAGAGGAAGCAAACCCTCCAACTTCCTTTATTGCAATAAAGTTTCAAAAAAAGAACTCTCTGCTGCCTGGCGCATTTTCTCTTCCGAGGGAAAGAAAGGAGTGTTACTAACAAGTAAGAAAATCTAATAATTAGAAAGACTCCACAAATTTACAAACTGATTATAGTATTATTCCAACACTGAAAATGGAGATAAACTTTTCTAACTGTGTAATGGACAGGTACCTAGGTAGCTATAGCTAATTACAGATATCTGGTACATATCTGGAAAATGGAAAACAAATTATCTCCCCTGGAAAATTTGGGATGCTTCCAAGTGACGGGTTCCAAGTGCTAATAAATCATTGCTCTTCCATGCAAGAAGCTTCTAGGGAATTGCAAACTGATTCACACTTGCAGTGTTTTTTCTGACTCTGTATCATGTTCAGCACTGGTCAGGCCCATCTGGAATACTGTGTGCAGTTCAGGGCATCACAATTTAAGAAAGATGCAGACAAGCTGGAAAAGGGTTCAGAGGAGGGCAGCAAGGATGATCCAGGGACTGGAATCAAAGCCCTATGAGGAGAGATTAAGAGAACTGGGCATGCTTAGCTGTGAGTGGAGAAGACTGAGGGGAGATATGATAGCACTCTACAAATACGTGAAATGCTATCACAAAGAGGAAGGCCAGGATTTCTTCTTGATCATCCCAGAGTGCAGGACACAGAATAATGGGTTCAAATTACAGGAAGCCAGATTTCCGCTAGATGTCTGAAAAATTTCCTGACTGTTAGAGCAGTATGACAATGGAACCAATTACCCAGGGTGGTTATGGGCTCTCGTACACGAGAGGTGTTCAAGATGGAACTGGAGTGTCATCTCAGAGGGATGGTTTAACTGGGAGTCTTGCACGGAGCAGGGGGTTGGATCCGATGGCCCTCTGGCCCCTTCCATACTATTCTATTTTTCATGTTGTGCACCATCCACACCACTGATGTTAATGAGGTTTTTAAATGGGACACAGTTTTGGCATAAGTAAAGATTTAAAATGAAGCTGAATCTGTCACAGTGGGAACATGCTCACTATAAACTTTGCAGTTGTAATAAACACAAAACACTCGAAAAGTGTTTTGAGGGGCCATCCTTTTATCTGCCTATTTTTAAAGGCACAATCCTAGGCATACTTAGAGAAGTCCTGGAATCCCCAGCATTCCCCTGCACAACCCTAACCCTTGACTGATCTTTTAAGTAGCCCCAAACACTTCTTAAGTTATAAAAATCACCCAAATCAACAGTGCTATATTGCCATATTCCAAAAGATGAGAAGCAAGGTAGTCACGGCTGTGACTGGAAATGGTATAAAGCTATACTTTCACAATAGTATAATACCTTTTCTTGAAAGATCATTACAGCATTATAGGGCGTAATGCTATAACACCTTTTCATTTAAATGGTAGTTTTCTATTATTGTTATATGTCTTGTAAAAAAACTATAAAGCACTATAAAACATTTTAAAACCACTTAAAGGATTGATTACCACCTTTTCTCTGGTAATAAGATAGTTTCCATTGTATGGGTTATACTTAATGAGTTCTGAGAGATAGGTTTGCCTGCCCTAAAGGTCATTGTCTTGTCAAAACTATGCCTTGTAAAAAAGACTGAAGAGGAGGGCAAAGACCATGTGCTCCTGTGCAGATCGTGTCATTCTTCCTTCTTTCTAAAAAAATGTCTGTGGTAAGGAAAGAAGATGGAGGCAACACAGAGAAACCCAGAAAAATTGCAAATAGATGTCTACATCATGCAGGCCTCTTCATGAAAAGAGGGTGGGCCGAGGCAATTTGAGAATAAATGCCTTGTCTGGAAGAAGCGTAAGTGATTCCTGCCGCAAAACATAGTAGGAAGCAACTGTTGGCTCCAGTATGAGCAGAGTTGTCCAGTGTCAGTTAATACTGAATCTTTAGCTATTCTTTGTAGTGAAGAGTAAGCCTTCCTCGCCATGGGACAATTTGGGGAAGGGTTTACTACGTAGCCGCAAATGAATCTGAATGGTTCTGGTATGTAAAAGATCAGGTCAAAGAGACACATAGATAGTCAGTGCCTCAAATCCAGCTCAGTGAGGAATCAAAATGGGCTCTTCAGCAGAGATTTGGGAGACAGATATAGTGAAGTAGGCTCCTGCCAAAGCAGGCCCAGCTCAAATTGTAATATACCTAAATATGTGCTGGCAATTTGGACTTGAAGGGACACACAGACAAAGGGGGTGTGTCTCCAAAATTGATACATGTTTCTCCAACTTTCCTGTATAAAGACAAGAATAGGGTAGAGAAAGCTGGGAGGGGAGGGGTGGGGCAAGGAGGATGCAGTTTTGATTGTCAATTCTTGCTTTCAAGCACAATGATCTTTTTCTCTCTCCAAATTCCATTCCCAGGGGGAGAGATGCTGAAGTAATGTATCCCAGGATTTATCCAGTTATCAATGATATTCAGTGCTTTTCTCTTCCAGGAGCAAGACCATTAAAAGAGGCTTGGTGGAGTATGAGGGACCTGGGAGAGTACAGCATTGGGAGCTTGCTTGGAAAATGCTGGATGTTGAAGATCTTCTGCCCTGACATTATGTGTTTCACACCCATCATCCACCATTTCCCATTGTACTTTCAATGGTTTGCTGCCAATTAGCAGGACATTCCCATACACAAAACCCTGGTTTCTATTCAGTGTAACCTTCTATGTCTATGTCTACAGCCATTTTTAAATTTTCAATGAAAATGGGTGCCACAAATATTCGGATTAATCAGGTGGCCTCCAAATCAACCCTGGTCAAATCAGGCCATTTTCTAAATTGCCAGATCAGTTTCACAAACTGTATCTTGTGGTTGGTTGGCATATACCTCTAGTAAACAGTGATTCTACTAAATTTTGATGCACATTAACCCCCTCCTACCTCTATCACAGCTAAGCATGAAATATAAATGAGAATTTCCATTTATTGTTTCATGGGCTAGTTGTTTCTTTTCATCATGATTGTTTATGTAATGTCAAAACTCTGCCGGTGACTGGGTGAACACATGCAGTAAACCAGTCAGTATGTTTCTATATCTGTATCTCCTCAGAGAACAATAATCATCATCTCTTAACTTCTTCTAATCAGTCAGATCTCAAAGGCAAACAGTGGATCCCAAAGGAATGTTGCTTATTTGGGATGTTAAAAAGTGGAATTTTTCTAATTCAATTTACCATACAAAGCAGCCTGCCACATAATGATAATATAACACACACGCTGTCAGCCCTCACCATTGCATGCAATTGAATATGCAGTAAATTATTAATGTAAGTACTTAACATTACACAGCACTTATCATATAAATGAGCAAACCACATTAGGTGATCCATTGTGTTATAAAATAACAAAAAACCTTGCTTGTTAACTCAAGAAATCGATGTGATCACATAAGGCATTTTTACATATAGAAAGCAGGTAAAATCGATCCTTCCCTATTCCCATGGTTTCTGACTGGATGGCACTCTATACATGTTGATTGTCTATCCTTGGGACATCTAGGAAGTCATGAAGGTCCCTTGCAGGTAGGAGTTGCCCTTTTCTGGCTTCCTGGAGAAAAGTGGCATGCGTTGTCCTATTCTGTTCATGTGGAGTATGGGCAGTTGAGCATAAGGATGCGTTGTCCCCTCAGATCCTCTTTTAACAAACAACTTGTTCATAAAATAGTCTGTCAAGGTCTTTCCTTAAGCACCACATGGAAAAAGAACATATACATGACCAAATAGACCAATACATTTCTATTTGTTTGTGTTGGCCGTTCTTCCTTATTAGTGTTATGTTGAGCTCTCTGTGTGTAATTATTTATTTTATTCTTATTCAATTTATTGCACTGCCATTCAGTTCAACAGCCCTCTGGGCAGCTGTAAAAGGACATACAGCTGTAGAAAATGCCAGAAAAGGTCCCCTCACCTTCCTACATTTCACAAATACATCCTCGCTGTGTTGAAACATTTTGAAAGCTAGTTCACTGTCTTTAGGATTACAGCCTGCAGAAGAGATAGGTCCAAGTTTCTTTTTAAGGGCAGTGCTTAAAGCAAAATTCTCTTCCAGCAGACTCCACAAATCCTGAGAAGCAGTTAAAGGGAAGCAATGCATGCCAAGGGGAATGGAATAGCTGGTTTATTTTGTGCAAGCCCTGGGCCTCATATAAATCACATTCCATATTTAACCTTGGCTTTAGTGTAAAACAGGTGCAGGGAAACTGCAGTCTGAGAAATGCATGAGGCTGTGGTCACCCTAATCCTGCACATGGATTCCTCTCTGTCACCTGTACCTCTATTGGTGATGAGGGAGGCTTTTAAAAGGCCTAACTACTGCACAGAGTGGCATTTTCAGGGGGAGTTGCTTTAAAAAATATTTATGTGTAACATTAGTTCAATTGATTCTTTCAACACAACTCAGAGATATTAACAACCATCATCTGGGGAATGACTGTGCTGTTACCCATGCAGGTAAGTGTTTTCAAATAGCAGACTTTGCTGCATATTGCAAGCTGCTTGGGGAAAATTTGAATTAGAGGGAAAATGTATGATAAAGGGGTGCTGGCAGATGCTAATTTAAAGAAAGGATCTCAAACCCTCCACTGTAAAGTTGCAAGCTGCAGTGCACACCAAAGAAATTTCCTTCATTGTGTCTCCTTCTCCTCCTCTTTGCATTATCATCATTTCCATTTTACAGATGGAAAACTGAGGTAGGAAAATGGATGCAAAACTTATGCTCAAGTGTCTCTTGCGTTTGAGGGCAGTGACTTATTCAAGCTGGGAGTGTGTGGAAGGTAGGTCTCCACATGTTTTGCACTTCCAGCATCCCCTGCCAGTATGGACAATGGTCGAAAATGCTGGGTGTGATGGTTCCAGACATTTATTTGCCTACCCACGGATGGGAAGAAAGCCATGGCTGTGCAGAGAGCTGGTGTAAGCTGCCCTGCTCCCTTTCATGGGTTCTGCAAAAGCTCTACTCTTGAAGAAAGGTGGAAAGGCAGAGGAACATAGAGAAGCTTCACAATAACAGACATTTGAGAGCTTTCCCTTCATGAAATATTGTGCCTTGCAGGAAGGATTGATGATAGCTACACAGGTGGAAACATATTCAGGGGTTAGTAGAGCTTATATTGTACCCTGCAATGGTACCAACTCTATCTTTTGTGACTGCTTCCAACCGCCATGGGTGCAAGAATACTAAAACTGAAGTAAGAGCAAAAAACCTGAGTAAATGCTTTAAAAAAATGCCACTGACTATTTAAGAAAATTGCCCAAATGATTTAACCTGTTTAATTTTGGAATTGTCTCCACATTTCAAATAATATACAAGTTAAAACAGCTGAAGCATAAAATGTGTTTCAAATGGAACAAGTTTAAATATTGAGTCAATTTTGTCACAAATGTGTTTGCCCATTAGGGCATTAAAATGAATCCTATTCCACCAAGACTGAGTTGGTGAAGAAAAAGCTGAACTAAGGGACCAAAAGAACAATAACAATAATAATAGGACTAAGAGTGGTCAATAAAATGACTAAATAGCCAAACACCAGAAAACGCTAAACTTTATTCAGTCTTAGCAAGGATGCAAGAATGAATGAATGAAGAGAAACTCAGTAGGTCCCTGTATGCATAGAAGCTGACCAAAGGTGGCTGAAATCATAAACCATGGATGGGAGAAGGGTGCTGAGCTTCCTGGGTGACTACACCAGGGCAGTAGCTCATGGTTCCAATGAAGATCCACAACTGAGCCTTCCTCTTGCTCCTCCAACCTTCTAAAGGGTCACTTGTTGCAAGCTGTTCTGCAGCACAGTTCCGTTTGTATCTGTGTATTCAACTATAAGAGGGGAAGGGCTCTTGTTTACTGGTAGGTCACATCCTTTCCACAAGAAAAAGGAAAGGTAGGGAAGGATCTGCTTTCTCAAGAGCTTTTGTTGGGCAACCTCAGTAATGCTGAGCTAAATGGACTAGATGGTCTTACTTGGTATAAATCAGCTCCCTGTGTTCATTTGCACGGTAAACCCAAAATACTGGTCGGATCCAAAGAGACACACAACTAATTGTATAATAGGCAGAGGGAGGGTGCTTGTGCAGTGCAGAACTGCCACCATCTATATGTCAAGGCACTCTTGAAAAGCATCTTGTGAGATGGAAGCGCACTCTGTGTTGGGGTTCAACTTCATCTACGAGCCACACACATACATTTGCCCGGAATAACACTTTGGGGACAGACACCTAGAATACGGCATTGCTTTTAGGAATTTTGCATGTGAAGCCAATGTAGATGTGTAGTATAGTGCTCATCTTTTCTGCAGTAAGCTTTGCAGACACATCTTTTGTAGATGAGGATGCACATTCACAACACAACTACCAGTCATGATACTAAGCGAAGTACAGCTGCAGCTGCATCAAGATCAGCATCTTCCACAATTTCTAACATCACAACTTCTCTTTAACATCAGACTATGTGAGTAGAGTCACTGAGGCTTTCCTCTCCCTCTCCCATCTCCCCTTTCTTTCTTTCCTCAAGAAGAAGTGGATTCAGCCCTGCTTTGGATCAGGACCAGCCCTGATAAGGAGCAGCACACACACATTGGAAGGCTTGCTCACCTCCACCCATTTGCTTTATGAAATCTTTCTCCATGCAGAGTTGGGGAATACATACAAAACCTTTGTAAGCGTCAGTCGAGGCCTCCTCCTCGAAAGCCTCATGAGGGCTGGGAGTTGTGAGAAGTAAATGGTGTCAGCATTAGATTTAATCTACCCTTCCTGGTATGGTCCAAGGCCACACAACCTTACTTTACACTAAAAAAAAAGAGGAGGAAAAGATAAGGCACACATGCCACAGAATTAACAAGATGTGCAGTCTGACTTCATTTGACAGGAGAATAGATTTCGTGCTGCACAATTGCTGGCACAATCTGAAAACCAGCCAACACTAGATACAAATATCAATATGAATAAATTTGCATTGCTTCCCTCTCACTGACATCTTCATTATAATCACATTTTACTTCATTCAAAGAAAGTATGTCTTGCTTAACGGTGGGATACTGTATAGCTGTTCCTATTTTCTCAACCTGAATTGTTTAAATTGCTATAGTTACCTCTTCTGAGACCTTGAAGCACATCTCTATTTTGCTTCAATTTCCCAAGCACAGAACCAGACTCTAGACATATTTAGGAAAACTGTTCATCGGGATATTGATGTATCTTCCCATCCCACCAAAGAGAGAGAATTGAGAGAGAGAGAAGTCCTTCTGAGTTTTGTTAATGCCTCCAGCTTCCTTCTGTGCCTGCCTAAACCAACAGTTGCAGGAAGCCTCCAAATCAACAGTCTTGTCAGAAGGAATAATCTAAAATTAATGTGTGCTTGTCGACACATATTACCATTCCTGACAGGGACGCTTTGCCTGCACTGGCTACAAACCGACAATCCTTCAGAAGCTGTTTGCTCATTGCCAAGGTCTAACGGCTGATAGAGAGCAGAGATAAAGCGGAGAGTCTGATTTCAAATGATAAGCACAATGGATCCTGACATGTATGACTCTATGTGAATTTTCCAAAGCCTTTCAGAAGGCTTACTTCCCACACCCCTTCCTCTCATTCTTTCCTTTATTCTCACTGGTGATTGCTATCTCATTTACACAACTGGTGACTGTTTCTCATTTATGCAACCAACTTTTCAACAACTTGCATTCAGCACACTCAAAATGTGACTGGCCATGAATAATCCCAACTATGGCAAATCTGATTTTTTTCTGTAGATATTATGCTCTATCTCCTTTTAGATTCTAAGTAAATATTTGCTGGGTAAGTAACAGCCAAACCACATTGGAATCATGTTGCAAACAAACTGACACCATCAATGCAGTCTGAATTTTAATTACAGTGGTAAAGGGCACATGCAGAATGCTATAAATGGGTCAGAATGTTCCCTTTAGGTAGTTTTAAAATCTAGTTAACTATGTATCGACATTAAAATAGCAGCAAAGGACCAATGCTTTTGAAATTTAATTATGAACAAAAAGAACTGTTCCTAAACTTTTGTGTGTCAACAAAGAAAGCTGAAAATGCACCTTTATGCTTTCTCAAGTATCCATTAATATCCTTTATTGCAGTCTATTATAGGTAAGGAATCCCAAAGATCCTTCTTTTAAATGTTCTTCTGCAATTGGATTATTTACTTCAGTGTAAGTGGCTCCAATTTGGTTTGGGATCATGGTACTGTGGGAGGAGGGATTTAAGCTTTGCCTTCCAATTTTCCTCCCAAAATTGCACCCACCTGAAGAGGGCGAGGGAAGAAAAACATGTCTTCACTGGAATGAAAAATATTTAATTTGGCCCTTAGAAAAGCACATACAAATAACAGAATTATTCCTAAACTGTTGTGCATTGCTTTGGGAAAGAGGGTCTCCTTGGCTTATTGGCAATAGCAGTTTTATTTGGGGAACTCATCATTAGAACTGTGTGGGCATATCTATGCTACAGACCTAATGATACCATAATGAGGGTTCAAAGCACTCCAACAACCGAAAATCATTCCTATTCTAATCCTTCCAACAGTCCGTAAGCTATTGTTGCAGATGGAGGTTGAGGCTCAGTGTGACTTGATGAAAATCCCTCCCTAGTGAGTCCATGGCAGACATGAGATTTTAAACCAGGAATGGATTTCTGCTTCATGGCTCAGATTTTTTTCTAATAATAAACTCATGCAACTCAATGTTGACAAGATTGGAGCAAAAATGGGGCCACAAAAACCTGCAGGTACATAAGGATACCTTCCTTTAAAAAGGTACCCATGAACACCCCCCCTACCCAAAAAAAAAAAAAACCCCAATAGCCTTTAGCAGCTTATGATTGCTGTCCCCAGCCTGGTGACCTCCAGGTGCTTTGGACCTCCCTTCTATCAGACGCAGAAACCTGGGTCAATGGCCAGGAATTCTGGGAGTTGAACTGCAAAATATGCTGAGGACCCCACCAGACTGGAGAAGGCTGGCTTCCACTGTCCCAAAGGAGGGCATGGCTACCAAGCTGTCACCCTGGAATGAGGCATTGCCCTTAGCATGTTAGGACTGATTGAAAAGTCACTACTTCATGAGAAGCAACTCTGGTTGTGTGAGATGGAAAAGGGATCACTAATAACAGCCAGTGCCCTCACTCAGTGAAAGTTTCCAAGGCCCTTTGGGGAAGTTAATGACACTTAAATGGATACAGTCCCCCGAATAAATGAGTAGTATACTGAGAGAGATGTTTTACCTGGTGATCGATTAATGTGGTGGGGGGAGTGAGGCTGCAGGCAGCTCCATTCTCTCTGCGCCAATTAAATGAGAAATGGCTGCTGGTGCCCCTGTGCACGGCACAGCCTGATGCGCAACAGGAAGCTGAAGCTGATGGTTTTCAAGTGTGTAAAGCACCGTCTGCTCTGCACCGATTTGTGCCAGATGGGCAAAAAACATTACGGCTGGAAAAGGAGGAACTGCGGCTACTGGAGCTAAATGGTTATGCCTTGTTTCTAGGTGCTGGAGAGACGGATGTCCTCATTGGAAATATCTGGCTCTGTCATAATGCAAACTCTTTCCGGGTTTTCACAGTGCATCCTGGAGATGATTGCTTCTCTTTGCTAATGCTCTGAATATGTGACAGACTATTTGCCCGGGTTTGTTGCTTCTCTCCAGCAAGAAAGCGCTGAGTTAAGCTCTGGTCTCTATTTCCTCCATTGAAACAGCAAGCCAAACGTAGCTCCAGCGGCTGACGCAAGGCACACGATGGATCTCTGAGCTCACTGCAGGTGGTCAGGCGGGGCTGCTGCTGTGCAACCTGGAAAAGAGCAGCTCACACGAGGGAGTGTTTCGGGCCTTGTCCACACAGTCAACTCTATCACTTTTGGAGTAATTTAGCTGGAAGAAAGGGATTTTTGAAAAGCTGCTGCAGCACAGCTGCTTAGAAGTGGAGTAAATCCCCACTTTAAAATCCCTTAAACTCATTAACAGCACAATTCCATAGGTGTCTACTAAAAAGTATGATGTATAAAGTATATTAGGACATACTCCCAGCTAAGAATCAGCAGGATTGCAGTCTAAGGGTATGTCCCTGTGCATATTTAGATAGAAATAGAGTCCTGCAACTACCAATATTTCTAGCCGGCATGGAGTTCCAGGACCTTTTTCTGTCCAAATATGAGTAGGAATTGTGTTTTAAGTGGGTTAAGGCAAATCACCCTATCTTCAGGCTTAGTCCTTAGTATGAAATACGGGCAATGACCATTGTGTTACAAGTTGTTGTTGTGCTTTACATTATATTTACAACAACAGCAAGTTAAACTGTAGATCATTCATTGTTTTTAAAGTCTGTTTTTTGGTTTTATTGTTTTAAATTGACTGTACACAACTTTGATCGATTTTTAGAAAATAAAACATTGCATGAATGTTAATAAATGAAAACTAAGCTTCCTCAAGTAAAACAATGCAATTGCCTCTGTCCCTGGTTGCTTTGTGTACTGTGAAAATTCTTTTGCAAAGCCTCACAGAGCTTGTCCATAATATTTGACTACAACTTTCATCCTCCAATACGTCAGAATGTGCGAATAAAGAAAACATGAGACAATATGTATTGTTATGCCAGAGGTGACAACATTTCAGGAAGTGTTGCATGTGTGTCCTAATTCACTGCATGGCATCACTTGATATATCTAAGCACCAACTACAAGACTTTCAAGGGAAAAGTGTCACACGTGGATCAGAAGAAACTGCCAACTGGTAAACATCCACATTAATTTTGCAAAAGCTAGTATTTCACTGCCCGCATGTCACCCCTAATTTAATACTGCATGCAAACTGAATTAAAGGTTCTGACAAGACAAGGAGCGAACAGCACCCACAGACCCTTCAAATAAACCAAACGCATTTGCAGGAGTGTTGATATAAGAGATTTCATTGTGGTAAATTACACACCTAGTCAAAAGAAAATGTGTATGTCTGTATGGGGGGTGGGCAGCAGGAATTAAATTGTGTGTTTTAGTCTCAAAGTGTTTTCTAGCATCTGAGTTAGGGGTCTTCAGAAAAAATGATTGACCCAAATATTCAAAGGTTTTCATGATACCTGCATAATGAGCTGATCATGTTGTAATGACATAGGAAGCCACGTTTTATATATTGCTCTGCCCTAACCTAGCACTTATGCAGCATGGCACTCTTGCTGCAACAATGCTGCCCGAAACAGCCCTGTCCAACCACTGCTCTGCACACTCTCCATGTTTACTGGGCTACCTTATTCTGAGTTTTTGTTTACTCCACTGCAGCCAACAGGAGTATAGGAACAAAGAAGGTTGTCTTACAATGGAGAGAAGAGATGGATTCTATTAGTTAGTTACTTTCCTTGCAAGGAAATAAAGGGAGCTTATAAGTGTAATACATTAAAAAAAGCAAGTTATAATGACCCAGTCCATTGGTCCATTGGTCTACCTCATCCAGTATTGCCAATGCTGATAGTCAGCAGCTCTCCGGGGTTTCAGGAAAGACTTTTCCAGCCCTGTCAGAAGGGGTTGAACCTGGGACCTGCTACATGGAAAGTACCCACCACTGAGCTACAGAGAATATGCATAGTTAACGCAATGGCTCCAATACACATAGTGGGTAAAACATTACAACAAAATTCAGTGGGATGCACACAGAGAGAAGGCACTAAAGCCTTGTATGGAAAATCAATTGCAATTCTACTTGTAGCTAAAAGTGGAACAGCAATGAGTTGGTAGCAGCTAGGAATTGCCTGTCTTAATGTTTGACTTTTAGATATATAGATGGCATGGTTAGACCACACAAATTTGGGATGCACACTAGACTGGACAACTGAATTAGCTGGGGATTTGCATCCTACCTCTTCTCAGTCATTTATCTTTGCCAAATGAAGAATTTGTCAATGCCAGATAGGAAACAGGTATTTGTTATGGCCAAATGAAAAGAGCCAGAGGCAGCGAGAGAGTTCTGCTGTGATGCTGGCTGAGTCAGAAAGGGTGGGGGACTCATGTATCTAATGAAAGTCCTGAGATTTCCATCAGATGGCATGTGAAATGTTTCAATGAACATGAAAGTCTTAAATGTTAGAATATGTGAGAGGCTAAGGAAAAAAAGCAGGGCAAAGTTTAAAATCTAGCAAAGATGATGAAGGAAATGCCTAATCCTTCTAGGACACACATGGAAGTGGAAGGTAATAATAGCACTGTGCCAAGAGCTACAAGGAAGAAGCTAAACCCTGAAGCTAACGACTAATAAAAGGAAGGCCTGAAGACACAGAGTCAAGCACCACATATCAAAGAGAGCTGTCTGAAGACTTTATTGCAAAGCCTTTTCAGAAATGCCAAAAGTTCAGTCAGCATAAGTTGCCATCAACTAAAATCTTGGTTTAGGTCCTATCTATACCTATATCTATTCCTTTATACATTTCCAAGACTGAATGCAGCTGGAATCCAGTGCAGAAAGCCGATGATCCCATTGTTGTCATTGCTGCTGCTGTTGTTTATTACTTTGGAGGGAGAAAAGGTACAGGGATTGGGCACTTATGATAAATGAACAGGAATTTGAGGCTTGGTTATATTCTTCTCAGTTGACACCAGCTGATGAGTTTGCTGTATATCCCTTTTAAAAGCAATGTCTGGAAGTAAAAGGGAAAGTCCTGGTAAAGATATTTGCTGGTTGGAAGCTAGAGTCACTAGACCTTATTCCCTCTTCTCCAGCCCTTGTCTGAGACATCCATGTTCCTCCAAATTTCTAGCATGGACTCTAAAACTTCAAGATCAACCCAGTTTGGCTTTCACTGCTTTGTAGAAACCCACTTCATTTCAGGCAAGCCTAAGTCACTCTGAAATGGGTCACTTTGATTATGGATGCAGGGCACCAACGAGAGCAGATGCACGCATCTTCCAATTCAGTTTAAGTTGCTGCTTAAACCACGTGCCAAAAATATCTACACATGAGCAAAGAATGTAGGGCAAAGCGAAGCCATGGATGTTTTATCAAGTGCAACAGAAAAAGTAATCCATTAGTTGTGTACTCGTGCTAATACTCTATTTCTCAAACATGCCAGTCCACCATCTTGTTGGGATCCCTTGACTAGCCTTTCTTTGTCCCATGCTTCCCAGTGAATTCTGGTCTATGCTAGTTCACCCTCACATCATAGCTTGCATTCAGACATTCATAATTTTCAGCCCACACTGGATGATTAACGCTACCTATTTTTACAGTCCCAAGCAAGTGGTCCAACTTTGGGTTTTGGTAAGTCTCTGATTAGCTAGTAGACTGTCTTCAGAAAGTGAGAAATAAACTGCACATATAGTACAGTTCCACTGGCCCTAGGATCTATTTAATGTTTCTTCTCTCATCCTTGCCTTCTTCCAGCCTCAAAACCTTCAGGTGTAATTTTCTCCATGCTATTCCTAAGCAGAAAGAAATATGATTTTGAAACCCCCCCACCCAATTATAACATCCCAGGGCCTTGAACTGTTGTCCTCAGAGGATGATACCTATGCATTTATGGGAAAAGAGGACGGCTCAGTTACCAAAGGGCAGAATGAATGTTTAAGACTGCTTTAAGACTGAGCTCCCTTGGAAAGCCCAAGCAGACATCCTTCCTGTGTTTGAGGCCATCTTGCCCTTTTTAGGTTTTAAAGACTTCAGCCATGAAGACAGTACTCTGCTGCAGCCACCTCCCCTTCACTGCAGACTGGACCTACTGAAGCAGACCAGGTCTTTTAAGAGAAAAGGCAGGGCTATTTGACATGACAGCACAGAGCAGCAGCAACAATCAGTTTAAAGGAAGCATATTCACATTTAAGCATAATTTTTGTTTGGTTGCTTGTCAGATAAAGCCAGTTTTGTTTGGCTTCCAACCCCAGCATCACTTAGAGCTCTCCATGGTGCTGATCTATTCCTTTCTCCCTAATTCATGGTGTCTGCTTGGCTGGAACGACTCTAATGTGAACTGGAACTCAATGTTCAAAGGGCTCGTGAGCCAAAGCAAGACCCCCTTGTGAGCTAACAAAAGCATGTGTCTTTGTGTGTGCTTAAATCACAGTTATCATTTCATGTATGAAAATTCACTCATTTGGTTTTGAGTCACTGTAGCTCCCAGTTGTGTCTGGAGTTAATGGCAGCTGTCAAGGGCCTTTAGATGGCCATTTTTTCTGCTCATGGAAGGATCTCCATAAACTGTGTTGCTAAGAATTGTCCTCAACACTGTTGGGCCACAATGTCACTGTCCTCCTTCAAAAGAAGCAATCACATCTGCAGATTGAATGTTGACTTCAGTGCCCAGCTCCTGTCATGGGAGACAACCTTGCCTCTTTGTATGATCTGTGAGATATGCTTATCATGATTCTCCATGGTATGTTGTAGGATACTATTGACCCCCAACGTTTATTTGCATCTGTTACTGGAACAGGAATGGTCTTAATAATGGCATGAATTCTTCTAGTTCCACATACTGTCATGCTTGATAAATTCCACCAGGTATTATATTTGTATTTTTTGTGGGGTGCATTTGACCTCCAAGCTGAAGAGACAAAGCCATTTTTGTGTTGATAGAAGGTAATAAAAGGAACCATCCTAGTGTCATGATGTATTTTTGTGAGAGGACTGTACCAGCAAAATTAAAAGAAATGTAAAAATCGTTTTAAAAAATTGTGTGACTAGCAGGGAGTAAGCTACTATCATTGCTGAACATTTCATTTCATTTTTCCTTAGGTAAACACAACTCTTCTTTCTTTATTATTACCATCTATTTTTACTCTGCAAAAGATCTCCAAGCAAACAGAATGAATTAAGTTATAATATGCCTCACGCATAAGACTTACAATTTATCCATGTCTAGGTATAGATACAACCATGAAATACATTGGAAGAATATTGGCCAGATGCAAATAGATACTTGCTATACCAGACAGACAAATGCTTATCCAAATTTGACAGCAGAGAGCTGTAATAGCACTTTAGACTGCTAGATAGACTGATAGACAGTAGTAGCTTGGGCAAGTGAGAGCATGGTCCTATATATACATAGGCAGAGAAAGTCCCACAACTCCCAGCATCACCCAGTTGGTCATACTTACTGGAGCATGCTAAGAGTTCTAGGACTTACCTTCTTTCTAAACATGTACTGGATTGTATGTTAAGCCACTTATCTCCACAGCTATCTTGTTTCCACTGGACTTATTGGAACTTTAGCCTGTGACAATATAATTAGAAGGGTGACATGATATAAGAGTTGTAGGAATTTTCAATGCAAATATAAGGTATCTCTGTATCAAGAATTTTTAGGGAATGCAGAAAGGTTATCTGGTCTTGAGTCAGGAGAAGGCAGGCCATTGACTTGATATTTCTTCTCATCTATTTGGTTTCAGACCTACCCTCATTACCAGCAGATACAATCAGGACTTCATTGGGATAGGGGTCTCTTTACATAAGATCTCATTATGTGTAAAGGAAGGCTGTTCCTTCTTATAAACAGGAATTCTAGAAAACTGCAGCACCACCTCATAGTATTCCTGCAAACTCACTTGTATGACTAAGCACTGTGCATAAGAACAACTTCTCCATCTTCTGCCTGAGTCCTCTACCTGCAGGAAGATCTATGCTAGTACTGATGCAGAACATCTTGGCAATACAGCTGGCATTTAAGCAACTGTGATAATCTCCTGAGTGAATATGTAAGCTGGGAGGTCTACCCTACCACCCCATTTTCTGGTATAGAAGTTCCATCAGAAAAAAAGCTTGCTACTGTAGATCCAGCTGCTCATTTGAAACATCCTGAGGGGCCCTAGGCCATGATGTGTGTCAAAATGTCTCATCCATTGTACTTTTTGAATACTTTCTGTCCAGTTGTTTTTAGTCAGCACTGGTAAGAAACATGGATATCATGGGTGGCCCTTACTAATGCAGACAGCTCCTAGCATGAGTATTGCTTGGGCCATAAAAATTAAAGGTACTTTCGAGAAGCTACAGAGCACTAAGCCACTGTATTTATTATGGGAGTTGTGCATTCTGAATGTGCACCTTTACTCTTCATATGCAAATTCTTTGAAGAGTTTTTTCTGTTTAGGAGGAATGACCAGGGAATTTCTACAACAGAGGAAGAAGAATTTCAAAAAAGTGACAAGTTGTTTGTAGTGAGCCAACTTAAAATATGTAGCAACTCTTTGGCACAAGTGATCCTTGAGGCATAGATTTGTTCCTGAAGTTCGTCTCAGAAGTATTTCTGAATATATTAAGAGCTGCCTTGGGTCAATTTCAACTCAAGTATGCTGAATTTGCTCACTTTTTTGAAAGAGAATTCATGCAAAAAGTTCGGCTGCACTTTAGGCAGTGTTTTTGCTATACCTGAACTAAGTTTTTCCAAGTACTACTACTTTTGAGGTGACTTTTCTAAACCAAATACAGCAGAAGAATTATCCAGTGTAGACATCACTATTTAGAATTGGAAGACAAGAACCATTTCCCCCAAATTAAACATGAAGGCTTCTTCTTATGCCTGAGTACCTCTTACTTAGAAATTATTTCACCTATAATGCAAATATACTTTTATGTCATAGCAAAATAAAGTTCTTAGGAATTAGAAATGGTTTTTACTTGAGTACAAGCTTAATAAAGTCATTCAGTATAATTATAAATCTCATGTTTAAATCCACATGCATTCAAGTATTATCAAAGAAGACATACTTCAGATGGGAATATATGGAAATTCTTTCTTTTAAGATACTTTCCTAGGCTCATCAAAACTCTTTCTGGCATCCTTCAGAATACCTTGGTTGTTTAACATGAGTAAGGACTTCCAAATTTGCCCCTAAGTTTCACTTGATTCAGACTTTATTGACAATGCAAAATTTAGGTGAAATGGTTAGCCACATCAGCCAGGTAGGATACTGTTTAAAGAATACTAAAGAATGCACAATGTAATTCTGAGAACAGAAGTTTTATGACTGTCTTTACAATAAATATGTGCAATATCATTTTTTAAATTACAAGCTGCTACATTCATAGTTTTTCAAATGAAACAATTATTTCTCTATCTTCTCGCGACCTAACAAGAAAAAACAGTGGTGTTCTGCTGCACAAGAAATCACAATCCATGAAATAATGTCTTCCCAGTGTAATAATGTGGATACTGCAGTATATTCCACAGAAACTGTTAAAGGAATATGATGCTAAATAGGTTGCCTTCAACAACTTGAGTAAAAAGCACCATATGTTGAAATAAACACTGCATTAAAGCCCGTCTGGAAATCCTAGCCATAAAATGTTCCAGTAAAAACTTGAAAAACACATGGATCAGGCCAGCAAAATCAAATAGCTTGATAGAATTCTGCAATTTGTTGCTATACTTCCACATAAAATAATCCAACTCTTTTGCTCTCTTCCCATTCTAGTAAAAAGAGTTAAGTCTCTCTTCTGCTGAGACTGTCAATTGAAATAAAACAGAGAAATCCACCTAATCTATTACAATTTATAAAACAGATGGAATGATGATAAGAGACTGTTTTAAATAGAACATGACACAGAAGGAAGGTGTGCTATTTACCCTGCAAACTACACACTTCTTTTCACTCAATAAAGTATATTTATTAGCTTCCGCTGGGGTTTAGTGGTTAGAGGAGAAAATATTCCTTACATGCTTTAATAAAGGTTGAAGAAATTTATATGAGCATTTATAGGGAATGTCTATATAACCTAGATACTAAATTAACATCTACAGTGAACTATCACTTTCACATTAAGACACATACTGACCTTGAAAAGAAAAAGTATCTGATTTAACCAGGGTTAGAAGCATGTTATGGCTATTCGGAAACTAAATTAAAGCTTCATAAAGGAAATATTATCATTTATTTCTCTCTTGCTAAAAGTTATTTTGCCTTTTCTTTAAGGTTTTCTTCCACATTAACAAAAAACGGGAGTATGAGAAATCCACGTTGGGAGTCGGGCTCTGTCAGATACCCAAGGCTTGGCTTCCCGGACTCCTGCCTGCTTTCTTGCCACCATAACCCTGACTAGGTGTTGAGTGCACCAAGGCATTTGCACTGACATCTGCCAGGAATCAAGCCCTGCATGGCCATGGCGCAAGCACCTTCCCCTGTCCATTCACTTTACTTGCTGCTTTGTTTGTGCTGTGTGCCAACTGCCCGGCCCGAGTTCCACGAATGTTCACAGATTTCCTTTTGGTTCAGCTCACTTCCTAAGTGAAGGCTGAGCATGAGAAGCTGGATGAGCAGAAGAGGGCTGGATTCTGAAGAGAACATCACATCCTGCTAGACACCAGCACTTTCACTGGTATCAAGTTTCAGTATTGCCTTAGACTTGGAATCTGAGGTCATATCAGGAGTGCAGCGGGAGCAGGGCACTCAGCATATCCTCCACAGCACCAGTGGTTCCCCAAGGTTTTCTGTCTTGCACACAGCTGTGTAAAGAAAGAATTCCTTGTTCAGTACCACTCCAAAATCTAAACCTAAGGAGTTCCACCAAACAGCTAACCAGGAAATACATCTAGAAATTGGCACAAAGACATTGTTCCAGCACTCTGTGCCTAGAACTGAAGTCCCACTGAGAACACAGCTGTAGGCCACTCATGCTACCCAAGGAAAGACCTTCTGACACACAAGTACTCTTTACTCATGAGGAGTTCTTATTAATCTGGCTTCTGGCAGCTGGCTAAGCCTGACCCTTCAGAAGCCTGTCCTCCTTAGGTAGCCACTCAGTGTCTGTCTGAGCATCAGAGGGTGCTCTGTATGACTTGAAGGGACCATACAATGGCCACCACCCTGAAGCCCAGGATCTCCTTAATCTGCCTCCAGGTTGCTTATTATAGGCATCTCCTATATATCTTTGACGCAGGGGCTCCTTGCCATCCTCCAAAGCATCATCCATGGGTGGAGAGGGGGGAGGAGATGGCATTTTGGATCTATATGGGCTAGAGACTCCAGTTTTGTTGCCTGGGTTCCATACTGGCTTTCAAATTGACTTCTAACCGCCAGGCAACAGGATCAGAGAATTTGGCAGTTTCAGTGCTGCCAGTGGCGTGTCCCACTTGGAACACACAACTCTACTGGGGAGAGGAAGCAGCTGTGGTAAACACTTGCTTGCATCAGGGGATTGCTGAAATGCAGGAGGGGATGGAGGCTCCAGCTCCTATATAGGTTCCCAAGGAAGTCTGAGCTCAGGCAGTGCTGGAATGACAGCTCTCCTTGGTATTCCAAGCTCCAGTGCACAGCTGTTTCTGAAACAGGCAAAAAGCTGCCCAGGTAAGCACTTGCTACCACAATATGTGTTACAGTTCTGATTTCTTAATGATCCCTTTATTGAAAATTAAAGAAACAAAAGCAAACATTTGGAAACATACATTTAACATTAGCTAAATTCCTTCCCCCCCCCACACCCCTAGATCAAGTTCATAAAATAAAGTCTACAGTCCTTTAAGTTGCATGTTGGTTATATAGAAACTGTTATGAAACCATAATGATTTATAACTTGCTAGCACTGTCCTCCCACATTCAATTATGTCAATATATTCAATAAATGGTAACCAGTTTCCAAAGAATCAAACATTCTTTGGTCTCTCATAACCTGCAATTTATATGACAATTTTTCCATTATTGCTGTCTTCCATTCCTAATTATGCCATTCATTCAAAACTGTAAATGTAAAATCCTTCCATTGTGACACTATTACTTTTTAACAGCAAATGAAATATGTAAAATTAGCTCATGCTTCATATTTATATTCTTTTCAACAAATACTTTCAATAGGGCCAATTCAGGAATAATAGGTACTTCTACTTTTACAATCTGAATAATCTCAGTGAAAATCGCAGAATTTATGAATCTCATAACATTGCCACCACATGTGCTGCTAGGTTCCAACCACTTGGCATCCCTTCCAGAACACAGGAGAGGTACCAGACTTAATAAATGCCAATTTTCTAGGCATCAGATACCAATCATATACCATCTTCAGAGATGTTCACTGGTATTAGCGGATATAGATTGATGTTGTGCTCTCTCCCAGATACTCGTCCAAGCTGCACTATCAATAGAAGTAGATAAATTTAACTCCCACCATTGCTTCAGACTACTACTTTTGTTTTCACCTGAGTCCAAAAAATATCTCATATATAGTTGACACCATTCCTTTAATGCAACCATGATCAGTATCAATTAATTTCTCAAAACTAGTTAAGCTTTAAACTGTCTTTCTAACCTTGCTAGAAAGGAAAGAATGCAGTTAACATCCCATGAGCCATGTGCTATCAGAATTTACTACTTGTTCTTTGATTTCTGAAAATCCAACTGGAATCTTAGCTTGATAAAAATCTTAAAGTCGGTACAATCCTCTCTCCCTTTGTCCTTTGAAATCACATTGAATTAAAGCAACACAACACAACAATGGATGGAACTGAAGGGGCAGCAAAGCTGAATCCCTGGAGCAAGAACTGTAGTCTTCCAAACCCAAATGTTCGTGTGCAGTGTGTGAATGTGCTCACAGTCTAATATAAAAATTCAAATTTGTGCCTCATACATGGAACAGTTGTCAAGAGGGACCACATCTCTTGTAACATTCTCTAGAGGTACCCATTGTCTGTTGGGATCTTCTGAGACAAAAGAAAGAAAATGCTGCAATTGGGAGGCCTCATAATAAAGTAAGAGATTGGGGGAAATAGATAACCTAAATAATACAATTTTCTTCACATGTGGTTTGCCATCAAAAATGAACAGATTAAGTTGTCTTTGCCATAAAAATAACTGTGCCCTTGGTACTACAAGTGGCAAAATTCTAATAAATTTGATTATTTATTAGGATAAATAAATGAGGGAAAACTATAGTTTTTACTGCTACTAACCAATTCATAATAGATAATCTTTTCCCATCCACATACATCTGCTGAAATCAATTTTCAGACCCCATTATAATTTATATTGTATAACATTCAAATTGTTAGTGATTGACACACCTAAATGCCGACACTTAGAAAAGCTGACTGTTATTTCTAATCATTTTGCCACTTCAGATTATTCTTTGGTGTTATATTAAAACACATTACTTCTGATTTTCTGAAATTGTCTCGTAGCCCAGCCACCTTGTGAAAGTTAAGTAATTCTGATTTCAAACTCTGTGTTGCCCTACCTGGTTGAGTGGTAGTAGCTGCCATGTCATCAGCATATAACCCAAGTTTTTCTGCCACCTGCAGTCCTGGAATTATGGCATTCTGAGGAAGTTTCCTTGCCAAAGGTTCATCACCAAGGCAAAAAAGAGGCCAGCGCTGTTTTGCTCTATGCCAGAGAGTAATATACTTTGAATCTATGTTATTTATTCTCAACTTGGCCCAACTATCTGAATATATCTGTTCAGATAGAGCAGAATATATCTGCTCTATGATATGAATAAATGTTGTGCCAAGTTTCATTTTTAGGATTAAACCAATATGCAAACCCCATTCCACACAATCAAAAGCTTTAAATATATCTAATAAAAACTGCCAAGGGAGTCTTATTAATTTTACTGCTATGTATAATATTAACAATTTGTGGATGGGATCTGTAATCTGTTAGCAAAGAAACAAAACCAGACTAATCTGTAAGCACTCACTATCAGCTTCTATCTCTTGGCCATCACAGCTGTGAAGATCTTATAATCCACATTCAATAGTGCAATTAGTCTATATGATTTGACCAATGTGGGATCTTTAAAGGATTTTGGAACAGTTACTCTTTTAGAATACCTCCAAGTCGGTGGAATAGGATCTTCATGAAGATATCATTAAACAGATTGACCGTATGTGAAGTTACTAAATCCCTGAAAGGCTTACAAAAAGGGCAGAGAAGACACCTGCCTCAGGTGCCTTATTGGGTTTCAGCTTCTTTAATGCTTCAAGAATCTCCCTTATCTCAACCTGAGCATTTATTATTTATCTCTCTAAAGCAGACAATACTGGGAGAGAGGCTGAGTCCAAATATTCATCAATATCTGCAAGTGAAGGAGAGGAAGAGTTATGCAGATTGGAATAAAAACACCTGAACTCCTCACAACTTTGGGGATTTGAGTAACAGGAATTCCCTTTTTTTGTCTTTTAAACTGTGTACCCTCACATTCTCTCTCTCTCTTCCTTAAACAATTCATGATACGTTTTGACCCTGCCCTCCATACTCATAATTTTTCTGTTGTGGATAAATTAGATTAAATAAAATCTTATTTAATTCAAGAATCTCCAGTTCTTTCCTCTGTTGGTCACATAACCTAAACTTTTATCCTGACTGATTAGATTTCTTACCAGAGGCTTCTACTTCTGCCTCTGCCTTTTGAGGGATAGCAGCATTTTCCTTAATACACCCCCCTCTTGTTACCACCTTCCCAGCCTCCCATAGGAGATAGAAGATTTTTCTTCTATCTATATTTTTCTATTTTCTACTTTGTTCTCGGTAAAATAGTTAACTAAAGCCTAGCAGATTGGCTAAAGCCTAGCATGTTGGCTGGTTAGTCAGTGAAATGGGACTAAAGACCATGATGAGGAATACACAACTGAGTCAGGCAAATTTGGATCCATAGTAACAGGGACCTGAATAAGCTCTGTATCAGTCCCGCTCACCAACTGCAGCAAAGAAGAAGAGACCGGTAAATAATCTATCTTTGACTGTGTTTGTTGCCTTGCAGATTGGTGGATGAAGCGTTCATCTCTTAAATTCAATTCACCCCACATATTTTTTTAGCCCTACATCTCAAATCCTTTTTTGAGCTTCAACTGGTCCTTAAAGTATCACACATACATACTTTAAATGGGCTTCCTGCTTCCATTCATTAGGATACATATCCCTAGAACTCAGTCCCTGTATAGTCCAGCTTAAGTTTCCCTGCAGTATTAAGTCCCCTTCCATAAAGCCTCTCAGTTTTTAAATAATTTATCAAGGAGCTTCATTGGTGCATATATTGATCCCAATATGAGTGGTCTTGTACCTAAATACACCTCCAGCAAAGATAAACCTACTTTCCCTGTTATTTTTTCTCACTTTGAAATCAAAATTTGCATGTAATATAACGGTTACTCCCTTGATTTAGCAGTACCAGGCATATGGAATTGTTGGCTTCAAAACCTTCTCTCCCATTTTTTCCTTATGAATTTCTTGCAAAAACAGGATTCATTCTTGAGGATTCATTTTTCTAAGATACTGTATAACTCTTGTACTTTTTACTGGATCCCCTAAACCATTTCCACTCAGCATTACAACTCTAACTGCAGCCATATTTATAACATACACCCCCCCCCAAAAAAAACCCCTTTTTCAACCCCATACCTCATAACTCTCCCAATCTTTCCCTTTCCCTCTCCTACCCCACTCAACAAAGCCCGCAATGCTGAACCAGTGTGTCCATTGTCACAGGTGCACTTCCTTGCCCCAGTGGCAGTAGGAAATAAATCTAGGGATGATGCTTTCACTCCAGCCCTTTCTTTTCCTCCTTGTCTGGGACTCCCCAACTGTTTCCCATTCTGCATCTTAGAAGGTATCTCCTTCTCCACTATCACCATCTTGATGTTCATTCTCTGGTGGGCCTTCTATTTCCAATGCCTTTAGCATATCTACTGTTTTCTCCTGTTTGTAGGTGAAAATATTGTATTTCCCAGAACAATTATCAGCTGAAATGGAAAGCCTCGTCGGTATCAAACTCTTGCTTCCTGCAATTTGCTAGTATATGGGCACAATTATCTTCTTTTGAGCAACACTTAGCTCTTGTGATACAATAAGCAGCTGATTCTCATACCTATTTGTTCCTAAGTGGCAAAACCCTTGAATAACCTCCTCTTTTCCCCTAAACAGACAATAATGTCCTAGGCTGGTATGTTCCTGATACTTGGTAGCTAGATGTGAATGTTTAATGTTGTCCACTCCAAATCTCTAAGTCCAGCGATAAAGATCCAAACCATTGAAGGAATGAATAGCTCCACATTGCACAGTTTTTTTTACTCCTTGTATATGCAAATTAGACTCCATCTTCATCTTGTTCTTAATTTCCATGTTCCCCCTTCTATGTTTAGTCATAGCTTTACTAAAGCAATGCTCAGGTCCATAGCTTCAGAGGCAGTCTCTGAGGCTTCACCTACAAGAGTAGGCACTTTCTCTTCCAAGGTAGTCATCAAATCTTTCTAAGTCTCCACCAATGTTGTTTTTACTGGGTCCAGTTGTGCCTCAAACTGTTCCTGCAGCTGCAGGCCCTGCTCTGTTTGAGTAAAAATTGCAGAAGTCATACCTGACTCATACCTCACATATATGGCATTTTTTTTATCTAAAAATGCAGTTAAATCTTTAGATTTTGATTTTTCAAGAGGCCATGTTATATAAATATGTTGCAGAACAGAGCTCTGAATTCAGGTGGTCATTTTCTAGCTTTCAGGCCCCACTCCCTGTTATGTGTTGCAGTTTAAAATTTTGAGTATTAATGGGAAAAGTAACTCGTATATTACAGACCATGCAATGTGCGTTGAGAAATACACGGGCATTTCTCTGCTTAGAGCATCTCTGGTGAAATGACCCTTAGCGACTACAAGCACCTTTAGAGATCAACTGAGATTTCTTTTGTTGTGAGGTCTCTTCCTCCCTCTTTTCCTCTCCAGAAGACTCAGTTGAGGCTTTAGGAGCACAATTCCTTTATTGAAGCTTAGCAGGTACAATATAATATAAATCAAAGTACCATATATACTAGCTCATAGGGCGACTCATGTATAAGATGAGGTTGATATTTTGGGCTGTTTTTCTGGTGTTTGCCATATGTTGGGGGTATAAGATGACCCCCAATTTTTGCTTTGCTATTTATGATTTCAAGGGTCATCTTATACACCAATATATACATTAATAATATGTGGAACAAGCGACCAGGAAGTATGTTTCAGAAAAATACCCATTTATATCAGTGCATAAGGCAACCCATGTAAAAAATGAAGTCAGTTTTTTTTGGACTATTTATATATGTTGGGCATATAAGACAACCCACAATTTTTGCTTTCCTTTTTTTCAATTTCAAGGGTGGTCTTCTATGCCATTATATATGGTAGAATTCTCTTTGATATGTAGGAGTAGCATCTGCCCATGGAAAGCACGGAATCCAGACTGAGGCTCCTCCCTCAGGACGGCTCCTGCTGCTTGAGGGCTGGATGGCAGGAACACCGGACATGCCTTAATTGATGCTTCTTCTGATAGTTGGCTCCTGATCGGGTCAAAGAACTCTTTTTCCTTCGAATCCCTTTCCAGCTCTTCAAAGCTGGGTCGGGTTTCATGTTCGGTCTGATAATCTTCACTGGGGAGCCTTCCAACTGCAAAGTCATCTGTCCAGTGTTGCCCCGCTACCCACTCCTCAGAATCAGAGAGTAATGTGCAAGAGTTGGGCCCCCTCTATACCACTTTATTGGTTGCACTGCTTATTTTTCAAATGTCTAAACTATGGCCATACAGTGTGTGGCTTGGTGACTTTCCTGCAATTTACAAAAGCTTAGCTCCTACTGTTTTGCTGTATTCTATGTTGAGTCTTAATTCAACTTAGTGTTTGGTGGATTGGGTATGACTAAGAATGTATGATGATTTAGCATACATTATATTTTTGTCCCATTTTAACAGGTGGCTTGTTTTGCTTTGAGGTTTTATGACAGCAAGCAGAATGAGGTAGGAAATTCCTAGCAGAAGCTATGCTTCAAACACAATGTCCTCAAAAGGGGCTGAGATAAAGTGTTAATGCTCAGCCTGATCTTTCCCTGTCTTTGCCCATACTGTAGGATTGTTAAAAAGGTTGTTTTATGGATGGCTGCATTTCAACATTTATTTATTTATTACATTTATACTGCTCAATAGATGGAGACTTCCCAGCAGTTCACAGCAATTGAAACCATAAAATACAGGACTGTAAAACATAATAGAAAAGTTTTTAAAGTTTTAAAATACAGTATGAAACCAAAGTAAAAGCCGGCAGCAATTTAATGATTTTAAAATACAATTGTGGGTTTAAAAACAACAGAAATACTAAAATGCTTGCAGAAATAAGATTTTCACTTGATGTGGAAAAGAGCTGACTTAGGCACTAGGAAAACCTCTCGGAGGAGGGCATTCCACAAGCCGGCTGCCACAGAAGAACAGGACTTGGCCATGTTTCTATGGGACACCCATAGAAAGGCCTCTGAAGATGTTCTTTGGATCCAGGCAGGCATATATAGGAAGAGGCAAGCACTCAGGTATTCTGAGTCCAAGTTTTTTAGAGCTCTGAAAGTTAATATTAGCACTCTGAATTGATCCCAGAGCTAGACTGGCAGTGGATGCAGACCACAGAGCGTTGGCATAGGCTCCTATCAACCAGTGCCCAGTAAGAATCTGCCTGCTCTATTTTGGACCAGCTGAACAATTTTCAGAGACAGCTCTGTGTATAATGCATTGCAGTAATCCAGACAAGAGTTACCGGGGCATGGGCAACCTTAGGGTATGTTAATTTTCATCCAGTGCAAACCATTCACATGGCTACTGCAGATAGAGAGATAGGAAGCAGGACCACTCCACCGGTTCTGCTGAGTTACTCACTGTACGGGGTTGCTCCCTCCCTTTTTACCTCCCTGCATAGTATGGAAAACCCTATATATGTTGGTGGGCTTTTCAGGCCTTTACCATAAATGCAAGAAGGTTAAGCATGCAGTCTTGCAAGGGCTGTAATTTTGTGTTCAAAGATCACAAACATGATCTAGTATTTCTGGTCTGTAATTGTTACCACAGAGTGTTCGGGGGACGTATTAGAGTGTAACTGTTTTGGAGAAGCCTTTGAATTGTTCAATTAACTGATTGCTTCTGAAAGCTCAGTTCATCTCTTCCCACATCTTCCCAGTATAGGATAAACTGAAGAAGACTAATTGAACTAGGGAGTTTGTTCCAATTGATTAGTTTTTAATATGGATTTTGTCCATCGACTGAATATTAATTCACGCAAGGGAAGGCTTTTCTAGTAGGAGGTCACCAGATTCTATGCTGAATATTCTCTCTAATGGTAGGACATTATGCATAGGGGTAGGGGTGTTGAATATCAGCTCTGTGGGTCAAATCTGCTCCATCTGCAATCACAGTGCCCTCCTTCACAATTCTGCCGATGGCCATATCCCTTTCCCCTGATCCCAGCCCCATTCCTCTGAAAGAGTCTTGGCTTTTGCATACTTTCCCCTGTTTTTAAAAATTGAAATGCTTCTTCTAAGGCTTGGTTACTCCCTAAAAGCCTTGAGATTTGTAGCTCTGGGTATGCAGCTTCATTTTGTCTTCTTCTCCATGTAGACCAGATTGCTTTAAAAAGCCCCATGCCAGCCTTGCTACGGAATCTTGGAACTAAAGTTATTCAGGGTAGGGATCCAAAGCTCAAACAATGATACCTCTGTATATCCTTCTGTTCTTTATTTCCACATTGCAGCACAAACATCTATAAAAGCTCCTAGCCATTACATAATTCAGGTATATTCCATTTTGCTCTCTGTGCAGAAAGGAACCTGAGTATCTTTGACATGTTACAAAATATATTACTTCGAATGCAAGCAACAGATGAAACAGGGAAAGACAAACTAAGGTCAGTGGCGGTAGTCGAGATTTAAAATATTTGCTGGCACTTCTGCATATCAAAGCTGACAACATAAATGGTTAGTGATGCAATTTTATGTTTATGTGATGCAATTGCTACGACTCCAGAAACAGAGGCAAGAGGTCTGCATCATTTGAAGAAGACAGAATCAAAGGCAGAATTTGGCCTTTGTTGTTGGAAAGCAATGCCCTTCCAGTTGGTTAGAAGCTGAGATGCAGATCCCCATCTGACATGGCTTTTGATGATCCTATGCATGCTCTGGCTTGGATTTGTCCCTAAGGAATCCAAGGCCAAATGATGCTCCTTTTACATGCCACCCACATTCAAACTGAAACAAAAGCAGTAAAACCTGGACCATAGTATTTTAAAGCGAGAGCTTGCTATCAATGGTCATTTGGCAGGTCATCACAAAGGTAATTTAACTTGCTGCCTGAGAGTACATTCATACATTCAGTTGCTGCAAAATGTTTGTTTTTCCTAGATCTGGTTTAGCTTACTTTCAGGGCTAGAAAATAAATATTTTAAAACCAATTTAAATACAGTCTGTGATAAGGACCTGCAAGAGTGACATGCTGTCACCCATTGGCTCCTGCATACAGTCTAACATGATAAACGCTTCACAGCAAAAGCTGGAGGATTTTCAGATTACAGGTGCATATGTTTGATAACTGCTCAAATTAATTGTTGGTTACTTACTGTGACTCTTGGCCTCTTTGCACTACCCAAATAAATCCTTCCCTTCCTTCTTGGTCCTATTCACTAAAATAGAAGCCTGCAAAGAACAATCTGAAAACCACCTCCCAGAATTATCAAAACAGGTAGCTTTCAGAATGTCTATTACATGCAGGAAGTGTCAGGATTGTCAGGTTATTAACTATAAATAAGTGTCAGGTTATTACCTATAAAGCCCTAAATGCTCGGGACCAGGATACCTAAAGGAACGCCTTTTTCCCTATATGCCCTCCCGCCCCCAAAGATCGGCAGCAGAGTCCCTCCTCCGGGAACCCTCTTTGAAAGAGGTTAGGAGACAGTATTCGCAGGAGAGCTTACTGTGCGATGGCACCCCGACTATGGAGTGCACTCCCTAGAGAGGTCCACCTGGTGCCGCCATTGTATGCTTTTCGGCTCCAGGTCAAGACCTTTTTATTTAATCAATATTTTAAAGTTAATTAATTTTAATGGTATATTTATTTATTTAATTCATTTTAACTGTGTTATTTTATACTGTCATAGTATACTGTTGTGGCCAATTTATTTATTTGTTTAGGATTGATGGGTTTTAATGTTTGTAAACCACCCAGAGAGCCCTCTGGGCTATTAGGGTGGTATATAAATGCAAATAATAAATAAATAATAAATAAACTAACCATAGTCCACATTATATGTCACATTTATGTTCCACCCCTCTTCTAAAGAGCAAGAGGTGACATAAATAGGATTTTCACCATGCTTTTTCAATTGTCATTAAATGTTTAAATATACCCTCCTGAATAATATGGAAAACACAAATATCTCTAGTTTTGCTCCATGTTACTTTCACAATTTTTTACCTGTAATTTTATTTACATGTGACTCCACATTTAAAAAAAATGTTAAGCCTTTTATTCATCTACAATTTTAAATATTCATTTTAAATTAATACATATATGGGTGCATGTATAGCAGGGGTCTCAAACTCAACTTACCTGGGGGCCGCTGGAAGTAGAGGCTGGGTGAGGCTGGGCCGCATCAAGTATTCCACCACCGCGGTGGTGGTGGGCCGCTCATTCCACGGCCGGCCCGGGCGCCGCCGGTGCTTTGAAGGCTGTAGGACCCCTCCCCCATGCCCTGCCCGTCCCCGCAATTGGCCCGCGGGCCGCGAGTTTGAGACCCCTGATGTGTAGTATATGTTCATAACAGGATGTAAATACATATTTTCATTTGAAATATGTATTTGAATATGTCTTTTGATGTATTTAAACTTGAGATTACTGTATCAAAAATACAGGGCAGTGCAAAATTGGATGGATGGTGAAATTCCAATCTACGCAGGAGTCTGATCGTTTTGAAAAGATGAGATGTTTCATAGTGGGACTGAAAAAGGCTGAATGTCTTGCCCATGAAAGAACACTTTAATTAGCACAGTCCAGAAAAATGAGGCAGCTTCAAGTTCCAGTGATTTTAAGGGACAAAGTTAAGTACAGCATGTGTGGCCCTATTCAGGTTTTGCTGTTGTCAAGATGGGTTGGAGCTGGTATGGTTTTCCTCCTTGGATGTTTCTATTTTCATCAACTCACGGGGAACAGTTTTCTGAAAAGGAGAGCCTCTTGAATCTGTGCAGTATTGCCACACACGTAAAATGCTGATTTCTTTGTGAAAAAAGGAAGTTCTCCCCTTCAGAATCTCAGCAGAGGGTGATGGAGGCATGCAGGGAGGGAATGAAGTTAATCAATACCCTCCTTGTGCATGTTCCATGAGCACAGTAATGAAACTCCTGAACACTGGTGTGTGTACGTGTGCCTGTGTGTGTGTGTGTGCATGTATTTTGTGTGTTTATGTAGGCATATGTGCATGCATGCTGTGTAGGTGGTAATTTACCTGACTTCATCCATCCATTCCATTTCTATGCCATCCCATAACCCAAAGGTTCTCTTTACTGATCTGAAACTTCAGTGTACCACCTAATGCTCTTTTGTCACTACAAGTAAAATATATATACAACATGAAATGAATTCCCTTCCAGAAGAAGGCGTTAATATCAAGATCAGATTCAGTATGGTGTAGGGTTAAGTGTGTGCGACTGGGACTCAGGTGACTGAGGTTCTAGTCCCCACTTGGTCATGGACCCAACTGGGTGATCTTGGGCCAGTCTCAGACTCTCAGCTCAGCCTACCACACAGGGCTGTTGCTGTGGGGATAAGACTGAGAGCAACAGGAAGAGAATGGTGTAAGCTGCTTTGAGTTTGTAAGAAAAAAGGTGGATATTAATCAAATTGCCTGGCGACAGTGACACATGCATTGGTAACTTCCCGATTAGACTTCTGCAATGCGCTCTACGTGGGGCTGCCCTTGAAGACGGTCTGGATACTTCAATTGGTGCACAACAGAGCTGCCAGGCTGCTGACAGGGACTGGGCATTGTTCTCATATAACCCCAGTCCTCCATCAGCTTCACTGGCTTCCCATTGAAGTCCGGGCCCAATTCAAGGAGTTGGTTATCACCTATAAAGCCCTTAACGGCTTGGGACCTGGTTATCAAAAGGAGCGTTTGCGTCCACATATGCCTTTCCATCCCCTGAGATCGGTGGCAGAGGCCCTTCTCTGGGAGCCCTCTGTGAAGGATGTTAGGAGGATGAGTACCTGGAGGAGGGCTTTCTCTGCGGTGGCGCCCCACCTATGGAATGTGCTCCCCAGAGAGGTCCGCCTGGCACAGTCGTTATTTGTTTTTCGGCGCCAGGCCAAGACCTTTTTATTTAAACAATATTTTAACTGTTAATTTCTGTCTTTATTTGTTGGTTTTTATAGTTCTGCTGAGATGTAGCCGGATTTTTAAGGTCTATTCTATGTTTGCTTATTTGCTTTGTAAGCTGCCCCAAGGCTTTTTGCAAAGGAGGCGGCATAAAAATGCTATAAATAAGTAAATATATAAATAAAGTTTTTGGAGTCCATCAGTACACCTCAGATCACTTTGGGTAGACTGCCACTTTCCTTGCTGGGCTCTTACAACTTGCCCTTAGTAATGATGGCAAGAGTACAGGCACACTGTCAGTCCCAGCTCTGTGCAACCTCAAATTGTGAGCAAGAGTGGTGTAAGGCTGGTCCTGGGGACTTCAATGGGATGAATGGGCTCAAAAGCCCTTCACTGGCATAGGCAATGGATATACTCGGGTGCAAGGGAAGTGATAAAGGAAGATGGCGAAGCCTCCTCCATTCTCCCAGGTCAAATACAGCAGTGCTGTTACATTGCAGTCTGATTACATTACAGGATACAAGGCCTGCATCTTGTAGCACAAAAAAGGTAACAAGGAAAAAAGAAACCTAAAAGCTAACCAATTATGGAACAGGAAAAGCAACGGTGGGTAGGGAGAGGTGAAGCATTGCCAAATCTGAGATAATTACTGTGGGCTCTAAAAAAACTTTTGCCTCTTTTATTTTTGTAAATCACAAACTTTTTATTGATGCATATTTTATCACAGCACTCTTGCCATATGTGATCTGACGATTCAGAGCTTGTCCCTGGGGACAGTCATCCTGATAAAGATAATGAAGGATTCTTTTCATGCTCCTCTAGATGCAGGCACAGCTCCGATTGAAATTAACATCTTCTCACAATGAAACGCCAATTTGCTGCCACAACCAGAAATGACAGCTGCAGAGTTTACCCAGTTATTCCTTTCAACTCTTACCCCCATTACAGCAGGTAAAAATTTGAGCTGTGCTACATCTAAGCGCTGTAAATGGTCTCACCGAATGGAGAAGAGGCACAGAACATGTGCCTGCTTGTCCATGACAGAAATTGCTCAAAATATAAATACAGTACCAATTTTAAAACAAAGTTTTAATCAGAAACTATTTCTAAAACAGTTTTGTATATGTCTGTCATGCCTGAAGCCCCGAAAGAGACAGCACCTCATGAGGAGGTCTTGCACTTGGGACCCTGTATCCAAAAGCCAATCCCGCAACCTAGCCTGGGGATGGCTGAGCAGGTAGCCGCACCTCCCCCTGCCTCCCTGCCCATTGAGCAAACACCCGAGCCCTCATCAAAGCAAGAGACCCCTGAGGGAAAAGATGCTGCCAGTTCCACTCAGGAAGGGTCAGAGCAGGCTGCCCCTCCTCCCTCTAATGCTGATCTTCCTGAACACGAAGCAGAAGACGCAGGGGGCGTGGTTGACTTTTCTCTAGCGATCAATTGCAGAATTCTAAGAAGATACGAGCAAAAGCAGAGACAGTTACGTCAGAGGGAAGAAAGGCGGGACGAAGGGAGCTAGTCGCACGTGCGCTCGGGGAGAGGCACCACTAGAGGGTTAACATCTGCATTTCAAGGACCTCAGCTAAAGCGCTTATCTATTGAGTTGTAAATCTTGTAGATAAGTACAATAAAGGACTCTAGTTTTATTGCTCGTGAACGTGTGGATTGTTTACATGTTGAGTGCCATCTCGACAATGTCCACAAATGTTACGAGCCAGTGTGCTGGGGCCTGACAAAAGAGGGACAGCAAGTTCTGGTCCTCCAGAAGCAACTCCTTCATTTCTAAGCCTGAGTCACAGGACAGCTTCCCTATTTGGCAGCCTTCTTGGTTTAGAAGCTTGGCATAGAGGAGGGATGGAATGCCCCATCCTTCCTTTGTAGCCCAGTTCACTTGCCTGCATCCTCTTTCCATATCTTTAGAATACAACAGTAGTTGAGTTGGAAGGGGGCCTATAGGGTCATTGAGTCAACTCCCTGTTATGCTTCCACAGATGGTCATCCATCCAGCTGCAGGTCCACACTTTTCCAGCTCAGCAAGAGGTGACTTGACATGCTAGCCAGATGTATAGCTGTGCAGGCAGGTGTTTGCCTGCATCTTTCTCCTCAAGTGGATTCACTCCCTCTACTTCCTCAAGCGGCAGAAAGATCCAAGGTAGCTTCCTCATGATAAGGAAGTGCTGCAGACTTGTTGAGTCCCCTTTATGGCTGTGTACAGCTGGAGCAGGAGAAAAGAAGCAGGGACATAGTATGCCAGGTATTATTCTTCTAGCAGTATCCATACTCCAAGAACAAATGCACACCCTGATCATGACAGTTCCCACAGTAGCCCTTAGTGATGGACAAGCTGCCCAACCTGGTTCATCAATTTTACACTGCCTTGCTGCTCCTCCTGAATGATTTTTCACATAGAACCTACCCTATTTGCTAATAACATATTAATGAAACACTGAATAGATTTGGGGAAAACAAATTCTCTAGTTCCATTCTCCTTAGTATCAACCTGATGCTTTTGCTTTTCATTCCTTAGTTCTCTCTCTCTCTCTCTCTCTCTCTCTCTCTCTCTCTCTCTCTCTCTCTCACACACACACACACACACACAAAACTTCTATAGTAAATTAGTTTAAATACTGTTAATGGCCAGGTTAGAAGAGAATATGTTTATTTGAGATATCGGTTTGCACTTTTCTGACCCCATTATGTGGACAAAGCTAAATTTGCCACACTGCTTTTCTTCCTGTGCTGTCCAACATGTGCTGTAACAGCTTGAGTCATTATGTGACACATTGGAAAGCACATTGTTAACTGGCAAAATAACCAACATCATCAGAAAAGACAAACTAAGGTCAGATTGTTGGAGACCTGGGCCTGGAACCAAATCAGAAAGCCATTACATATTAGACTTCGATCTAAGAAAAAAAGAAGATGGCAACTGGGAACAAAAATTCATGCTGGTATAGAAAGCACACCTAACAAGCTGGGCTGCAAAGAGCAAGCACCATCTGGTGCATGCTGAGCCCTACATGGGAGGTAGCAAGAAGCCTACAGGAAGTGAGAACAGAGTAACCAATGAGAAATGCTCCAGCATGCTTTTTTTGTTCTTTGCTACCAGAGGGCTTTAGCTTGCTGACTCAAAGTACACAGGACCTGGAACTATACATGAATGTTTCTATGGCTGAATGACCAGGGCAACTGCCAGGAACGAGATGTCATGCTCTTTTTTGCTGCCACGTCAAAAATATAACTATTGCTTCCAACTATTTTTGGTCAAGAATAATGAAACAGATGGTAAAATGCTAGAATGCAAAGAAGAAAGGTCTGCTTATTCCATCAAGCCAAAGAAAGGAAGAAAGAAAATCTTTTGTTTAACTATGAAAGTGTCAGTGCTTAAACTTTGATTTTTTTTCCACAGAAATCTTGAATACAAAAGCCATCATTGCTTCCCAGTAACTCCAAAAAATACTTGCATAAATAACTACTCAGCTATTTTGATGAATAACATGTGGGCAAGGATTAGCAGATTGTGGTAATGAAAACACAAACACTGTGTGTACCCTCCAAAATGCAATAAGTTTACGGGCATTTGGCAGACATTGTAGGGTCATGTTTCTCTACACCCATACTCCACATTAGTTATCTGTCATTTGGCTTTGTCAGTGCCCAGAATCCTCAGGCCTACTCAGAATTGTATTCTCTGGGGTACTTGTCAGAGCTGGAGAAAGCAAAGCCCACAAAACAATAACCTATCCCTAGTCAGTGCGTTTGCTTGTTTGCTTGTCTACTGTAAAGTATGCATACATTCTCAGAAACTGCTTGGGCTTTTGGCTGTTTTGCTAGCATAGCTTATGCCTGCACTATGAATTCTGAGTTCTGAGTGCTACATGTCCTTCTGCAACCCTTAGAACAACCAGCAGGAGTGGCTGGCACAATTTCCCAGGTCATCTATTTAACACCATGCAAAGGAACCAACCAGTCCAGAGCAGTTCAAGAGATATTCCCTCTCACCAGAGGCTTATCTTGTTATAGGATAGTAACAGTTCCATCTTGATTGTGCTTTTGCTGGGTCACCTCTTGGTTAAACTGGCAGCTGAAAACAATGCAAAAGACAGCCCTTGCACTTGTATGATGATGGCATTCCTTCACAATCTGTGAAGGAATATTCCATACATTGAAAGGTATTTCAACCATGTGCAGGGAGCAGTTCCAATTCTATAACAGGTTGTCATATCTTCAAGGGAACTGACTTGGCAGAAGGTTGGTCATAGCAAACCACTCCAAATTAAGAATAAGTGGGTTAACCCTTCCAAACTGTACTAACAGGTGTGAGTCACAGTCTCGCTGAAGGCATGGCACTGGCACACATCCCATGGAGTCCCTTGTTGTTGTAAGCCGCCCCGAGGCTTCGGCGAATGGGGCGGCATAAAAATGTTTTAATAAAATAAATAAATAAATAAATAAATAAATAAAAGCCTGAAATGTGGGGCAGTGCCATTAATTCTGCACGTCCTTACCATGTGTGCAGTGGTGAGTTAGTCACTTCCTGCAGCAGCCTGAAACAAGCGGACACACTTATTTCTGGAAGAAGCCAGATCAATGGAGCAAAAGCAGCAGTTGGCACTGAATATGGATGGGCAGGACTGGATATTGCCCATAGTATGTCAACAATTACTCACATTTTTGTAATGAGGCATATCTTATAAGAACCTAGATGTAAATTATACATACCTAAAAACAATTTCATGTAATCAATTTCATGCTATAAAATCTTTATACTAACACAATGCAGCTTATTCTAATCTGTGATGCCTTCTTTGAATGGACCCACATTTTAGGATAGTAAAACAGCAGCTTTCAACATTTACATGTTCTTTGCCTTTTGGCAACTTCACATAAAACTTTTCTTTCCTGGGCTTAGCTGCAGCTGTATATGAGTACACACACACACACACACACACACACACACACACACAATGCATGCACAGCAGTGTGTGACAGTCTGCAAATGCTGGCCTCTGGCTTGTGGTCAGGTCTTTGTGGTATAGGCCTTTAGCTCAGCACATCTCCTGTCTTCCTTCTGGAGTTGTGTGAGGCGAATGAAATGTTTCTGTAATTAGAACAGATTATATAGTTGTTTAATTTACTGTAACTGTATTTCAGCTTGTAGAGTTTTACCTGGGTTGTGGAACAGAGCATCTTTTCTGCAGCAGGCTAAGGATTGCATCTGTATTCTACCTGCATGCATGAGTTAAGTATTTCCTACAGACTGCAAAGATATCCTCACAATAGAAAGCAACATTTTACAGAAGCCAGCCACATAAACAAACCACCTTGCAATGCCATTGATTTTGTCTAGACTGCTTTGTACTACTTTACTCCTGAAATAGGATCCTTTCCTTTAAAAATGTTAACTGAACAGAGGTATGATAGCATGTTAAGCTGTTTAAAAAGAACATCTTTCAAGAAGAAAAAGAAAAGATCACGAAACACTTTTTGTCATTCAAAAGCTTGTAACGCAAACCTTTTGCAACAGGGAAGATTTAATATTGATAATACAAGGAGGTGTGACTGGCTACCCAGCAATGTCTTCTACTGTACAGCTTATTCTAACTTCTGAAAAAGTATTTAGAAGCAAGATGGTCAGTGAAGATTCAATTTACAGATTTCTATAAAATCTGTGCAGAAATTCACTTGTTATATTTGTACTGAGAGCTCACATTTTTCTCCAAATAAAGCTTCCTTATATGCTTCTGAAATACTTGAAGAGATCATTTACTTAACACAGTATACACTTACTGACCACTTGATAAGCTATTCATCTCATTGCACAGAAAGGACCTCTCTATCCCACATCTACATATGATTTTTCTTGCAGTATAATACAGATGACCATACAGAATACTGTAACCAGGATGAATCACAGTAATCTGGGTAATCTTTATGAGCTCCTCTTAGTATTCTGCTACTGAGTAACAAGGATAATTTTACCACTCCCCTCCCTTACCAAAATCCTGATTAGGTGCAAACGTGCAGCAAAATAACTTGGGAAACTTTGTAGAATACCAGGAGTCCATTTAGCATACACTTGCACCTGATATGTGGTAAAATCCTTCCCACTTGACAAGATGAGAGAGCCAGTGTGGTGTAGTGGTTCAGAGCATGCGACTGGGACTCAAATGATCCGGGTTCTAGTCCCTGCTTAGTCATGGAGCCAACTGGGTGACTTTGGGCCAGTCACAGACTCTCAGCCCAACCTACCTCACAGGGTTGTTGTGGGGATAAGATGGAGGAGGAGAATGATGTAAGCTGCCTTGAGCCCTTTGTAGGAAAAAGGCAGGATAGAAATTGAATAAATAAATAAATAAAACCAAGCAACCCAGGAGAGATAGTTTAGCCTAGCTTAGTTTTGTCATTTGTATGGGTTAAAATATTAGTTTGTCAAGAGGCCACATAAGGAGGCCACCCATGTATGGCCTTAGTATGGCAGCCTTCTTAATTCACCTGTCTTAATTCCTGTGCCCTCAGTTTATTCTTGTCACGGAAGAACTTTTACATAAACATGTTCGATGATGCCTGTACAATGGATGGTCCCACCCAGGAGTCATTTAAGGAAAGGATGTGATGCTGAAGAGACATGAAATTTTATCATGTCATGGCCTAGGAACTGAGTGAAGAACCTGCCACTGATTATGAGCCTCATGAAGGAAACAGAGAGATTACAAGTCACCTTGGGGACACTGTTTGGTCTGAAGGATGACTCATAGAAATGTTTTTGAAAATGAAAGATCTGCTTGGAATTGAAATCCATCACTCAGATGCTGTGACCTTCTGCAGATCCAATTGCTTCTGTAAATGTACTATTTGACCAATTGGCACAGTAGCACTAAATGTTTTATGGGTTCTCTAATGCAGACCCTCGTGTTCTGTGTTATGCTATCTGAAGTGTTACAGCTCCACCTGGCATGCCGTTATTCCTGATGGCTGAATGAGCACATCAAGGTCCTAACCCTTTCCCCAGGAGTCAGGATGCTTGCCAGTTCCTGTGCATCCTTATGTATTAAGAAGCACACACCATTGTGGTGCTTCGGCAGACAGAGTCTGCACATTGCTATCCTTTCTCGCACAGCATATGCTGTCACAGCTGATTAATCCGCAATGCTGTAACTCCACCTGAACACTGGCTCTTCCTTCAGCTTGTCAACTTCTCCTGCAGAACTACAACTTCTGGAAGTTCAGGCAATTTTCTCATCCTTCCATTGCCTACATGTGGCAAGCATCCCTTTCTTCTCACATGCCCTTGTTTTGCATGCCACTTGTCCCTCTTTGTCTAAGTAGAGTATCCAAGCAGAAGGTGAGTTCACACAACCATTTCTATATGTGGTGGGCTGTGGGTTGAAAAATACAGCTTGAGTTTTTTTCATCCTCTGGGGCACACTGATATGGATATGGGATCTCTACATGCCAAAAACCAACCACATTTGCCCCTACATCAGTATTAGTTATGCAAACCTCCTCTGCTTTCTGTGGTGACCAAAAGATTAGAACCAGAAATACTATGTGATTCTTGATTTGATAAACACCATTGTTGTTGTTGTTCAGTCGCAAAGTCGTGCCCAACTCTCTGTGACCCCGTGGACAACAAATACCATTGTAGGTTTTTTAAAATGATCAGAGTGGGTTAAAGTGTGCACAAATCAAGTAAGCAATATTATGTAAACCAGGTAAGCTCCATTTCTGGTTATCAAGAGATAAAGAGTTCTTCATCTAATACTGAACATTCTATAGGACCAGACTAGTTTCCTCTCTTTGGCTGCAATCCATGCTTAGACAGAATTCTTATAACTTTGCTCCATCTAAAAATGCACGGTATTGTGTCCTTAATAGCCTGCTTTGTTTTGGTTTATGAGGATTACTGACAATTGGCTTATCAATTCAGTTGCCATTTATCCACCAGAAATTTCAGGTCCTTCCTTTACAATTAATTGGACCACTGCAGAATCGTTTATATTGGTCATACTGTTTCATACTGATTTTTTTATTATTTTTGGGCTAGAAAGCCAATGTTCAGAATATTTTCAAGTTGTTTCAAGTGAAGTGAATTTTTTGAGCTCTCCTGCTTTGCAAACAAGACAAATTATCATGTGCTGATCTAAGCCAAAGTTATATTTACCAACGTATCACTACATCAGCACAATAAATAAACAAATGAATGAATAATTCCATTGCTTCACTTCAGAAATGAATGCTTTTATGAAATATAACATTAACACAAAGAATTCACCAATGCACATTCAAAAGTTACAAGTTTAATCAATTTTCTTCTAGCACTTGGTAATTTTATTCGATTAATGCTCGCCATGGATTAGGTTGTGGTACACAAAATTTAACTATGCACACTAAAAATAACAAAGTATTACTTAATAAAAGACGAAGAAAAAAAGGCAGAACTGTGTTTGGTTTAATTACTTGCAGTCTCAGATCATCAACTGCCAAGCCACCGAGAAGCATTTTACAGATTCCTTACAATGGAACACTCACGGAGACAGTGAAGTATTCTACAGATCATGAACACTAATGTCATTACAGAAATGATTCAGTAATAACAAGCTTCGCTAGATAAATGTTTAAGATGAATTAACAAATGACTAATTTCCATTTGTTTGCAATTGTAACATCAGCTTTCTTAGGAAGTAAACAATGCCGGCTTGAGAAACAGTATATTGTATTTGCCAGTTCTTCAGAGACTGGCTGAGCATGCACAAAATGACTAACCACTGTGCCAACAAGCCACAACAAGCCTGGACTCTTCATAGATTCTTCACAGAGTGATCCTTCCCAAACTTTGAGGAAGTAGACATGGGGTCACCTGGGATGGTAGGACAGTATAGAAGGATGACATATTTAAAAAAAAAATAAAACCTTATTATTCCACCTCTAATCTTAATGATGTGCCTGCGATAATTTGCCAGTGAGCACAAATGCCAGGCTGGATGGCTGCAGGCTTTCAGGGAGCTGCATTTCTCTGCGTGATCAGTCTCAAGGATAGGTTGCAGGCATTTATAATTCTCTTCGACACCTTTTGGTCACGGCAAGTGCTATCCAGTTTTCTTATGTGGTTTGTTTGTAGAAAGTATGATTCTAGAGGACGATTCTGGCCTTTACCAGTTCTTCATCTGGCACTGAGAGCCAGAAATGCCTGAGTTCTTCCAAACGTTTGCTAAGATCACTACAATAGAGCTGTATTTCTCTGTTCATCTATAAGATAACAGACTTCATAATGTGTTGCAGGCAATAATGCATCATCTCCTGTGTAAAGAAATGTTCAAAATATGTGTAACATAATTATGCACTCCAGAAAAACAATACATTGTTTGGAAAAGGTGAGGTACAAGCTGACTGCACGATGCAAGGAAACAGACTCCTGGTGACTGAGAAACATTTCCAAATGAAGATTACATCATTAATGTGCCTAATATAAGCCAGTGGATGTAAATAATATATAGCAGAAAATGCTGTTCAGGATCAGAACATGCTGTTCAAGGTCAGTCACTGAGATGCTGCGTGCAAAGCGCTGAAAAGAACCCTGTCTAGTTGGTTCCAGATCATAGAGGATCATGAAAAGATAATCATTATCTAACTTGAGTTTTTAGTCCCTTTGGGGTAAACAAATTACATCCTTTTATGTTTATATGGAGATAATAGTTCTGTTACTTTATATCACAAAATCATAGAGTTGGAAGATTCATCAGAAGTCATTCAGACCAACCCCCTGATGATATTTGAAACCCACTGCTATAGAATTCATGATAAATCACATCCATCCTCTGCTTAAAAATCTAAAATAAAAGATTGTCCACCACCTCTCAATGTACTCTGGCCTACTGACACACAACTTGTACCATCAGGAGGTGATCTGGTTTATGTTTTTTTCTTGTAATGAAAATGATCCAGGTTCTATCTTCCACAGTAAAAGGAAACAATTTTTCTACATTAAATATGTAACAACATTCATTATTTGAAAATGGCTGACATATCACCTCTTGATCAGCCCTTCTCTAAGTTAACCATATATACATATTTCAACTCTTCATAGAATCAAAGAATAGTCGAGTTGGAAGGGGCCAGAAGGCCACTGGATCCAATCCCTTGCTCAATGCAGGACACCAAGTTAAAGCAACCCTAATAGATGGCTGTCGAATTGCATGTTGAATGTCTCCAGTGTGGGAGAGCCAGTGACTTCTCTAGGTAATTAGTTTCATTGTCACATTGCTCAAACAGTCAGGTGGAATCTGGCTTCTAAGTCAGATTTTTCTGTGTCCTGTACCCCAGGGTGATTGAGAAGAGATGCTAGACTTTCTTTGTGTGACAACCTTTCAAGGACTTGAAGAATGCAAACGTATCTCCCTCAATCTGCTCACAGGGCATTGCTTCTAGTCCCCAGATCTTCCTTGTTGTCTCGCTGAACCTTTCTCAGCTTGTTTGCATATTTCTTAAAGTATGGTGCCCAGAAGTGGACACAGTTCTCCAATGAGGCCTAACCAGTGCTGATGTGTGATGCACAGAGGCCATGAAAAAGAACTAGGACTTTACATGATTTTCAAGTGATACTTCTATTAATGAAGCCCAAACTAGCACTTGCCTGTTTTGCAGCCTCATCACATTGTTGATACATATTTAGCTTGAGATCTACAACAATTCCAAGATTCTTCTCACTTGCAGGATTGTTGAGCCAAGTATTCTCCATCTTGTAACAATGTTTTTGCTTTTTTCCCCATAGGGGCAGAACTTGCCATTTGTACCCACTGAATTTCATCCTGCAGTTTTCAGCCCTGCACTCCAACCTATCAGGATCACTTGAATCTTCTTTCTTCCAAGGTATTAGACATCCCACCCAGTTTTGTGTCATTTGCAAATCTGATAATTGTTCCCTGCACTTCCTCATCCAAGTTAATAAAAATGTTGAAGAGCACTGGACCCAGGACTGAACCCTATGGTTCCCTACTTGTTACCTCTCCCCAGATTGAGAAGGTGCCATTAGTGAGCACTCTCTCAGCTCAATTCTGAAGCCAGTTGTGGGTCTACCTGATTGTGTTCCACCTAGCCCACTATTAGCTAGTTTGCAAATCAAGATATGATGGAGCACATTGTCAAAAGCTTTGCTGAAGTCAAGATACACTACGTCTGTAGCATTCCTACAGTCTGTCAGGGAGGTTCCTCATAGCACTTTGCCTTCAGTCCGCTCATACCATCAGCACTGTGCTTTGGAAATGTTCATGACAAAAGCATTTCAGAACTGCTCAAACTGTGTTTTGCTCACTATTCTTCTTTGCCAATTATTGTTTATTTGTTATACGGATATCCCCACCTTTTCTTCCAACAAGTCTGGGACAGAAGCATGTTCCTCTTCCTCAACTCATTTGCACAATATGAGGCTTCCAGTCAGTGACTGGCCTAAGGTGAACCAGTGAGCTTCATTATTAAGTTGGGGTTGGAACATGAGTCTCCGTTGTCCAATGCGCCAATCGCTACACTACAATACAATGATGTTTATGGAGCATTTTTGACTTTTAAATGATGTCAGCATACAGTTCCTGGAAAGCATCCCTGGGACAAGAGGATTTAAAGATTATCCTTCCTGAAGTGACAGACATTCCTACAACCTGAAGGAAGGGAGTCCCAACTCCAGTCCCTCCACCTGACCCCTCTACTGCCACATCAGAAAGAACTGCAGCACTTGCATTCCAAGATCACAGAAGTGATAAAGGTGACAGGCCCAATTTGAGGGAAGACGCTGGGGATGAAGAGAGATCCCTCCTGCTATATTTAATCGAATGGCAATGTTAGGAGGTCTTCAAGCTGCACATCCAATGTGCATGATCTAAAAAGTGTCTGCTCCAAAGTCTGTCATTTCCAGCAACTGAATGGGATGACCATAAATGCATCGATCAGAAAACTTTACCCAGTTCTAATTGTGAATATTCTTGCCACATTGTAAATGTAGCGATATGTAGCACCTGATTTCAGTTCATTTGAACTTGGTAGCAAAGTTATCGTTTGCATAATAGGACCTTCCCTAGAGAGGTCTGCCTGGCGCCGTCATTATATGCTATTCGGCACAAGGTCAAGACCTTTTCATTCGACCAATATTTTAACATTAAGTAATTTTAATTGTATTAGATTAATTTAATTTATTTTAAATAGGTTAGTTTTATGCTCAGTTGTGGAATAGTTAATTTATTTTATTTAGGATTTGGAATAATGTTGTAAGCCATCCAGAGATGACAGTGATGGACAGGCTACACATTTTAAAAATTAATTAATTAATTAAAAAATAATGCTGGCACAGGCATTGGTCTAATCAATTTGCACTCACTACAATAGTCGTACAAATGCTCCTCATGCCATACCTCTGCTAGTAAGTTCTGGTTTGCAGGTAGGGACATGGGAGAAACCCAAGTTACCAAATGAGACCATTGTAAACTAATATCACTTTAGAGAAAGCAAACACAACCAGATATTATAGATCAGCCTTTTAATAGAAAAAAGTTGCAGCTTATTTTTTTGGTTTATTTGTTAAAACATTTTAATGTACTTTCTTCTGTTTATACTGTGCATCTTACACTGTGCAGAGGTTACTCTGAGTGCATTAAGGGCAGAAGAGTTGGGTATAAATACATTACTTGTCAAAGAGACATCAATGAGATCTTGCCATTGACAGTCATCTAATTCAAGCAGATGTAAGTTGAAGCATTTCAGAAAAGTTGTAACACTTTTTAAGACCGTCAGGAGATAGTTTAATTTTGTCCTACTGATAATATGTTGATGCAATGTCTTTTTTGCAAAGCCTGTCAACTCTTCCACCTCCTCTTTTTAAAAAGCATGTTCTTGATTCCAACAGAATACCTGCAATTTCTATGAAATAAGTGGATTCTGATCTTTATCCTTGGGCATTGGTATTTTCATTGGTTTTCTTCTTGAAAAGAAGCCCCGTGGAGAGGGCTTGCCTATTAAAATAGATGAAAATTAGCTACTAAGTAGCAGCGGGGGAAGGGGAAGTTTCTAAGCTTTAAATCATCTGATAGCATAACTTGATTTCAAATACTTGAAGGTCCTTTTTTGGTAATTGAATAACAGGACAAAAGATAAATCTCAGCAGAATTGTTATTGGAATTGCACAAAGCATTCCTTTCATTCACAGAGCCTTGATACGAGAAAGCAGATGCTACTTTTGCTGGTATGCTCCAACACATCAATATATACTTAGGGATCTGTATCAGTGGATGAAAAAAGTGAAACCCCTTTGTGATCTTTAGTAGAGTTGGTTCAATTTAAGAACATTTTTAAAGCCAAAATGAAAATGCACTTAATTACCACAGCTAAGTATGTGTACCTCATACAGGTTTTGTCATATGGCATACATATTTGCATTTCAGATACAATCTGAAAGGTTCCTTTTAAAATGACTAAATGCTAAATGGCTTTTGTACTACATACAGAAAAAGCAAAATCTTCTTCTTTGAGATATAATATAGGTTAAAGTTTACCAATGGTTAGTATTCCAGGGATCGCTATTGCATTATTACTGTTCTAGTCTTCTTCCAAATTTGTTTTTCAGAGGTTTGACCCTACAGGTCTTTTGTAGGAAGGGAAGAGTGGAGAGAAAGTTGGAAGTAGAGAGGAGAGAAAGTAGGAAGAGTTGAAAATAAAGGAAGAAGAGAAATAAAAGGAAAAGAAAACTGCAGCAAAAAGTGAATAATAGATCTGTATGTGAACACAGGTTTCTAAGAATTATATATAAACTTCAACAATGCAGACCCAATATTTGAACAAGTATCCATTTTCAGGCATGTCTGTAAAGCACATATTCAAAGCTGAAAGCATCATAAGGCCATTAATTCATTGCATTAGTGAAGATGAATGCTATCCTTCCAATGTTGCAATATCAAGCACTTAGTGATCAAAAGGGTGTGGAGAATCTATATGTGCTATGCATTACCTTCCAAGAAGCAGGTAGATAATTTAAAAGGGCAAATACAGTACAGCAGTAAATATTAAAGAACATGCTATTACAAAGTTTATCCACATATAAGCTGTTTCTAAAAAGAGGAAACAATTGAGCATTGCCAAACATATGGCTGAAAGAAGTGTTACATCTTCAGCCATTGCTGATTTAGAGAAAGCCCAATGAATTTCTGATTTAGACAGAGCTCCATCTAATAAATACTGGATAACATTTTTCTAAGCAAGGTATTTATTTATTTATATACCACCCCATTAGCCATAGGCTCTTTAGGCAGCTCACAACATAACAAACAACATTTAACATCAATTAAAAGTGATGCAATTAATTTAAATAATCACAGAAAAGAATAAGTCAATAAGTAACAATAAAAGCTAATCAAGTAAAAATCCTAATTATTATAAATTAAAATAGCCAAACAGGGTATAATGAAATCTATAGACACTTCAGCTATAGACCCCGGAATAGCTATCTATTATTAGAGAAAATGGGACAATCCAATTCCCTTTTCTATTCTTGCTTAACACCATATATAAAATATTTATTCACCAGTTATAAATATTTATAAAGATAATTGGCCAATAAAACTAATCAGGCTCGTAACTGCTTCCAATACTGAAGGAGACTCTGAAGTTGTAAAAACAGTAGTGCCAAATCTAGATACTAATTGTTGCAATTGCAAGGAGTACCATTTATCCATAGCAGACAAGTTGTATTTGGTGCACAAAGCCAAGAACAACTAAAATTCATCAGCAGAACCCATGAGTTGATCCAAAGAAAACAAATCAATTTATCCTTCCAAGCCTACCACAAAAGCATTTTCTCAAATTTTAAAGCTGAATATTATCACAGGATCCATTCAGAACAGAAAAGGCATAACTGATGTGAGTGACATTGTCACATGTCTCTAACAGTTGTGTGGGAGAAAACCAATATGTTTTAGGGTTGGCGAGATTCTAATGCCACCCATTTAGAGAAGAAGCCAGACAAGAAGATTCCAAAACTGATCCAATTTGGGGGTGCCAGGGTGAATTAGTGCAGGTCAACAAATAGGCCTAATTATATAAAACAAAATTTAGCAAGCCAACTTCCCTGTTCTTTAGTTGGAAGATGGATATATTTCAAGCATATTTCTGGAAAGGAGGACTGCTCTTCTATCCCACCTCCCTGAAAAGAAACTAAGCATTGCAATTTTGAAAATATTCGTTGGGTATAATTTGAGGATTAAAAATATTTGAGTGTTAGATAAGGCAACAGCAAAGCCCCCAGGGACCAGACTCTTTCACTAGTCCTGTCTCCTAGCAGGGTCACCCAAGGAGGAATGGACAAAGCTGAGGCACTAGATTAGATTCTGCTGATGTGGTCAGTCACACCAGCAGAAGAGAATAGGTATCTCTAATAGTGATGGAGGCAAAGGAATTCCTGAAGGGCAGCTACAGGGCAGCAGTGGTAGTTGAAGGGCATATTAGGAGAGAATCTTTCACAGAAATAAAGCTCAGTGGACAACATGCATGGAAATGAAAGTACAGTGCCAGGCAAGACAATTGGAACATAGGAGAGAAATATGAATTAAGGTACAGTGGAAACTGTAGAACTAGGCATAGAACTGTTAAACATTGCCCCCATTCATTGCAGTACTTGGTCTGAATGAAATAAAGTGGATTGTAATGGAACTCAGTCAGACAAATACAAGGTGTTTTACTCTGGAAATGTCAATGACAATAAGGGGTTATACTGATAATTCTGGTCAAATTATATCAATAGAAATTATCAGAAAAACTATCAACATAACCATAATTGAAGTCTGTACTCCAGCAACAGATGCTGGAGAAAAAACAATTGAAAACTGTTATTCAGGCATCCAAGAGGAAATTGATAACACAACAGAACAAGTCGTGCTGACAGCTGACTGGAATGCAAAAGCTGGAAGCAAAGGAGAATGCAGTATTGTGGGAGAATTTGGCTTAGGGGTAAGAAATGGAGCAGCAGAATGTTTTCAAGAATTCTGTGAAGCCAGTTATCTGTTTAATGAAAATACATACTTCACGCAACTGATCGGATGTTTGTACATATACAAATCACCCCAGATGGCCAATATAGAAATAAAATAGACTGTGTAATTGGAAGCAGAAGTTGGAGAATCAGTATTCCCACTGCCAAAACAAGACCAATGGTAGCGACTATAAACTATTAATATCAAAAATCACAATAAAGCTGAAAAGGTTCTCTAACAGAAGCATACTGCTAGAAAACAACAAAAAGTTTACATAAAAAACAGACTTGTATTGACTGTGAGCCAGAAGAACTATGGACTGAAACATGAGATATTTTGAGGGAAGAATGCCAAAAGACAATTCCTGTAGCAAAAAGAAAAGAAAAACCTGAATGGTTGATAGAAGAAACATGCACAATTACAAGTGAGAAGCAAAAGGTGATAAAAATAGGGTTAGAATTCTGAATGCAACTTTCCAGTAACTATCATGTAGGGGTAAAAGGAATTATTATGGCTAATGCAAAGAAACAGAAGAGAACAACAAAAGAAGGGAAACAAGAGACCTCTTCCAGAAGATCCAAGAAATAAAAGGGAAATTCAAGCCCTGATAAGAATGCTGAAAGGGCAGCAAAGGAATATACAATTTGACCAAGATAAGGTAAAGAAAAAGTGAAATGATATATGTAATTACCCTACCAACGAGATAAAAAGGATGGTAGACTCCTTTGAAGAGGAATCTTATGAGGAAGAACCTGCAATATTAGGAGGTGAAGTGAGGTAAAGTAATCATCTTGTATGTATTTACCTTTCCCCACAAACTGAACTTTAAAGATGTCCATCTTAATCCTGTGAAAAATCATTAATCAACTCATTCAAATTAAGATTGATTGCTTAAGATATGTCTCTGGACATAAGTAATCCCGAATAAGTGATACTATCGGGACACCACTTAAATTGCCGATTAATGAATGCACTATTAAATATAATGTCTCTAATAGGCATTAACTCAGACTTTAAGCTGTTAATGTAATAGCCAAGAATACTAATTACATGCAACAAAGCTCCAACTAGTGACTGGAGTTTTGAAATAAAACAAAAGATCACCAGCATAAAGACTACTTGAAGTTCATGCACAAAACCATGGACACTAATATTTTATCTAACAGCACAAGCCAGAGGTTCTAAGCACAAATCAAATATCAAAAGAGAAAGTGCACATTACTATCTGGTGCCTCTTCTAGGTGAAAAGACAGCTAGGGGAAAAGCATTACTCATAACTCTTGACTCTTGGAGTTGAATAGAAAATCCTAATGTATTTCAAATTCTGCAAAAAATTACTCAAAGTAGTGAAAAATCAATGCCCACCAAATTCGGTCAAATGCCTTTTCAATATCCAAAGGAACAATGGCTGCTCTATTAAAATGATAAGATCAAGAACAAATCTAAGAGTATCAGCCCCTGTGTATTAATAAAGCTCAACTGAACTGCTTGAACCAATATTGTAATAATCTCTTGCAGTGTATTTCAAGAATGCAGTTAATATTTGAATAGCAACACTAATGAATGAAATAGGCTGATAATTGGTACAATAAGTATGAATCTTGTCAGGCTTATAAATCACAGTAATACAAACATCATTTAATTATGAAGAAAGGGAAATCAATTAAAATGTGATTATATGTTTATAAGAATGATGATGTTTCAAAATGAAGAGGCTGGAAAACATGGTATACCACTCAACTGGAAGTCTGTCTGTACTAGGTGATTTCCCTGTTTCATATTTCCCTTCATAATTTCCTCAATATGCAAAGGTGCTATGAAAAATTCATTGTGAGGAACCTAAATACAAAAGTTTAACATAAGGAAACAAAAGAATATGTGTTCTGTTATGATGTTTTATTTGCTGAACTACTCAGATCAGAATAAAACGTTAAAATGTATGAATTCACACCTATAGAAGAGGTGTATATCATGCCACTCTCATCTTTGATAGCTGAAATAAAATTCAAATGTTTTTGCTCTTTAGGAGGATCTGACATGATCCATGATCAGCACTATTTTTGGTATGCCCATCGTAATCAGCTTAAGGCAAGCTTGGCCTGCTGTGAAAACACATTATTGAACATTCTGACCTTCTTGTAAATTTATAAAGTTGAGCATCTGGCAAATTAGGTTATAAGAAATATTAACTTGTTTTAAAAATTTGTTGATATTTGTTGATTTTTTTGTCCTTAAAGCACATTAAAACACCAAAGAACCAGAGGCATGGGCAAATTTGAAAACTGCCACTCCAAGCAGACTGGACCATAGCTCCCATTTGGTAAATATGGGCATTTATTTACTGTGCTTTGTGTGTGTGTGTTTGTGGGTGGGTGGGTGGGAGAGGACAAGGACAGAAAATACACAGATATCTGTGTATGATATCTGATGTGCGCTGACATTCTCCTTCTCTCTTGGCCGGATGGTACAAATGCCGGAGGGACATGCCAGTTTGGTCCTCTGAACGGCCTTCACGTGTGACTGCACACATGCTGTGATGAGCAGTAGTGTGTCACTGCCACCTCTTGACCCACCTGGCACACACGGCCCAGTCAGCTGACTCACAGAGTCATCACATGGTTAGGCTTTAGTCCTGCTAGAGTATGCTGTATTAAAAGGGATAGTTTATTGTGGAAGCTCTTGAGCTACAGAGCTCATTTCCTATTGCCTGGGCTGAATGTGTTAGTCAGGCTAGGAGGGACATGCCAAAGCAGTAATTGGCCCCCCCATTGCTACATAGTACAGCTGCCAAGTAAGGGGGTGAAGCTTTTAGGTAGATAAATCACGTTGAGCAAGTATTGGGCCAATATACAAAGGACAGTGTACTAGTCCAAATTCCACCCCCAAATCTTTGGAGCAGCAAATACCCATGACTAATCAGAGAGAAAAGCAATAGTTCAAGGTGGTTCTCATGAAATACAGCAAACATTGATAGAGTATTCCTCTAATTAGCATCCACAACCATCCCTTTCAGGTTGTGAAGTAATGCCCCATGGTACAGAAGGTGCTTACACAGAAACAGCATAATAAATAAAGCTGGTCTTGGTTTTATCTAGTTAGCGATTAGCCACTGAGTTACCTGTCAACTTCCATTTCCTATGCATGCCAAACAAAGTTCAAATTTGTTGCAATACTGCACAAGAGAATAAAATGTCCTAGATGGGTAGAACCATGCTAAATGTTCACAAGATCTCAGTTAATGAAGAGTGTAGTTATGGATTCTGGTGACGCCCTCTCCTGCTTTCTATCAATTCAGTTGCCATATTGTGTAAGATGCAGACATCTTTCTACACAACTCACCATGCTCACACACCACTTTATCCCTGTCCGGTAGTGACATGACCCATTCTTTGCAGTATATGCAATTTTATAATAATGTGCAACTCATTCCAATCCTGCTCAGGATACTCCTACTCCCCTCTTGTTGAAACGTGTGCCTTCCTTTCTCTTATCTCCTTCTCATCACTGCCTTAAATTTGCTGGCCTAGTTCCCTATTCCACTCTACATCAAGGAAGAGCTTCTGACTTCTTTTTTAAAGCTCTCATCCCCCAGAATATTTTCTCCTTGGCAGAAGTTCAGCCATAAAAACTCCAAGGTGGTACAACTCTGGAGACACTGAGCTGGACATGCCAGTGGCTGGCATACTCTTCAAGTCCAGGGTGTCCAAAGCAGGAGTGGTGAAGCTGCTATGAATGATGGGGCACATAGCTACACATGCTTCCTTTTCTGGCCAATGCAGTGGTGATCGGAAAAGCTTTGTCCCCTATTTCTGGGTATATGCTCAATGAAAGTGACAATTCACAATTGACAATGTGAATGCATTTTGTATTCCGTTACCCGCACCCAAGCACAAAGAGTAAATTGTGAATCAGCCCTCAAAATCTTGTGGGTTAATGGCCAATACTGTTCCCAGATGCTCTGCACAACTGCTGCAATCATAATTTGCCGTGTTTGACCATTCAGCCATCTGCCCAGCATATTCTACTATGACAATCAGATGTAGACATTGCCATGGAATGAAATTATCATTTTATTAATTACCCTTTAATTAGTTGACACATGCAGTATTTTAGCCATAATTGGTCTGAGATGCAATACTTACAGGGATGGAATGTGATTGTGTGCTTGCTTGTCATGAATAACAATTATGCCTTTGACAAAGCCATCTCATTATTAAGATGTACAGAACAGCACAAACTCCTCTTTTGCACAAGATAATACTGAGCTAAATGCTGGAAAGTATTGGCACACAACTGCAGCTACACTTCAAATACATGCAGTATCTACATAAATTGTGATGGAATAAGATTTTGCCAGGATTATCATTTGTTTTAAGCATGTCACTTAGATCTCCATCTACAGAGTTGCTTAATAAACAAGCATTCAAATTATTCCAAAAGCACACTGCAAAAACAGTGCAATTCTATTCAAGTTTATTCACCCCTTTAAGTCTCTTCCTAGTCCCATATTAGGCAAAAGCCCAAAGGGATATCATGGTCAATGGTGTTAGATGCCACTGAGAGGTCCAGCAGAACCAACAAGGAGACAGTCCCCTTTTCCAGTTCCCATGGAGAATCTACCAAATCTTTGTCCCATATCCAGGCCTGAAGCCAGACTGGCATGGATCCAGATAACTTGCCTCATCCAGAAATCCCTGGAGCTGAGAAGCCACCATGCATCCAAGAACGAAATACTGACAATAGCCTGGAAATTATCCAATGGAGTAGGGTTTGGGGAAGGGTTTTCCCTCTTTCTTTTAAAGAAAAAGTTCTCACTGCTGCCTTTGAGGCAAGAATGATTCAACTAATGTCAACTAATAGCTGGGATTATTGTCAGAAGGCTAGTTCCTGTGTATGAGCAGAGGATCCCATGAGCACAATGGTGCCAGCAGAACCACAGGGGCTGCACAAAATGTTTAGCCTAGACTTCATACGCACAGCTCCTGAGCACCTTGCCCTTCTTCTTCAAGAGCTAAGATCCACTGCATTGTCAGTTTCTTCCTTCCTGCCTCTCCCCACTTTGCTCTCTGGCCTGCTCCTTCAATGGGCAGGAACCCCTTCATTTACACTGGTATGTGCAACTCCCATGAAAATAAAGGATTTTAATAACTACACTTCTCTTTGATTTGGATAGGGATTCAATTCTGAATCCAGCAGGTTGTTGTAAATCCCACTAAAGTCAATCCACTTTAAACTTCTTACTTGGGAATAAAATTACAGCTTACATTTCTGCTTTTTAAAAATAAATCTAATACATTTGATACATGATGGTGCAACTCCTTTGGCTCTAGCTCAGATTCTTGCTTATATGTATTAACCAATCAGTTGTTTATATCTTACATTTGCAGCCAAAGGGCACTTGGAACAGCTTCATAACAGAAGAAATGTGAAAAATAAGAGTGTCTATCAAAAAAAAGCAAAGGATATCAAAATGCAATAACTCAATGTGATCCTTTATGAGGCTTGTGGGTGAAGGACCCAGAATAAATCCCAATGAGTAATCAGCTATGTGATTAAGAACCCTGGTCCTAGGCTCTGAAGATCCTGGACGATGTAGAGAGTTGCCATGAATACAGGTGGTCTTGACTCCACACAGACCACTGCCTTGACATATAAAAGGTGATAGATGTGATGATGGAGCAGCTGGACTGAAGTGAACCTCTTCTCAGGTATTTGTTTGACATAGAAAAATGAGCACCTGAAGAAAGCCAGAGTTCTTAGCATCCACCATGGGGATGGTGGTTTGACTGGAAAACAGTTCATGCACCCTCCACATACTGAGTGCAAGGCCTTCCCCGCATTGAACCCTTTTATGCATATGTTACCACATCTAACCTTTCAGAAGATCATCTTTACTGCACTGGACATTTACCTGGTGGGACACTAAGCAGCAGCCTGGCAACCCACAGTTGGTATTGATTGATTGATTGGTTGATTGTATTTATATACCACCCCAATAGCCCAAAGGGCTCTCTGGGTGGTTTATAGACATTAACACCCCAAATAATATCCAGTTCTAAACAAATAAATTGGCTACACCACGACTGAGTATAAAATGACATGGTTAAAATGAAACAAACAAACAAACAAAATTAATTAACTTTAAAATATTGGTCAAATAAAAAGGTCTTGACCTAGTGCTGAAAAGCATATAATGATGGCGCCAGGTGGACCTCTATAGGGAGCGCATTCCATAGTTGTGGCGCCACCGCAGACAAAGCTCTCCTCTGAGTACTCTGTCTCCTGACGTGGTGGGAGGGCATATAGGGAAAAAGGCATTCCTTTAGGTATCCTGGTCCCAGGCTGTTTAGGGTTTTATAGGTAATAACCACCACCTTGAATTGAGCCCAGACTTTAATGGGAAGCCAATGGAGCTGATAGAGGACTGGAATTATGTGAGAATAATGACCGGTCCTCGACAGCATCCTGGCAGCTCTATTTTGCACTATCTGAAGTATCCAGACCATCTTCAAGGGCAGCCCCATGTAGAGCACAGTAGTTACAGTAGTCCAATAGGTATATCCTAGTGTTGCTGAGTTGTGCCCAAAGAAATTCAAACATTTCCCCCTGCCAAAGGAAATAAAAATACTGCCGTCCAGTTGTCTAATGGGAGACGGCCTGTGCAAGCTTCCAGCCAAAGTTCATTCCAGGATAAAATGATTAGCAGCGATGGCAAAGAAACAACTGCCTTGGCATGCACTGAGGTCCATGGACTGAGGTCCATGGGCTGAATTCTTCTTTGACTGGTCACCTGCATCCCCACATGCCCAATCCCTGGCACAACATTTTGAGGAACTTTCTCAGAGAGGCAGTAACTGGGCCCACCTTAGAATAGTAACATACTTTAGAATGGGAGAGGACTTTTTCCTTAGTTCTTTTTGAGTACTGGAAGCAGATGCTCAGCTGTTCTCAGCTGAGAAGAGACATGTTACCTTACAGAACATGACTTGTTACCAGTTAAGATTAAAGATTTTCTGTTAGATTTGTATTTTCTGTTGATCAGGACATGCCCTACCTAGGGTGGCCTTGTGTCTTTTTGAAAATGCCCTCTCCTTGAAGCACTGCCCAGTCTAAGTCTGATTTAAAGATAATGAATTTTAATAAGCAGGGAAAGTGGAGGTTTTGAAGTTGTCCACCGATAATTAGCATCTTAACAGCAGGCTTCATGGGCACATGGTCAGCTAGCCACAATCTTCCCCATGGTAAAAATATTTCTATTTAAATTATAAGAGTGAGGGACTGGGAAATGATATAAGTTCTGGTCCCCACGTATCCATGGAGCTCATTGGGTGACTTTGGGCTATGGTTGTTTTTGTAAGTACAAGACTGAGAGGAGGAGGAGAATTATGTAAGCTGTCTTGAGTGGGATGTAAATATAATAAATAAATACGTCTAAATTTGCATCTCTCTATATACTTTAACATGTTCAAATGCACATTAACCCTTTGCTGATGATGTGATTTCTCTTATTTGGTGATGCATAAGAGGAAGAGGCGCTAGAGGTACATTTCCATACCTTGCAAAAGCCTTGCAAAAGTGTGCAACATGCCTGAGTTTAGAACACAAATATGTGCTGTCTTTTGCACTTATTTTTCTCCAAAATGGGTTGATTACCTTGGCATACTCATCTTGTTCAAATGAAGCGCATAGATGAGAGAAGACTCACTTGAAACAATGGACTAACAAAATGAATAAAGATAAGAAAACCAAATATGGCAGGCTTTTGTGCCTTTTCACACAATACTAGCTTTCCCACCATTTGACAAAAACCTTTTACTAGAGGACTGTAAGTTTTCCCTGAGTGTTTCATATCCCTCCCTGTAATCAAGCAAGCTCTTGTTTTCTGAAAACTTCATGTGATTTGTTTGGAATACTGTGGTCATACTGTGTTTCACTACATTTTGTTGCTTCAGGCCAAAAGCCCAAAGAAAACAACTGAGTTATTCCTGAGACAATTTGTGATGTTCCCCTTCTCCAGCAAACAGAATCATGTTGAAGTTCAGCTGTTCTCAGAAATAGTAATAAAACCTACTTTCAGACTGGAAGACGGATGTGTGCCTGCAGCCCTTCTGCTTCTTTTTCCTTGCTTAGCATCTTCCGAGTTTTCTAGTACATGACAATGACAGGTATGGCAACTGTGGTTCTGTTTTTTAAAAACCTGTGAACTACCAAGCCATTAAGTATGATATCACAATGTGAATGGCTCTCTGAGCTTGCACTGAAAGCCAGATGAATCCCTGGCACAAAGTCTTCTCTGTCACTTGAGTCATGCCAAAGATTAAATAATTCAATTTTCAATAACAGGGGTGAAATAAGCTTACATATTATAAAACTTCACTGCAGGGTATTGTGAGAACAGCGGATTCCAGTTGTCTACCAACATCTCTCTTGCTTTCTGCATGCTTTTTAAGTAACAAGTAATTGGCTTATCAGTGTAATGGTAACTTTATTTTCATTCTCCCATGCTATTGATTTTATTAACTTCATTATTAAGTTTTATAGCTCACCCTTCAATCAATTTATTAAGGTTGATTGCCTTCAATCTCCCCTCTCTCTTCCTGTTCTGACTTTCTTTACCTTTGGAACAACAACTGCTTACAGAGCATATGATACAAGTCAAAAAGTACAATTAGTGCAAGAAAAATGGATAAAGCATTAATAAAATGCAAATAACACACAAAGAGCTTAGGTGAATAACTCAAGGCTTAGCTGTGAGTTGCAAGAATAAAGAAGTACATGCCACTGCAAAACAAAACAAAACCTTTCTAATTGACCAATCAAGATATTACAGCAGTCCTTGAATGGACAGATGGGTCAGTTCAGCTTACTTGCCAAACTGAGGGCTGACTGACAGATGGATTGGGGTGCTTACTTGCTCCCATGTCACAGAAGGGGTGGGAGGCTGCTGCCTAACCAAGCCCACTGTGACATCAGGAGAGATCATCCAGTGACATCAAGATATTTGGATTCTACAGTCCAGAAATAATTTTTGACATAATTAACTTCCTGAGCTCATATCCATGTACGCTGCTCTTGAAGCACACAGTGTGACTGTCTCTTTACACACAGTGGCCCAACTTCTGCTGGAGATGCATCATTAGGAGTGTGCCCAGTGTCTGCACGTCAAGACTCTGTTCAGGGACAAACCTAAAGGGCCCTCTGCATCCCTAAGCCCCATCATCAATCTTCAAAGCTGACCAGAACACACCTTTTGACTCCATCAGCCAGGACTGGAAAGGCACAAGCAGAACTTTTTTCGGCAGCAACCTCTCAGCCTTTAAATTGTCTTTCACTGCAGACATGAAAAGAACAAGCCTCTACATCTTTGGGAGGTGGGATATGGCATTATTATTCAAACTATTTTTTATTGACTAGGGATAAGGAAGGTAGAAAAATGGCATAATGCAACTGACCATGCAGTTAAGATGAGATAAATAAAATTAAAATGCTGGTTTCAGTAGGGGTGAAAATGGCCTGGGATTGACATCTTCCCCAGGGCATGGAGTAATCCTGTGGCTGGTGGACAGCGGCTGGATGGCCACAGGAAAAGGTGGGGTCCCTACTCTGACCTCAGAAAAGCTGCCCAGGGGAGTCACAGCAAGGGCTCCATCTCTGGATGGCTATCCTTCCACCCTTGCAGCTGGCGTGGAAGTTCTGGGGAGGGAGGGGAAGGGCAGAGGCAGAGGCACCTCCATTCTATGATGAACCCAAGTGGTGTCTCAGCTTCTCCATTTAAGTGTTTGGAAAGTGTGGGAAATGCAAAGGCAATCCTAACATCGGTGCTCCTCCCACCCTCTACTGGATGCCCATAACATACCTGGATTTCAGCAAGGCCTTTGACAAAGTGCCCCATGATATCCTGGTTGAGAAACTGAGGAGTTTTGGGATAGATCAAAGCACGATCCGATGGATTAGGGCATGCTTGACTGACCGAAAGCAGAGGGTAACCATTAGTGGGGAATCATCGGGATGGCGGCCAGTGACAAGTGGGAAACACCAGGGCTCTGTCCTGGTGCTGATCCTGTTCAATCTTTTCATCAACAATATGGAAGAAGGGGTGGCCAGTCTGCTGATCAAATTTACAGACGATACTAAAACCAGGGCAGTGGCCACAACTGAGGAAGGATCTGGACAGACTATGGAAGTGGGCAGGAGGCAGCAGGATGGCATTCAATGTGGATAAGTGGAAGGTATTGCACTTGGGGCATAGGAATAGGTGTCATAAGTACAGGTTAGGGAAACAAGTGACTGGAGAGCAGCACTTGTGAAAGGGATCTCGGGGTGCTGGTTGACTGCAGGCTAAACATGAGTCAGCAGTGTGATGGGGGGGGGTCAAGAGGGTGAATGCCACCCTTGGTTGTGTAGCCAGAAGTGTGGCTTCTAGATCAAGAGAGGTATTACTACCACTCTATATGACTCTGATGCACCCGAAACTGGAGCACTGTGTTCAGTTCTAGGCCCCTCATTACAGGAAGGATATAGCCAGGTTAGAGTACAGCATAGGATCACAAGGATGGTGGCTGGATTGCAAGGAAAGCCATATGAGGTGAGACTGAGGGAACTGGGTCGTTTCAGCCTGGAGGAGACTCAGAGGGGATCTGTTGGCGACATAAAGTTATGTGACGGGGTGTCACACGGAGGTGGTCGAACCTGTTCTCTCCTGCAGAGGAGGGCAGGACGTGCTCCAATGGAGCAAAACTCAGGGAACCAAGGTTCAGTTTGGATGCCAGGAAGTACTTCCTGACAGTTAGGACCATGAGGGTATGGAATGGGCTTCCCCAGGAGGTGGCTGAGGCCCCATTGGTGAGGGTGTTCAAGGATGGGCTAGATTTGCACATGGTAGGCATGTTGTGAGTGGAGCTGGCTAGAGCCCGGGGTCAAACTAGATGGCCCGGGAGGCTCCTTCTGACTCGCTCTGTTTCTGTGTTTCTGTGAAGGAGTTCATTTCTGCTTCTACCATTGAGCAACATCGGAACAGCATGCTCTCGTGGCCCCCTTTACGCCTTTGGAATTATTCTCCTAGAAATGATTGAGTTTGCCCGTATATGGTATGCATTTCTCTGTATTCTATCAAGCATTTAACACTGAAAGTTGAAGTGCTGCTTTGCACAGTAAATTTGCATTTTCTGTTTGCATCGTATGCAATCAACAATGTTATCGATTAGAGCACCTTTTGTTTTATATTAAGAAGAGTAAAGGATGAAGTCCATGAAAACTAGAATTGCCTGTCAACTGGCAATTCTGAATGACACTTTCCCCCTGCAAGTTGGTTTTGTGTTTCCAGAACTGAGCGTTGTAGAACCTTGATGATTTGACAGTTGCTACCTATAAGGCAGATGGACTTACAATTGCATTTCATGTACGGTACTGCCCCTCCCCATACCCCTTTTTCCAGTTAGGTGACAGTAAGTCACTGCCTGCAGTCTGAAGTGCAGGTCTCCTGCCTCCTTATCTGTTCTCAAAACTCACCTTTTACACAAAGCCCTTGCTTTCCCATCTCTCCCTTCTAGCATGTTTTCATTGCCAGTGACATCCAGGGACAAAAGCCTAAAATTACTTGGGACTCCTGAACATGCAAAGGTTTGTGCTGAAATAGGTATAACTGCATTTTACATCAGTCCCTCCTAAACTCTTGCTTCTTGTCCCACGTTCTTTCCACTCCACTGTATGGTTTCAAATGATAAGATTTCTGAGGCTTGGACCAGTCCTCCCTCTCTCTCTCTCTCTCTCTCTCTCTCTGTGTGTGTGTGTCTATGTGCACATGTGCATGTGTGTGTGTTCGTGCATCTTTATACTATAAAATGCCATTGATATTTAATAAAATTCATTTCTCTGATTTAAAGGCTCTAGCAAACATTTCACGCTCCTCTAAAGTCATGTATGTTAGGCAGGGGTTGATAGGAAAAGTTTTTAATAATGCCAGTTGGGCATTTGGTAGTGCAGACTTGCCTCGGGTGGAATAATTACAATGCTGTTGTTTTTTAAGCACCCCACAGTTTCCTGCTTGAATCTTGCAAGCCCTGCTTGAAGAGTATCAGACAGCGCACAAAAGCGGGCACTATTAGCTTTCACCCAAGCTGAGCTGGCAATAAAGTGAGCACGAAAGAATAATATATTAATTGGTATTAGTCATTTTGTTGGAGATGCTCATTCTATAGTCATTTTTGCATTTCTTTTTCCACATTAAAAACAGAGAAGAGAGAGGAATCACAACTGGCATGTCAAAAATATGGCATCAAAAGTATGTCCATTGCACACCAAGACCTGCCCTTGAAAGAAAAAGTTCAGTTTTCTGGGTTTTGTAATACTCAGCATATCATAAATATAATGACAGGTGATAAATACTGCAGGTTCCAGGGTTGTCCCCTCTCTCTCTTTCACTTGTTGCTGGTCTTTTTTTTTTTTTTTTTTGAACAACCATGTCTTACTGATTACTGCACCTTTGAATCAGAATGAACAATTAACTGACTAATTATTCTAGTCACACCAACCTACAATGAAATCTTTATTCAGTGTTTACAGCAATCTTTGGCAAAGAATGCCTTGCTGTTTTTAAACTAAGAAGAACTGCACCCTTTGGCTTCTCTCAGCATCAGCTGCCTTGGTTTCAGTGCTGGATGCCAATAATCAGTCTTCTTTTTCTTTCTTCTAAAGTGGGCACTTTAAGAAAGGGTGAAAAGAACTATTCTCATCAATGCCCCGTATATTCTGCCTGATTTATGTTCTAGCTACTGGGTCTCTTCCTTCCGTATCTTTTTAACATTTATTTTCTTATACCTCAATTCCATCCTTTCCACTTCTTTCTTCCTTCATACATCGAAACAAAAATAGTAAGATTCCTGACGTACCTTATGAAAAGAGTGTCCGTGATTAGCCAAGTGTCACCAAATTAAGCTGGTCAAAAAATAGCACAAACAGATTCTGGGAGGAAAGGAGAGACGAAAGAAGGAGTTCCTTTGCTTTGTTTAGAGCAGCAAAAACTTGCTCATTTTCACATTTTTACAGTGAAATAGAAGTGTGAAGGGAAGGGGGAACTATATATATATGGTCCTGCTGATGCTTGTTCCTCCCTGACTATACTGCACTGTTGCAATGCTCTCACAATATTCTCCATTGAGCTACTGATTCTCCTTGCTAAAATGTAGTTCTTGTTCAGCCGACCACATATATATTTGCACATGTGGCACTTAAGCGGCAAAAGGGAGATCTTACACAGGGCCAATTCCCTCTGAGTATCCTGAAGCAAAGCCCCACATTTCTGGAAACGATTCTGGAACGTAGATGATCTTTCACTTTATCCTGTCTTGCCCTTTGCTCTTCAAAATTGGCTGCCCTGTCACCCCATGCCTGTTTTTGTACTCAGGGCACACAGCAGCTCCCAACAATCATCTGTGCTGGGATCACCTCTATGTAAAGCTTTCCCATGCTGCTGCTTTCACTGCTTTTCTTAGTGTTCATATGTAATGAACAACCAAGATAATGCTGGAGCCTTCAAAGAGCAGGCTGCTCCAACCAAATGTGTTGGACGTGTTCGGAGACCCATCACCCCAAGCAGCACAGCCCTTCTGCTTTGGGACACCAGATGAATGCTGCCTAAAGACATGAACATCCTCCTCTATAGACCTCTCACACTGTCCCCAGGTACCACTCTAACCATCATTCTACTCAATACTTATATATGCAGAACTCATATTCCATTTTCTTCAAACAAATGATCCATTGAGCTATATAGAATGGTTCTTACATTATAACATCCTTTCCTTCTTTAAAACATGCCCTTAATCAGTTAAGGTTTCAGGGCAGTGGACAACATGTACAAATCCTAATTCAATGAAGTATCTTTAAGAAATCCTTTTAAAATTTAAGATCTTAAAAGAGGCGGCAATCTAATCAATGTAATTAAAAACTGATTACTACATACACTGAAAACAGGCTGGCATTTCATACATGTTAAGATGCGGGGGCAAGCAACAAAACCTTGACCTGAAGGTAGGTGGCAGATGCACCTTCTCAGGAAGCATATTTCAAAGCCAGGAGCCACCACTGAAAAACAGCTTTTCTGTGCAACCACACAGAATGCTTCCAGTGAGGAAGGTACAAGTACTTGGACAGGACTTCAGTAGAAGGTCTTTACACACAGCCTGGTATGGAATGTGAAGAAAAAGTCGATCAGAAGTGTGGATCCCCTTTAGGTCTTTAAAGGTAAGAACCAGTACCTTTAATTGGGCCCAGATCCAATTTATCTCAACAGACTTTGCCACTGCAGCCACACTAGCAGATTGCTTTCAAGCTCAGTTCTCCATTCTAGACTTGTACACATAAGCCCCCCCCCCACGCCCCCGGTCTATGGAGACCCATTTCTCTTTCAGCTCCTCCACACACCACCTGATAGGGTTCCCCCGACAGTTGAACTCCATTTAAAAAATTGAACCTTCTCTCACATTTGTACAGCCCATTCCCTCATACATATGGTCCTACTAAAACTCCAGCATCAGTACTTGGATATGTAAATTTCATACATATGTTTCATTTCATTTCAGGCAGAGCTTTTTATTTAGGGGAAAAAACTTATAACCCACCTTTCCCCACCAAAATAGCTCAAAACAGCTTACAAAATGCAACTTCATGATAACATTAAAAATTTATCAGATTGCTAAAGAACAATTCCTAAAACTTGATCATAAAGGCACTGGCATCAAAACAATAAGCAAGATTCAAGATTATGGCTTAATGATTAATTTAACTCTGAAACTCCCATAGCTGAGCTTTTCATGTGCATTAGAATCTCCATAAAGGTGGAAGTTGAAAGAAGGGGATCCACTTTCCTGTTTAATACCCAGATGGGGAGGAGCTCAGTGTGACAATTACAGGGTAATAGGCAGTCATTCACCTACACGGAGACTGCAGTCTTTATGCATTAATGGTGGTGTCTAAGTGTGTTTAACAGTGCCAGTTTTGATCTGAAGGAAAAGCAGCTGATCCAGTGAGAAGAGGCAACCAGGCAGTAGAAATAACTAAGCTGTTCTCCCACTTCCTTTTCCCTGCCCTACATCAGAAGCTGAGAAAAAGATCCCCCCACATCCGTCTGGTGCCTCTTTCTTTGAGCATTGCCAGCACGAAGAAGTGGGCCAGGAGTGCTTCTCAGGGAAAATGAGCAGCCGGTTCTGCCCACCTGCAGTGCAGCCACCTCGTCATCCTCTTGCCTCCTTACTTAGCACTGAGTGGTGTGATGGTAGGGATTGGGTCCATTAGTCCTTTCCCCGCCAAGAGAAGGAGAGAGAGCAAGCAGGCGGCTGACCCTCCACCAAGGTACGGCTGCCCTTTGCTCCCTTACTAGAGGTGGCCCATCAATCCAATGGACCACCTGAACAGACAGGATGCCCAAGCAGGTGGAATCTTCCAAAGGGAGAAAGGAGGGGAGGAGTCAGAGGCAATGGCCACCTTAACTTGGACAGTCCAGTGAAGGAAACCCTGAGCCAAGGACAGCCACTCTCCTCGTGCTCACTGTCCTTGTCCAGGAGAGACAGGAAGGAGGTGTGCAGTAAAGGCACTGGCCGCTCCTACTCCCAGCTCTTCCCTTTTCTGGCAGGCTATTGCAGCAGGGGAACTTCTGCCCCTGTAGCTGCCTGGAGAGGCAACCCCGGCAGTCACCTCTGTCCATACGCTGGCTCACTGGGTCTCCCCCTCCCGCACAGGTGTAGTTCATGGCACTTCATCCTCTCATCTGCTCACCTGCATCCACTCTCTGGGAAATGGCACTGCAGTGGGAATTCTGCCCAGGGGATGGAGGAGCGGGGAGAGGAAGCTGCCCCCACCCGAATCACTGAGCACCCCCCCCCTTTTCTCTGCAAGGGGCGCAGAAGCGACGGCTGCCCCGATCTCGCCTCGCTCACCTGTCCTCTCCCTCGACATCGTTCTGCCTACACGTCCGGGAAGTGCAGGAAGGGTTCCGGGGGAGCGGTGAGAGGAGGGAGTGAAGCCAAGGAGGCAGTGGCGCGCTCACTGACTCACTGTTCCCCCGGCCCCCTCTCGCTCGCTGGCGTGGAGCGTGGGGCAAGCCCCCCCACCACCACCACCACGGCGCCGCTCGGGAGACGGCGCGGCGGCGTGCGCGGCGCTCCGAGGGTGCTCCTGCGGGGAACCCAGGGGCAGAGGAGGGAGCAACCGGGCAGAGGGCGGGCAGGAGAGAAAGACCAGGAGCACCCGCCGCCTTCTTTGCGCACGCTGTTCTCTGCCTGTCCCCCGAATGGGCAACGCTCCGTGGGCTGCGTGGCGCGCCTGAGACCGTCCTGCCTGGAAGGGGGCGTTCTCTGCGTTTGATCCCCGCTCCCCGTAGGCAGTGTTGCCAAGAGAAAAGGTGGCTACTGAGTCGTGCCTGGGAGCCCTTTCTCACTTCCAGGGAGACGTGCCGGGGCGCGGGGCGCGGGGCGCAGGTCTGCTCGGCATTTCGGGTCTGCGCTCGCTCCCTCCCTCTTCCGAGCACCCTCCGGTCTCGCCCCCCACTCCCCCGCGGCGACGGCGCCCCCTCGCGCGCTCCCGAAGCAGCCCGCGAGCGATCCCTCCTCCGCTGGAGCCCTTGGCAGCAGCGCGCGGACGAGCCCTGCCCTGACAGCCGGAGCGCCCGCGCGCCTCCCTTACCCGGCGAGGCGGCGACTCGTCGTCCCTCCTCTCGTCCTGAGATAAGTTGTGGGGCGGACGCGGCGGCGGCGGCCGTCGCCCGCGCCCCTTCCCCGTCCTCTGCTTCGCGGGTCCGAGGCGCCGCGCTGATGCTGGCAGGACCAGGAGCCGCGCGCCCGCCCGCGCGCCCCGCGCCTTGGCAAGGTCCCGGCGAGAACTCCAGCACCGCGCAAGTCTCGCAGCAGCTTTGCCGAGCGCCCGGCGCAGCCCGGCGGCTCGCTCCTGCCGCCTGCAGACGGGCGAAACGCGCGGCAGACGCGTCCCTGTCTCCTTCAGGCGCAGGCAGGGGCGCACCAGGAGTTTCCGCGCGGTTTCTCTCACTCCCGCCCGAGTCGTGTGTTTGGGCGATCCCTTTCCCGGTCGCTCCCTTCTGCCGCTGCCTGAAAGACACCGCGTCTGCTGCTGCTGGTGGGGGAACAAATCAAAATAAAAGCAAGCCAAAGCCAAGCGCAATCCCACGCAGCCCCGCTTCGCCGCTTCTCGAAAAAGTCGCGCAGTTCCTTTCTCCCTCTTGCTTTTAGCCTCGGAGACGAGGCTTTCGCTGAGGCGGACGCACTTAGTTTCTTCCTCCGGCCAGCTCCTTCGCCTTCTGAAAACGCTCTCAGGTAGGCGGGCGGGGAAGGAGGCGGGGAAGGAAGGAGGCCTCTTCAGCGCAGGCTAGTTTGGGACTGGAGTCTGGAGGAAAGCTCTGACTGTGATGAAGATGACGACTGGGGGAATACTTATTTTCTCCCCTTTCCCCTTTCCCTCTCCTGGCTGGTTCCTTTTCTAAGTGGCTGCTGGCTGCCTGAGCCAGTGGTGCTCGTTCGGCGGCTCATGAATATTCTGACAGCAACGAGCGCCGCTGAAGTAAATTGAATTAGCCAATTGGTGCCAGGAATGTGCGCTCCTTCCTCCTGGAGGAGCTGTCTGGAAGCCCACCAACTCCAAGTAATTAATGGCCAGTTGGCACCTTGAGGAGCAGACAGAGGCGGCACCACTCGATGGGAGCCTCAAGAACACGGCACAGCCTTCTCCCTGCACCCCCCCCCCCCGGGTTTTTAGTCCACAGATCTCCTTGAAGTTTGTAGATACAATGCTAAGAGTGCAATGGTGAAAGCAAGCATGTATGGACTACTGCTGGGCCAAGTCAGCCTGGAGTGAAGAGCAAGATGGCCTCATTCCAGTCCGTGCACGAAAGCCACGTGAACCGGCAGCCCATGAATCTGCCTCGGGCACTCGCAATAAGGCAGCATCCTCTGCTGCAGCTGAACTTAGAGGCAGCAGAGCAGGCTGCGGGGCACACAGGGGTCTCCTTAACAGCTTGCTGCGCCTGTCGCCTGATCCAGCCGCTTCATTCTGCCTCATGATAGGGCCGGCCCTGTTGCCATCAGGATTCTCAGTGGCACAGGAGTTCTGCTATCACCTCGGGAAATCTTCCCCAGCCCCAGACCAAACGTGGAAGTGAGCCCAACTGGGGGGAAACCAACGTGGCGAAGAGTGATGCTAAATGAGAACATTTCAACGAGAAAGTACAATGCAGGGCTACAAGATTAATGATTGTCTATACTTTAAAAAGTAACTTACACTGCACACCCTCAGTACTGGAATAATTTTGATTATGTGGCTTCATGTTGAAATCTCAGCTTTACAAAAGAAGAATATCAGTTTCAGCCATCTAGCTGAGAGGTTTGGGATGGGGAGACAAGGACCTTAGAGTGACCCGATCACCTCCCCTTCCCCTTCCCAGAATGCACTCCTTACTCCTTCTCAAAGGTCAGTCTTTCAACTTTGGAGAAACGGCCAGCGTGGTTCTTCCTGCGCTGGAGTCAAGGATGGGGGCAAGAGTGATCTGAGCCCCAGCTCTGAGTGTGGATCTGAGAATCTGAAACATGAGATGGTCCTCCAGATGCTGTCTAGGGGCCGTAGGACCACTCCATAGCTAATTGTTATTCCAACCCAATCCCTATAACATCTGCATTGTCACTGTGAATGCTCCAAGTTCTGAGGAGCTGAAAAACTTCTCCCTCAGTTCCCAGACTGATCTGTAAAATAGGAATAACAGCAACTTTCTTTTCATGGTTGTTGTACTAAATGGTATGCTATTATATTAACCAATACAGTGGGGCTTCGTAGTTCAAATACCTCTAACTTCAACAATCTGGAGTTTGAATGTTAGAGTCAAGATAAAATCGCTTTGAGGTTCAAACAGTGCTTCTGCATTTGAACTACAAGCATGGTGAAAAAAATGCGGTTGCTGTGTAAATGTCATCAGTTGTGCACCCAAGTTGTCTCTCCTTGGGAAAGGACCTCTTGTATCCATACCTTCTCACTGCGTGCCTTTTCAATCCTTTTCAGCGGCTTTTAACTGCCTGCCTTCCTGATCGTTCCCAGTGTCTTTTCGATCTCTTCAGTACCTTTTCAGGGAGTGCCTTTTGTTATTGTTCAGGGTATGGTTCAAGGTCTGGGAACAGATTATTCCCCTTTCCATTATTTCTAATGGGGAACATTGCTTTGGACTTCAAACAATTCAGAGTTCAGGCAGCCTCCTGAAAGGAATTAAATTCGAAGTATGGGGCACCACTGTAAAATAATGTAACATGAAGGAGGCCTCCTTTGTGAAACCGAAGACTACTGAGATGCATTGCCTCAAAGGTATCTCCATTTCTTAGATACTGTAAATAATTTTTCCAGAAGAATTCAAAGATTTGGGGACCAACCATGTCATGGGAGATGGTGATGGCAGAGTGTGTGGGAAGAATAAAACTTAGAAGAAAAGCAGTGATTTGGCACCCACGAAAACACAGCCACAGCCAAGATGAAACTTAGTATGGGGAGTTAAAGTATGAAAGTGTAATTTGTAAAGTATGTAATTTGAGGAAGGGGAAGGATAGAAAATTCTTTAGATATGTATCTCCACTTGCAGCAGCCTGTCACCACAGCAGTGTGGGAGGCATAGCGCATGAACCGTGCCGCCCGCAGCATTTTGCCGTCACAGGAAAGCGGAAAACTCCAGTCTGAGACTATTTCATTCCATAATGCCTCTGCTGAAGGATGCTCTGCCATGACATCACATCCGTTCATGTTTTGGGGGAAACGTGGCTGCCTCCAGTAGGGCCACCTACCCAAAGAGTAACTGAATGTGCCATCTAAGTGAAGATGTGCCATTTCTCCTGCACAAAAATGTACCACACTTGGGGCACCAATGGATACAAAATGCACCCCCAAACACTGGATGGCTCAGGCCCCACTGAAAGAAATTCTTTCTGCATTTACATTCTGTAGGATGCATCTGTGCTCAGAACTGTCAGGAAAAAAAGTGTGCAAGGCAGCTAACAGTAACACTAACAAAAGCTGTTACAATAAGTGCAGTTAAAACAATAATACAAACAGATACTTTCTTCTGGCACCTGCAGCATTGGGGGTTTTATTTGTGCCTTTGTCCCATGCATTCAAGAAACAGGCATTGGGTTAGCTTCACACACATACATTCAGCCAGTACTTGGGTTTCAACTTTTTATTATGCATGTCCCAGGGCCATGTTTATGCAGATAAAGGTCAGAAAAGACAACAAGTTGCTAAATGCAGCATGCACACAGACGCAGTACATTTGCACACACATGTATAAGTCCCTGCAATATGCAGGCTCTTTTCTGCTCACCCACCGCCTATTAAAATGACAGGTCTTTCTCTAGTAAATTAATGAAAGCCACATTACTGTCAAATCTTTGAATCTCAATTTTTTAAAAAAGTTACAAGGGTGGGAGTATTGAGCCAGAATAAAAAATATGAAAGCCTTAATAGAGTTGAGGCTGCTTTGAATATACGTTGATTATTCGGTACACCATGGCACCATGAAAATAAAATGCAGATATTGCCAAGTGCTCTAGGTTATAATTTAGGATAATGTGCACACACAAACACACACACCACACAACACCCTAGAGGATTCTATAATATATAGTGTAGGAATTTTAAAAAGAAGCAACACAAGTTTCTAGATTCTATGCTAGTCTATATGGTGTATATTCAAAAGTGGTGTGAATGTGCTTGGTTTTATTATTTTTTTTAAATGCTGCTGGCATACAGAGATTTGGAGTTCAGTTTTAGACTGTATAATTCTGTCTAGCAAAAGTAGTGAGTAATGTGTTTCTGATTGCCTTTTTAAAGAAATATTACTTTATGCGTTGGAAGAAAAGAAAACAAAGAAAGGTTTTTAGAAGCTGACAGGAAGGCAGACTGGCTAGAAAGAGCTGAGCATTCCTAGCTTCCACTGATATCCAATGAGATGTCACTCAGTACCTTGCAGGCCATTTGCCAAGCTCCTGAGGGTGCTTATGCCTAGATCTAACATAAATACTTAAACAGGTACTTTATTTGTGTGTGTGTGTGGGGGGGGGGGGCAGGTGCTGGTGGTATAACTCATTCCAGTTGTACTGTTTTACTTTTGGAATATATAACTTTCCTCTATATTGATCCTATGGTTGTAAAGTATATTGCGATGATACAGATATGGATGTAAATAGAAAAGAGTGGAAAGATTCTATTGGTTGCACAGGTCTGGTATATAGAAAAAAGGCTTCACAAATAACAAACAAAGCAAGGGTGTTGCTGTTCCAACTCAGCTTAGGCTGTATCTTTTGACTATGTCTTTAAAGCTCTTTAAATTTAGGATCCAGCTAAATTATTCAAAATCTGACAGGAATGTGCCATCTGTCTAACTAAAAAGTTATACTGTTTCTGACTGGTCCATTCCTTTAGCCTAGCTAATATGCCGTTATGCCCTGACTGAACTAAACTACAGCTACTCCATCCCAGGTTTTATACTCACCTGGGAGGCTAAAAGGTGCTCTGGGAGAGAGAATTGTGTTTTGCCATATGCATGGCTAGAAATGAAAACATCAAAGTTCATCCCTCTTGAATTTCCTAAACAATAGCTTTCTTCTTTGTTCAAAGGGTGAAGAAAATTGAGTGTGCCCTACCATTGGGCAGAGTGAAATGATTTGTGGGTGTTGTGAAAGGGCAGCCAATGCTCTGCTTTTTAAAGTATTACTGCCATATTGTTATAGCTAAAGTAGGGAGAGGTAGGCAGCTGTGGGATTTTTGGCCTCAGCTGTGAAAATAACTGGTCCAACCTTGAGCACTCTGTGCTGTGATTCTTGGAAAGGGGATCACATTCTGCTCTGTTTCTTCAGGTGGTGCTGCAGACAGAAGTCCCTTCGAGAGCGAGTTTAACTTCTTCTGCAGGGCAAGCGCTGCTTCCTCCGCCAGCTCTTCCACTGGTACTAATATCTAGTCCTTACACAAATACAGAGTTTTTCCTGCCCTCATGCTTCCGGCAAGCATGCTTATCTGTTTTAATCATACACTGGGTATCTCTCTTGCCTCTCCTTTAAGTCAATTCATGGGTTAAAGAAAAAAAAAACCCTTGAAAGCTTGCTGTAAATAGGGTTCAATAGAAATAGTTGCATAATTGCCTCATGGATTGACTAATCAGCAGCCTGCAAGGCTGGAACAGAAAGAGAGGATATAATTCGTATATGTATTTCTTAGATGTCTTAATCGCCTTTCTTTTTTAAAATATCTAACAAAAAGACTTACAACAAAATGATTAAACAGGAAAATATAAACTACATGAAAACAGCTTCCATTAAAACTAACAAAACAATAATAAAACAGTTAAAAACACCAGTATGGTCCATAACAGATGCCGCCGCAGACGCCGGTCCCGCAGACTCCGCCGCAGATGCTGCCACGCATGCTGATGCCACTGCTGCTCTGTCAGATGGCGGCCACTGCGGGACCAGGGATGCTGCTGGCCTGCGGCTCTTCCACCTGTGCCAGCGAGTTCTCCACGGGCCCCTCCCTTGCTCCTTGTCCCCCCTCCCGGCGTGGGTGGCAACTGTGCTGGATTGGGGGCGGGGTGCAGGGAGGGGCTGTGGGCTTAACTCATCGGCCGGCAGCCGAAGGGTGACAGCCTAAGGGCATCGTCGCTGGTTGGGGCCGTTCAGGGCCATGTGGGGCTGGGCTTTGTGTTTTTTTGTAGTGGGTAGGCTGGAGGGTTTTAAATTGTATTTTATTGTATTTGTTTTAGTGACTCCACATCTGGCTGATGTTTTTATGGGGTTGCCTGGGGAGCACATGGGTGCTACCATTGGGGTGATGTTGGGCAAGAGGAGATATGGCACTGGGGGATTAACATGTCGGCATAGAAGAAGGAGGGACAGATGGTTGATACCTGTTCCCCCTTCTGGTTATTCCTCCAACCGGAAGATTCCGGGTAAGCTTATCAACTGCCCCTCAGGCCTGATGGTGCTGCTGCTTAATGCCAGGTCGATCCATAATAAAACATCCTTCATCCACGACTTAATTGTGGATAAGGGGGCCAATCTGGCTTGCATTACAGAGACCTGGGCGGGAGAGGGTGAGGATGTAGCCCTCTCTCAGCTGTGCCCACCCAGGTATCTAGTTCAGCACCAGTCATGTCCGGAGGGGAAGGGAGGGGGGTCGCTTTAATCCACCGAGCATCTATTTCCCTCATGGGGCTTCCTGTTCCCTTGAGACCAGGTCTAGAATGTTTATATGTGGTGCTGGGCTATTGAGACACATTGGGGATTCTGCTGGTGTACCGTGCACCCTTCTGCCCATCAGACTCCCTGCCTCAGCTGATGGAGATCATCTCGGACCTGGTATTGAAGACCCCCAGGATGTTGGTCCTGGGGGGCTTCAATCTCCATGCCGAGACTGTTCTGACCAGGGCGGCTCAGGACTTTATGGCCTCCATGATGGATATGGGGCTGTCTCAACATGTCATAGGCCCAACCCATGAATGTGGTCACATGCTGGACCTGGTTTTCTCAACAAGGCAGGAAGAGGGTGATTTGAGGGTGAGGAATTTGCGTCTGACTCCCTTGTCATGGTCAGATCACCTCCTCGTGAGGTTTGAGCTTGGAGCTGGCCTTTCCCTCTGTAAGGGTGTGGACCCTATTGTGATGGTCCACTCTCGGAACTGGATGGATCCAGATGAATTCCTGAGGGCTCTGGGGGATTTTCCGGTTGATAAACCTGGTGCTCCTGTTGATGTTCTGGTTGAACTGTGGAATGGGGAAATGGCCAGAATGATTGACACCATAGCTCCTAAGCATCGTCTCCTGCCAGGCAGAGCCAGTCCATCTCCATGGTATACATCTGAATTACAGGCGATGAAGTGGGTTGGAAGACGTCTAGAGCGTAGGTGGAAGAAATCATGGGATGAATCTGATCAAACATGCTTACGTGCTCATTATCGAGCCTATGCTCTGGTGGTGAGGGTGGCGAAGAAGAAATTCTTCTCCACTTCCATTGCCTCATCACAGTGCCATCCAGTGGAGCTTTTTCGAGTGGAACATGGGCTGATATACCCTGGCCCTAAGAAAGTTCCTGTACCACCATTGATGGCCCACTGTGACGACTTTGCCCAGCACTTCAAGGAGAAAATTGTTCAGATTCGTCGCAAGCTGGACTCCACAATTGATTCAGATCCCTTAGGGGAGACACAAATGTCCCTGTCTGGTCAGGTATTAGTGGATGAATTTCAGTTAATGCGGCCCGATGATGTTGTCAAGGTGCTTGGACAAGTACGTCCTACCACCTGCTTACCCAACCATTGCCCTTCGTGGCTGCTGACCAAAGCCAAACACGGGATTGGTTCCTGGATCCTGGAGGTTATTAACACCTCTCTGAGGGATGGACGGGTGCCCGCTCCTGTAAAGAAGGCGGTAATCAGGCCTGTCCTAAAGAAGGCGACTCTGGATCCAGAGATGGCCACCAATTATAGACCGGTGGCCAACATCCCGTTTTTGGGCAAGGTATTTGAACGGGTGGTGGCGGGACTACTCCAGATGCTCTTGAATGAAACTGGTTATCTGGACCCATTTTAGTCTGGCTTCAGACTTGGGTACGGTACTGAATCTGCCTTGGTTGCCCTGTATGATGACCTGTGCAGGGAGAGAGACAGGGGGAGTACGTCCCTGTTGGTTCTCCTGGACCTCTCAGCGACTTTCGATACCATCAACCATGGTATCCTCCTGGATAGGCTGGTGGGGTTGGGAGTAGGAGGCACTGCTTGGCAGTGGTTCTGCTCCTACCTTGAAGGCTGATTCCAAAAGGTGGTGCTGGGGACTTTGGCTCTGCTCCATGGCAACTTTGCCGTGGAGTACCACAGGGTTCCATTTTGTCCCCCTTGCTATTTAATATCTACATGATTTGATTGCCTAACAACAATAACACACGCATTGGTTAATTCCCGGTTGGATTTCTGTAATGTGCTTTACATGGGGCTGCCCTTGAAGACAGTCTGGATACTTCAGATGGTTCAAAATAGAGCTGCCAGGATGCTGTCGGGGTCTGGGCATTATTCTCATATAACCCCAGTTCTCTATCAGCTCCATTGGCTTCCTGTCGAAGTCCGGGCTCAAATTCAAGGTGCTGGTTATTACCTATAAAGCCCTAAATGGCTTGGGACCAGGATACCTTAAGGAGCGCCTTTTTCCCTATTTGCCCTCCCACCCCGTGAGATCAGCAGCAGAAGTCCTCCTCCAGGAACCCTCTGTGAAAGAAGTTAGGAGACAGAGTACCCGGAGGAGGGCCTTGTCTGTGGTGGCGCCCTGACTATGGAATACGCTCCCCGGAGAGGTCCGCCTGGTGCCATCATTATACGTTTTTCAGCATCAGGTTAAGACCTTTTTATTTAATCAATATTTTAATATGTTTTAATATTGAATTTTATTATTGTATTTGCAGCCAGAGTGGGTCATCAATTTATTTATGCTGTTAGCCGTCCAGAGATGTTAGTAATTGGACAGCATACAAATTTCATAAATAAATAAATAACCAAAACAATTGATTCCTAAAATATCCATCATAAAGTAGGCTTTCAAATGCTGAAAACATAACAATGTTGCATTTGACTCCAGGTGGGCTTCACTGGAGAGAGTATTCTATAGCCAGGTGGTGAACAAGGAAAAGACTTTCTCCTTCTTCCCCATCTGCTGAACCTCTCTCTGAAGGAGGGGCCTCTAGTGTTGGACTGCATTTGGACTGGTAGCTCCAGCAGGCATTAAAATCCCAAGCCATATGAAGCTGCATAGCTCAGAAACATCACCTCGAATGGCATTCACAAATGTACAGTCAATCTTGCCAACCAAGCCAGAATGTAGCAAAGAAATATCTACTTTGCTCCTTTGTAGATACATGCACCTCCTTAAAACCTATGGAATAAGTAGTGATGTCTCACCCAGACTCATTGCAGAGCACCCTATTCCCTTTCTCATTTCTCCAATGGTAGGCATGGAGGTTGACTGGTGTATAATATGCCTGTGGTAGCTACAACCCTCCACAGAATCTTTCCCATCTTTCTCTGTCTGATTATGGGTATCTGCTGGGATATTTCCTGGGTGGAACAGACAAAACTGTTTATGGTTGCAATTTACATACGTACACCTCCCTTTGCGTGTGTCTGTTGCTAGATATCATAGTTAATAACATTTCGAAGCCTACACAGAGTAGTAGAAGATCGTGGGAACTGAATATCACTAATGTAGATGAATGCTATGTTCAGGAACACAACCCATCAAGAACTCTAACCAAACTTTATTTGGGCTTTGAAGGATAAAGAGAAATTCAACAGGAACAAGTGGGGAAAAGTATAAGCCTGTACTACATGCCTTATATTTATGGCATCATCGTCCTTATAATGTCGACATCTTTGCAGGCCTCCTATTAGAATATCATCCTTCATCTTGGAAACATGGGTGAACAATCTCCAAGCAACCTTCTTCAGCCTGGCGATCTCAAGAAGTTTTCAATGGCAGACCCAGCTTTCCTGACAGTTAGCCCAGCTGCCTGGGGCTGATGGGAATTTTGAAGTTCAAAACATCTGAAGGGCAGCAGGTCGGGAAAGAAGCTCAGACAGTATCAGGAAAGATACTGTGGGAAGTATCTTTATCAGTGGAGGGAGACATTAGTATGCTGGGTCAGGTTTTAGAGTTCTAGAGGAGGAGACTACTCACTATACTGCATTGTTACTGGCCTCTTTTTACACCAGCTACCTATACAACTTTTATATAGCTAGAACTCTGAACTATGGTAATGCTGTTTGGAACTGCAGGTTTTTCCTTGAATTGTACATGTTGTGTACAATTGCACTTCTTTGAAAAATCTGATTGCATCACTTCTAGTGGGTCTGGGTACTTAGCAGCAATAAGTTTACCCAATGTAGGGAGACCTGGTATGTAAGAAATCTGTACTGTATACTATTTGCCCCTCTGTTGTTTCTCAGTGAGTAGAGCTGGTGTCCATACAGTGTATTCCCACTCTCTCCTGAAACCCTCAGTTCTTTTCAAAGAAATGAGCCAAAGCCCTTCCAGGGTTGAAGGTCAAGTTTAATATTTGAGGTGGGGCAGGGCAACCAGCTCAGCTGCCCACTCCTGCTTCTGCTCTACAGGCAACACTTGTATTCATTCAGCTTCGGCTGATCCATCAGCTGCGTCCCTACCTGGAAAACAATTGCCTGGCGACAGTGACACATGCATTGGTTACTTCCTGATTGGACTTCTGTAATGCGCTCTACGTGGGGCTGCCCTTGAAGACAGTCTGGATATTTCAGATGGTGCAAAATAGAGCTGCCAGGTTGTTGACGGGGACTGGGTGTTATTCTCATATAACCCCAGTCCTCTACCAGCTTCACTGGTTCCCCATTGAAGTCCGGGCCCAATTCAAGGTGCTGGTTATTACCTACAAAGCCCTTAATGGCTTGGGACCTGGATATCTAATGGAACGTCTGCTTCCATATTTGCCCTCCCGCCCCTTGAGATCGGCAGCAGAGGCCCTCCTCTGGGAACCCTCCGTGAAAGATATTAGGAGGGTGAGTACCTGGAGGAGGGCCTTCTCTGTGGTGGCGGCCCACCTATGGAATGCATTCCCCAGAGAGGTCTACCTGGTGCTGTCGTTATTTGTTTTTTGGCGCCAGGCCAAGACCTTTTTATTTAAGCGATATTTTAATAATTGTTGATTTTATTTATTGGTTTTAAAATATTGAGCCAGGATGTATCCAGATTTTATATTTATATGTATTTATTTGTATGAGTGTTTATTTATGATGTTGGAAGCCGTCCCGAGGCTTATGCGAATGGGACGGCATACAAAAATTCCAAATAAATTAATAAACACACAATAGCTCCAGGTGCCTTCACAAGCGGGTTCTTTATTTCTATAGCACATGAGGAAACCTCTGAGGAACTCTGTGACACACTCCATGGCCAACCCTTGGACAGACGAGGTGAGGTTCATTTAGGCTCCTGTAAAGCCAGTAGTGGCAGGTTGTCTTAAAGGTACACCCACAGACCAACAGCAACCTGTTCCAACCCTTAACAAATTGTGCTGCTGCTGCTGGATTCAGTTGTACAGCTCCATCCGGCATCTGCATTTCCCTGAAACACTAGTGACACTAAACCACATCGCAGAGTTGTCATTCTGCAAAATGGGAATAATCATACTGGGCTATTTCACTTGTGCATCCCACACTTTCACAGCCATCACTCTGCCTCCTGTAATAGGGGCATAGAAATAATACATTTTATAGAAACATGTCTTTAAACATGTTTATAAACTTTTAAAAAATCACAAGAATATATGAAAATATTCACATATTAGAAAAATGTCATGAACTCTTGTCTTTGCTGCTTTGCTTTGTTTTTGTTTTTAGGTAGACTCCACTTAAACCCATCTACATGAAAAGTTTCGATTTCTAAATTGTGTTTAATGAGGTTGCAATTACTTCTTCAGTGGGAAGTTCTCCAAAAGGCTAAATCCTAATACACCCAGATAGCCGCTGTGTTAACCAATGCTATGACTTCATGCACCAAAACACTAAAATTTGGGACCAGGCTAGTTTCTCACAAAATGGATAGGAAGAATTCTGGCTGCACATTTTGCCTCCTATCTCAGGATTTACAAGGACTTCCCTTTCCTTTTCATTTGTCTTTTCCTTTTTTTCCCTTTTCAGTGAAAGCTGAGAACCTGGAGTTTAAGGCTTATCTACAAGGGGTCAATTGCACCTCTGTGCCTCTTTCTGCAGATGCCACGAACAAGTATACAATTTAGAATGGCTGTTCTTATAATGTGACAATTTGCCATACTGCCCTTTCCCTTATGTTCTCTTTCAGCACTTTTGAAGCCATTTCAGAAGAAAGCATAGGCTTTTAAGATGGCTTCATCTTCCAACATAAAGAGCCCAGTGCTATGCCTGTCTATGGAGAGATGGGGTGGGTTTAAATACAAAAATCCAGTGTACCTAAGGAGTGCATCTTTCCTTGTTATGGAGCTTCACCCTTAATTGGAGGTAAGTTCCAAGAAATTACTTATGAACAAGCACATTCAGGATCAGGCTTAAGGCAGCAATGCACAAGTATTTGGGGGTGAATGTGCATTATAGGGCAAAATTATAGGGCAGAAGAAGGAGAAGGAGAAGAAGAAGAACAAGAGGAGGTGGAGGAGGAGAAAAAAAAATCACACCTTTATGTAAATGAACATTAATATCAAGGAAACTTAGAAGGCTGTAGTCAGGTATACATTTCCTTAGGAATAAAAATAAGCCTTTGTGAATTAAATGGAAATGACATTGAATTAATATATTTTAGGACTGGACTATAAGATCCTCATGCCACCTATTGAATATCATGGGATTTATTTCTATGTAAATCCTTCTATGTAAATACACATTGTCTTGGGGCTGCTATGTAAGCCTGACCTCTAAAAGTCTCCCCCTAGCACTAAAAGCCAATGTAAAACCTACTGGTGGTATGAAGATTTAAAATATAGTAAAGGATTTAAAATAACAGAGACTGATTGAATAACATTCTTGGGAAAATCCTGGGAGAGTAAGAGCTTGACTTCACTCTGGAAAAAGTGCAATGTGGATGCCAGACAAGACTTCCCACAGACAGGGGGTGCCATCTTTTTAGTAGCTATCCACTTCTCTTCCTTTGGCAGAGGATCCCACAGAAGGGCTGCTGAGCATGATCTTAGGGCTTGTGCAGGTATCTAAGGGAGGGGGAGATTATCCTTCAAATATTGATGTTCAGCACTGAAGCATTACATGCATACAGAACGAGAGAGCAAAGGGAACATGTAAGAGGAACCACTCAGTCATTTCTCACTTGCCTGCTAGCTCTGTGGTAGTCAAACCGTGTTCCCCGGAATCCCAGGTTTCCATGGGAATCATCCAGGGGTTCAATATGAGAGTTTACTCTTATGTTATGTTTACTCTTATAAAGTGAAATTTATAACAGCCTCATCCCTGGTTTTGTTTAGAGGAGGGAAGTCTGTTACAGGGTAAGGTCTTCATTCATTTTATTGTAGAACCTTTACACACAGACTTTTAAAAGCAGATTAATTGGTTTTAAAGCCAAAGTGGTTTCATTTGACTGGATTCAGATTGCAAAGACTGCAAGCTCATGCAAGCTTAATAAAGCATCTCAAACTACTACTCCCAGAAACCTCATTGAACTGGGAATCTGAGCCTCATTCAATGGAAATTTGTGGTTGCAAATTTACAGAGAATATCCTGAAGGGTCTGATCATGCAATAATGATTCTTATTTTCTTTGCCACAGCTTATTTATATGCAAAAGCTTTTTCCACATATACAATGACAAAAAATACAGAAATAAAATGGATGCAGAACCAGAAGTTCAGTTGCAATTGTTATCGGCAACACCAAATCTTGATTTTCTTTGTGGCCAAAAAAGCACATCCAGGTCATTAAAATGAAGTATAATTTTTCATATTATTTGTCAGTGATGTTATACTAAATATTAGTATGTATTCAGTAAGTTTAGTATTATTTAGTTACTAAGTAATAAATGAGTTCATTAACACATTTACAAATAATTTATAAATCAGCCAGTCTTGATGGGCTGGATGAAAAATATGAAGTTTAATTCAGACAAGATGGAGATGCTGTTGGCGGGTGGTTCTTCTGACTGGATGGAGGGAAGTCAACCAGTTCTAGATGGGGTTGCACTGTCCTTGAAAGAGCTGGTACAAAGCTTGGGGGTGTTCCTTGAGTCACCTGTGTCACTTGAGGCCCAGGTGGCTTCATTGGATTGGAGTGCCTCCTGCCAGCTGGTGTCCCAGTTACACCTTTATCTGGACAGAGATAGACTGCTATCAGCAATCTATCCTATGGTCATCTCTAAACTAGATTATTGCAATGCACTGTATGTGAGGTCAGCCCTGAAGACTGTTCAGAAGCTGCAGCTTGTGCAAAACAGAGCAGCCAGACTAAAACAGGGACCAGATGGTCTAGTCGTGTAACACCATTTCTGGCCTGCTTGCACTTGCTGATTATATGCTTTCAAGAGTAATTCAAGGTGCTGGCTTTAAAAAGCTGTACATGGCTTGAGACCATGATACCTGATGGGATGCCTCTTCTGACAATCATCTACACAGACACTACAATCAACCTCTGGGGTCTGCCTCTGACTGCCATCTCTGAGGGGGTATCATTTGGTGGCAACAAGAAGGTCCTTTTCAGTGGTGGCCCCCTAGTTATGGAATGAACTCCCCACTGAGGCTTATCTGGAGCCAACCTATTCAGCACCAGGTCAGAACTTTTCTCTACTGATCCAGATCTGGTCAGGTTTTATCTTGTTTAAGTTCTTGTAATTTTAAATGTGTTTTAAATGTGGTTTTCTTTTGCTTTTCTAATTCACTTTTCTCCCCTGGGTTTGTATACTGTGGTGCATTCTAGGTTGTGCTTTAAACCGCCCAGATCTTGGGATGCATTGAAGTTAAACAAACAAGCAAACAAGCAAACCACAGAATGTTTTCCTAGGGTATTAAAGTCAGCCCTTGATGCAGGATGAGGCCACCTCTTCTCCTTTACACCTGTTTTCCCAGATGGGTCTGCCAGGACAGAAACCACCAACATCTGCAGACTGGGCTGCCAAAGTGGGAGGCTGTTGTTGTTCAACCCCTGGCCATGTCTTTTAAGGAAACCTTTGGGTAAGCTCATGTGCACATGAATTGCATTTTGAGGAACAGGTGGACTAAATATCCAAGTGCTCATGTGTGCATCCTACAGGACACCTTGTTTGGCTGAATCTGTTGGTTTTCAGGATCCCTTACCTAGACATGTAGTTTTCACAGTTGTTCTACATAAACAGCACTCTTACTATTGGTTAATGTTATATGAATTTGTGAGTGCATGCAAAGAACAGGAGAAAGGAGAGAGAAAGATGTGGCAATCTAATTCCCACCTCACTTCCTTCTTTGGAAATAAATATTACAAAGAACTATAGTGCAAGAAAAGAAAAGAAACCAGAGGGGGGGAAGCCAAACTCTTTCATTCCGGTTTTCAAAACTGACTTGGCATCTTGCTAAGTGAAACTTCCTCTTTGAATCAAATATCCTTTTAATGCTTCTTGAAGTGCTTTCTGCCACAGAATCCATGGAAATCCATGCAAAACTGTGTAAATAATAAAGACCGTGCCGAGTAGTTTTTAAATGTAGGGACTTTGGGAGAAGATGAAAGAAACATTATTTTTCTATTACTGTTTGAACAAGAGAATGTCATATGCTTCAGTCTATTTACACATTCCCCAACAATGCAAACTTTGCTAGGAAGAGTGTTTATATATCTCTATATATCTGGAGCTTATATCTTCAACATACTTGTCTGCTTTCCTCCAGGATTCAAATGAAAGATGAGTTACAGGTTATTTAAATGATAGAACTCAAGAAACATGAGAAAAGAAAGCTACAATATGACTGTTTTAAACATTCATGTCACCATTTCATTCCAGACTAGAGCTTTGATGTTTCCTAGTGCGTAATTTGTTATCCACATTCCCTTCCTTTTCCCTACTTCTTCCCCTCTTAACTGCCTCTGTTCCATTATCTGCTCAGTCAATAGAGGTGGATGCCTTGCTTATGATTAAACTCTGTTACGGCAGAAGGAGCATAGGGAGCATTCATTCTTGAGAACGCGGGAACAAATGTATATGATTGTTTTTCCCCCCCAAGCCCAATTGATAGGAGCTAAAATGCTTTGGGAAAATCACCATGATTAACATTTCATCTTAACATTTACTTACATGTTACTGTCATTTTACAACCATTTTCACACATCCTTCACTTTATTAACTTTTGATTTGGAAAGTCGCTAAAAATTACAGTATGAAAATGTATCATTATCCATGCTAGAGAACTTTTTTTGACAGAGCCAACAGAACTTGGTTGTCTCTTCCATGTTCATTGTTCTGTGAATAAAGGAATTGAGGTCATCACCATCGCTACCCCTGAGTTGCCCCTCCCACACTCCAAGCAGATCTCAAAATGCTGAAATAAAACTACAAACCAAACTCAGCCCAAAGGAACAGGTCATAAAACAAATGTATATATATATATAAACCTGGCTAATAGCAGAGGAGATTTATGTTGTCATAAAATATACTTTACCTTACTAAAATGTCACTAATCCATCGATGGAGAAAGATTTCAAGGTGGCATGTCTGCAGGCAAAACCTCCGTTAAGCCACCTGTATCAAGTTCATTTGTGCCATTGCATTATCCTGAACTGTTATGGCTCGTGATCTCTGGGCAGTTGCGTGTGTTTATGAGACTGGGATTTTCTCTATTTTCAATATTCAGGCTGAGCATCATTGCTTATTTATGTAGCCAAACTGCACAAAAGGGAGTTATCAGCAAGGTCCTTGAGTGGGTAGTTGCTGACTTGCTCAACATGTTCTGAATGAGACCAATCATCTAGTTCTCTGACAGTCAGTTCTGGCATGTAAACAGCCTCGGTTTCCCTATATAATGGCATATGCTGGGAGGGAGACCGTGGGGATGTGGCCTGTTGATTCCCACACCCAAAAACCATCTTTTAGCGCTTTTGATACCATCGGCTATGGCACATTTCTGGAGCGACTGTCTCAGCTGGCAGTAAAAGCACTGCATTGCAGAAGTTTTGCTCCTGTCTGGATCATTCGAGGGATGTACTCGAGGGAGGTCACTCAGCCCTGTGGGTTTCCCAGGATGGGATTGCACAAAAGGGATATGGCTTCTGCCCGTAGATGATCCAGTATGGGGCAAAGGGCTTATCACCTAGCAAAAGGGCTATTGCTTAGCTCTGTGGATTGTCTAGTAGGGAGGTTTGCCAGGGATATATGAGAATTTTGTTTCCTTTCAATAATTGTGGAATTATGATTTTTGTGAGCCTAATTTCCTGACTTTGCAATTGCTTTTGATTTTTTTTAAAGTAGCAGTTTGAAATATGCATTTTCATCCTTTAATCACTAGGGTGAAAGTGCACATTTGAAAAGTAACACACGAATATGCAATTTTCCCACTCAAAGAAGCCAAACAACAGGTTTAAAATGAAAGTGACCTGAAACTAGGGTAATGTAGTCAAGCACAAAAAGCACAAAGGCTTGATTTTGATGCCATACTACTTAACATCTATGTGAAACGGTTGAGTGTGGTCATCCAGAGCTGTGGAGTGTGCTGCCATCATGATGTGGCAGATGTGCCATACTGGTTATCCTTTATCAAGATGTTCTGCTAAATTGGTGCCTGAGGCAGAATAGATGAAGGCCAATAAACTGAAATCCAGCTCAGACAGGCCCAAGATGTGGTTATTAAGTGGTTCTTCTGACCAGATGATTGGTGTTCATATATTCTGTTTCTAAAGTTCAGAGTAAGCGTGAGTCTTTATAGGGTCCCAACAGCGGCATTTATATGCAAGGCACACACACACACACACACGCATTAGCAGGCCCAAGGGAATGCCAGCATTTGCAAAAGCACAAAAACTATTTTAGGGAAAAAACCCCGAGAGTTCAGTGAGTAAAACAGCCTATTGAGGACTGAATGTGTTCACTGGCTACAGAATGCTGACTGATTATTGGGTTAGGCAGGGGGGTGGAAGACCATGTGGGAAGGGAAATTGAATGGAATTCAGTGGAGGAGGAAATGGCTGGCTGACTTGATAGTGGATGGAAACAACCTACACTGCATCTCTTCCCACCCCTTGGCCATTTCCACTTATTTGTCCCTGTTTGCTGCTGAGTTGTGAATTAATCTTAACATCCCATTGTTCTTGACAATTCTAACAAAATCATGTTAAAAATGTGTATACATATACACTGAGAAATCTGGCACCGTATGTATCACAGGTGACTGCATAGTTGATGGGGGAAAGCGGGGATCCCCTGCTATTCCATAGAAACTTAAAACAGGAAGGTGCTTCAAAGTGTTCCCTTCTTTAACCTGGCAAGAGAGATCAATTGGAAGTGACAATTGCTATGCAGAGAAACCCCATTAATTGGAATAGCCTGGGAAGACATGCACAATATTTGGATAATTAGGTCAGTTTAACTATATAGGACTATTAGGAGAGACTGGCTATGTTCACACAAGCAGTGCGAAAACAAACAAGCATGTAATTATATAGAATAAGTCGAAGTGTAGGGCATCATTTAAATGAATCCTGACTGAAAATGGCTGCTTAAGTAATGCTGTAGTTCCAAGTATATTTACTTAAGACTAAGCGATGGGGCACATATTAGGTTTGTCAAAGAAAATGCTCTCCAAAACAATGTCCTTGTGAGAATTGTGTCTGCTTTCAAATGTTACAGCAAGAATGGCCCATGGATGGGGCTTCACTCATGAGTAAATGCCACTGATCAGTGGGGTTTACTCCCAGGTAAGTGAGTCTAGGATGGTAACCAGAGTTTCCCACTGAAAGCCACATGGTGTATGCCCCTGTGCATATAATTGGAAGGGTGCAGGTGTTGGCCTTTTTGTGTTTAAAAAGGCCTAATATGATCAGATATTAGTCATATCATTAATCTAGTATGGCTTTTTATAAAATAGTGGGTGCTCCAGAAGCAGTGTGTGGCATAGGAGAAGAGTTTTTAATACTTTGGCTAGTCCGTGGCTCCAATCTGCGTTCCCTGCCCATGCTATTTGCCTTCAAAGGAAAGCTGTTATTGGTGTTGATAAATCTTGCTGAATTGCATGTATAATTAGGCCTAGGACTGAAGCCTGGGTGTTCTGCAAAGTCACATATGCAGGCCAAATATATCTAGTTTGCCACCACATAGAGTTTCAATCTTCCTGAAACAATTATTTCTAATAATGGGCATGTATGTATGTTGCTCATACTGTTTGTTGTTGAAAGTTCTCCAGTTATTTCTCACTACTCCTTTGGTATAAATAAGTGTAGATCTTCACATGTTTTGGATTTCATCTCCCAGAAGTCCCATCCAGCATCACCAGAAATGTTGGATGTTGAAGTCTAAAACATCTGCTGATTTACTTTCTGTCCACCCTTGGTGTAAAAGAATCAGGCTCAGTTCAATGGCTCTCCCATGCAATGTCTCTGTGTGTGCACCCATCTCTTTTATTTATTACATTTATATGTATTTATTAACTTTTATTATCTCTCTTTAATCATAATGAAAACATGCAGCAGGGTGATCATGTACCCTGTTTTCAGACTGCTGTTGATAGGTGGGTCTGTGGTCAAGAACTTGACTTCTTTCCATTTGGATACATGTGCAGAATACATGGCACAGGAAACTGGAAAATGGGGAAGGCATTTTTGCAAGGAAGCCTATAAATCATGCCAACCAGAGACACATGCCTGCAAAATAAGAGCCAGTGTGTTGGGCTGGGCACCTGGGTGCTAGTACCCATTCATCCATGGAGATCGCTGGGTGACTTTGGGCAATTCACTCACCCTCACCCTCACCTAATACACAGGGTTGTTGTTGTTAGAATAAAATGGAGTTTGGGGATCCTTACAAGAGGAAAGAGGGGTAAAAATGCAGTGTAATAATAATAAACAATAATAACTCATAATAATTGCAGTCACATTATCTTAGAATTCCAGGTATTATTAAATATAATACATTGCATGTCTTACTATGAAAGCCATTGGACTGAACCTGATTCTTTTACACAAAGGATGGACAGAATGTAAATCAGCAGATGCTTTAGACTTCAGCTTCTGACATTCCATTTTTCAGGTAGAGGAAAATAAGAGAAAGGTTTTCAGCGTTTCAAGGCGCTACATGGGACGAGACACCAGACCCACCAGAAGGGAGCGGAGACAGTATTGAACAGGCATGTATAATTGTTCCCACAGAACAGTAGCCAGTTCCTAGTCTGAACTTTCCAAAGAAGTTGCTTATAGGCAGGATTTATTTCAGTCACCAAGCGTGCTAGAAGCCCAATCTTCTCTTAAATGAGGGGGCAGGGGAACAGAAGGAAGAGATCTGTATTGAGCTGAAGTCTGTCTGTGTACCAGGCTCCAGATACAATGTGCAGGCATGGAACAGAATAATTAGGAGTATTATTTACCCAGTACTGGAAATAATAAAGCATGCCCATATTTTGTTGGTGTCAGGTGGCTGGACTGAGGCTGCTTCTGTTGGTTAGTGTAAGGTTGGCACAATACACAGCACTGCAGAGTGATGATTGCCCAACTTGTACTGCTTGCACTCTTTTGTAGACAAATAGGCAGTGATTTTCCTTGGAATACTTCAGTTGTAGATTTTCTGCAGTGATTCTTACATACCCTCAACACAAAGCAAAGAATGAGGGGTGCTATAAAGAGACGGGATGGAGGCAATCAGTGAAAGCATGAATTATGTTGCACAAGAGCACCGCAAGTTTTTCCAATTGCTAGTGAAACGTATTTCTTTACATAAAGTAAAGCAAGAGGACACAAAGTACTGTATAATTTAAGTTTGGTCTAGACACAATTGGCACAAATAGCTTAACTCTTTGCAGACTAAACACCCTGACACACAGTGATTATTAACTACTGCATGAATAAAGATGATCCTACCTTTGCAGACATCATCATCCATTCAGTCTTGTCCAACCCTTGGCCACTCCATGGATCATTGCCTTCCATGCCTCTCTTTCTCGCACTGCTTCCTTCAAGACTGCCATGGCCATCCTAGTATCTTTCTTTAAGGTGTCCAGCCAATGGGTGCTGGGGCACCCCCTTCTCCTTTTTTCGCTGGTCACTCCCAACATGATTGACTTTTCAAGTGAGTCAACTCTCATGACATGGCCGAAGTATGACAGTTTTCATTTGGTAATCTTGGCTTCAAGTGATATTTTTGGTGAGGCTTGGTCTAGGACTTCACTGTTCATGCTTTTTGCAGACCATGGGATGCGCAACAGTCATCTCTAGCACCACAATTTGAAAGCATCCACTCTTCTTCTATCTGTCTTTTTCAGAGTCCAAGTTTCACAGCCATATGTGACAATTGGAAAAAATTATTACATTAACTAATCTGCATTTGGTAGAGAGACAGATGTCTTTACTCTTCCGGATGTTACTCATACTGGACATTGTATTGGACTACCTTGGCAGGCAGTGTACTAGATTTGAACATGTTATGTGTGAGAAACAAAGCTTTAGTGCTCTTGGTAGTTTACAAAGTGCTATTATATTGGTGCTTCTCAGACACAACCCTGCTGAATTAAACAGACAGTGGATGGAGGCCTATTGTGTTATTTGCAGAACCGCAACTGGAAGCATAGATTACAGCAGCACTCATACAATCCCATTTCTTTCTCTCTCTCTCTTGGAGAGAGAATGAATATCAAAATAAACTTTATGAGGGACTGAGCAGCCCACCAAAAAGGACCTACAGCAGGATAACCCAGAGAACAAGCCAAGGCCAGAGTTGCTTTGGCGGTACAATGGAAGAGGATGACCGGACTGAACAAAGCCAACTGCTTGCAAGTGCAGGAGAGCCTGGATTATGGGAAAGGCCCATAGCTTAGTGCTGGGGAGCCACCTTTGCATGTAGGTAGTGACATGGTAAATGTAAAGGTGTAGACACTCATTCCAAAGGAGACTGCAGAAATGCAGGCAGCTGTGTTTTGGGGATATGGCAATTGTGGTCCAGTACACCTGTAAAGTACAAGGTTGCTCTAGGTCAAAAACCAGCAAAAACTTTATGGGATTTCATATTTCATGAGTGGCACTTGAGATCATGAGATGCACAAGAGAGTTATGTTCACATAAAAGCACCCCACAGAGCCTCACTAAACGTTTTTGGCATAGAGAAGGCATGGTTGTGAACTGGGTTTGGTTTTCTGTATAACATGATGTGCAGGTTTGGCTTATACACTGTTCTGGTACTACAACCTTTTTGTTCTAAATGTGTGTTTTTAAAGGAAAATATAACATTTCTACATAGTATTTCCCCTAAGGAAGACAGAATAGCAAAAATTTCCTGATGGTCTTCACTGGCCAAGTCCAGATTTGCAAAGATACATCAGAAGTAGGTTTGGAAAGAATGGAAAGAAGAAAAAAAACAAGTGGAAAAATCTGGGCCCTCCCACCCTTCAGTGAATCCAAGATATCTTTGCCTCCTCCTTCAGAAATCAAAATCACCCCTCCGCCCTGCCCCAGGATAAGAGTTTGGAAGCAAAGACATTCAGGTTTCATCTAAAACCTAAACAGAATTTAGTCAGAGTTTATTAAATTTTTCTTGACGGTTACTTCCGTGCTTTTGAACTCCTTGTAGCTGGTGACCTTGAAGGCATTTTTTACAAAAACATTTCATTATGAAACCGTGCTTTTCCACTTAGCAGATCCCAGATTCTGACTAGCAACTGATAAGAACAGGTCCCTGTTTCTCTTTATCCTCTGCACCTGTAAGATAACTGAGCAACGCTATTTGAAGATATACAGAGTAATCATATACCCACCTACTCAGCAGAGAATATTTCTAAGCAGGCAGCATAGGAGGGATCCATTAATGTTGTTGTGTATAGATTTTTTAATGGCTTGAAAGAATCTGAAAACAAGGAATGCACACAGATGATACATACAGCTTTTCTGAAGGGGTGAGACAGCCTGCTTCCTGCTGTGAAAACACAACGAGGAATTATTTTGGTTTCAGCCTTTCCAGAGTCCACATTGACAGCCAAGACTAAAATGGTTCCTTAACAAATATTGGAATGGAGGAGTCTTATTTTTTGTTTTGTTTTTGTCAGCTGTTGTTCAAAAGTGTGATCTAGATAAGAGTGGCCATATTTTATCCGAGGCCATCACAGCACAGCACAACAAGGCATTCAATTACTGCAGCAACAAGCTACCAATCCAACTTTATCAATCCAATTTTTCATCCCCTTTCTCTGACTCGACATTTGTTCTCCGTGTCAGAGTAATCTCATCAACCTCAACCCACTTTAGGGTAATCAATCTCAGTTACAATATTCAAACATAATGAAAAGAGAAGGCTCCCAACACAAAAAGCTAATAGCTACAGTCACTACTTTGGGACATACAGTCACCATTTTCAGCCAGTTTAGCTAAGCTGGGAATACATGCAAGTCTAAGGAGTACTTAGCATCAGCACTGACCCACTTCTAGAGGATAAAACTGAAGGTGCTTGGCAGCACAGCTCTGGAGGTGCCCCACATGTTTATTGCATGGGAACATGGCGTTATATTCTTCATGGTGCTTAGATTGTTGCTGTTGCTAGTTGCGAAGTCATGTCTGACCCATCGTGACCCCATGGACAACTTTCCTCCAGGCCTTCCTGTTCTCCATCATTCCCCGGAGTCCATTTAAGCTCATGCCCACTGCTTCAGTGACTCCATTTAGCCACCTCATTCTCTGCCATCACCTTCTTTTGCCCCTTCATGGATCACTGCCTTGTCATGGCAAAGCAGCTTGTGTAGCTCAATGAAGCTATGAGCTATGCCATGCAGGGCCACCCAAGATGGACAGGTAATAGCAGAGAGCTCTGGCAAAACATGATCCACTGGAGAAGGAAAAGGCAACCCACTCCAGTATCCTTGCCATGACAACCCCATGGACAGTACCAAAAGGTGCTTAAATACCTTTGGCTATATCCTTGCTTTGACCTCAACTTCCCATGTGAAGCCAGAGAAGCTAAAGGCCAGATGAAACATTTTCGTATTGTAGCTTAGTTTTTTCTCCATGGAATTGATGCTTCATGTAAAACATAAATGGCTCTCTGTGAACCAGCTAAGGGCACTGCAGAAAAAGGCACATGTTGCTAAGGTGGTGTGGCTTCACTGAAGTAATCGCCATTTATTGTTAATTGTTGGAAGCTGTGCAACTAGTCTGCTGTTCACACGCTTCTCCCTGAAATGTATGGCTTCAGTGTGTCGTACTACAGAGGAGATTGTGCACCAAGGGTGGCAGTGACTGCAAGATCATTTTCTTAAATGGTGGATGGCATTTGTAGGAAGAAGGGCAAGTCCCTTTCATTATACCCCATTATCTTATCACCGTCCATATTAGTTCAATTACAGCTCTGTAGCAGGAAAAGTTAGGTTGAAGGTAGTGTTGAGTGTATTTGGAAAGTAGCTAAAACTGAACTAGATAACAAGTAGCAGGTAGATCCACAGTTGTCTACAGAATCAGACACAAGGAGGCTTCTGAATGATGCCTTCTTTAACTGGGAGTGGTGATGAAAGGGGCAGGGTTCAGTCCTGAGGCCAATATTCATTAACACTTTACTAAGAGGTTCAAGGAATGGTTATCAGATTTTCAGATAACAGAAACCTGGGTGGATAACTAATACTCCAGAAGCCAGAAACATCATTCAAAGTGATCTTTGAGAGAGAGGCTGAAAACAACAGAATGAAATTTAATAGGAACAAATGCCATGTTCTGCATGTGGGAAAAAGAAACTAAATGCAACGTTTCTACAAGCAGGAAGGATCTTGGAATTCTTGTACATCGCAAGCTGAATATGAGTCAACAATGTGCTGTGGACACAAAAAGGGCATGTGCTAATTTGGGCTGGAAATGCTAAGTTGAACTCTACAGTCAGCAGTGTCCCTGTAGTGGAGGTGTCCAGAGTACCAAGTGCCATCTAGTCCACCTCTGTTGGATACGTTTCAATTATTCAGGCCTGTGGATGAGAACAGGATGGTTGGACAAGTTCAACCTAGCACCTGTATATTTGATCCTTACTCTTCATGGCTAATCACCAAAGCCAAGGATGTGTTACATACCTGAGTCCAGGAAGTTGTAAATCCCTCTCTTGAAGGAGGGATGAGTTCCCACCCCTTTGAAGCAGGTATTTGTCAGACCTCTCTTGAAGAAGGCAAACCTGGATGCAGAAGATGCCACCAATTATAGATCGGTGTCCAACATGCCTTTTCTGGGCAAGATGCTTGAGTGGGTGCAGGACACAGAATTTTTTTATTATTATTATTATTAGAACATTTCTATGCCGCCCCTTGCGGAAGCCTCGGGGCGGCTTACAACACAATAAAATACAATACAATACAAAAATAACAATATAAAATTAAAATTAATAATATATATATATATACACACACACACACACACATATATATACACACATGATATAAAAGAAGTTATAAAAGAAAAGTTATAAAAGAAAAGAAAAGAAAAGAAGTCACCCTGGCCAGATAAATAAGTAAATATTGTTAACAATTAAAATTACGTTTAAATAAAAAGGTCTTCACCTGGCGCTGAAAAACAAGTAACGACGGCACCAGGCGGACCTCTCCGGGGAGTGCATTCCATAGACGGGGCGCCACCGCAGAGAAGGCCCTCCTCTGAGTACCTACCCTCCTAATTTCTTTCACGGAGGGTTCCTGGAGAAGGGCCTCTCCCGCAGATCTCACGGGGCAGTCGGGCATATATGGATGTAAGTGCTCCTTCAGGTAACCAGGTCCCAAGCCGTTTAGGGCTTTATAGGTCATCACCAACACCTTGAATTGGGCCCGGACTTCAATGGGAAGCCAGTGAAGCTGTCAGAGGACTAGAGTCATGTGAACATAACGCCCCATCCCCATCAGCAACCTGGCAGCTCTATTTTGAACCAATTGAAGTATCCGGACCGTCTTCAAGGGAAGCCCCACGTAAAGCGCGTTACAGAAGTCAAGGCAGAAAGTCACCAGCGCGCGTGTCACCGTTGCCAGGCAGTCATACTCCAGGTAGGGGTGCAGCTGATTAACCAGCTGAAGCTGAAGGAAAGCGCTCCTTGCCACCGCTGTCACCTGAGCTTCCAATGAAAGCTCTGGGTCGAGGAGTACTCCTAAGCTGCGGACCTTGTCCCTAAGAGGGAGTGCAACCCCATTCAGGACCAGATCAAATCCACCCTCTCGGAAGCCCGATCCGCCAACCAACAGGACCTCCGTCTTGTCTGGATTGAGCTTCAGATTATTGGCTCTCATCCAGCCCATTACCTTGGCCAAGCACCGGTTCAGCACAGCCACTGCCTCACCTGGATTAGTCTTGGAAGCCAGATTCTACCTGGTTATCAGGAAAAATCTCCTGACTGTTACAGCAATATGATAATGGAACCAATTACCTAGGGAGATTGTGGGCTCTCTAGTTGCAACTGGACAGCCATCCGTTAGGGATGCTTTAACCTGGAGTCCTGCACTGAGCAGGGGGCTGCATCCAAAAGCCTTATTGGCTTCTTCCAACTGTACTTTTCTATGATTCTATGAATGACTTACATATTTACTTAGTATCAAATTTGTCCTGGGAAGTTTGGACAAGAATCCTTCAATACAAGGTCTCATTCCATGCATATAGGTTCTTGCAAATGTACAGCATCAAGCAGCATCTTGGGAGCTGGAGTTTGGAATTATGCAGTCTAACGTAACGTAACACATCATCACATTATGTGCCTCCTTCCTGGATGGTTGCATTTGCCTGGCCTGCTTGAATGATGACATCAAGTTATGTTTACATGCTGATTGCTGTCATGTAGAAGTAAGAAGATGGATTTGCAGAGTTGGTGTTGTCCTCCTTGCAGAGTCAGAGCTGCAGTGAAGATGGTGATGAAGGAAGCTGTGGGGGACAGACTGGATCACTCAAGCTCTAGAACAGCTATGTGCATGTGCTGAAATGGCATCATTTAGATGGAGACTGGGCATGCTCTGAATCTTGTAATCAATTCCAAATGGATAAGACATGCTGCAACCTCGCTACAAAGGTGAACATTAGTAATTGATGTAGTTTGGCCAATGAGCTGACTAATTACAAAATTGGCAGCATCACTGGTTGGAACTAGCATGTGTCAATTCAGTGTTACAAAGAATGCATGACTGTGAAATGAAAATGAAAGCCATGTGCAGTAATTGCTTCTCTGTAATGTCTTAACACAGACTTTCCTGATCTGGTGCCCTCCATATGGTTTGGATGACAACTCCCATTGCCCCATCCAGCATGTCCTGTGGTCAGGGATGATAGGTGTTCAGGGCAAAACTTCTGGATAGCACCAAGCTGGGGAAAGGTGGTATGGTAGAACTTGTCCCATTGCCTCATACAGTTATGGCAAGACCCAAGCTACACAAATGCCAGCAGATGCCAGCACTATTTATGTATTTATTTATCCTTACAGCACAGTTTAAAACATTTCAGTCAGAGTATTTTCCCACAACCCTGGAATATGGGTCAAAGTATTTATTTGTGGTGCAGACTTTTTAGGATCTGCCCACTGCAGTTTGCTGTGCATGTATGAATGAAAAAGAAACAAAATTCATGCTCCAAATAAATAAGCATTTCCTAGAAAATCTGGATTTTGCTTGCTCAAAAGTTTGCAAGAAATAAAATAAAGCTGACTGTACAGATATACACACAGCAGGCACACATACAAAAGTGTGTCATTTTGGTGGGCTGGGGATGCTCATCTGACTTTGCAGATTCACTGCAGCAAGTTTGTAAATGATTAATGAAATGGATGGGGGAAATGTTCCATGATATAAAAATGGAGTACTGTGAGTTCAGGGGGGTAGTGTAATTTGTTTCCTGCTATATATGAAAACATTATCAGTCAAAACCCAAGTAAATAAGTGACAGTACAAATGTCGTGCAACATAGATACAGCACAAATCACTTCAATGGAATGATATTTCATTGTAATTCTATATATGATTATGGGTATTGCATGTGATCAAACTCATTAATATTTCCTAGGGAAAGAGTCAGTGTTTGGGGAAAAAATATTTCTGCACCACTAAGAAAGAAGATGTCTCCTATAATATAAAACACAAATCACACACACACACACACACACACACACACACAAGTTCACATTTAAAGTAGTGTTTACAGTTTGCTAATTCACTTATTTTCTCTTTTATGTGACTCCCACAGTTCAGCCAGACAATGATGCATCATTGCCCATAGTCAATTCCCCTGCAAAAACATTAAACAATGAAATGGGCTTTTCAGTGCCAAAGTGAAGCCGATGTGGCAGCTTATAGTTCTTTTCAAATCTTTCCTTTGAACCAATGTGCTTCCTTTTCGAATGTGTGGGAGGCAAAAATGGTCTATTGTCTTCAGTGGCATGACCCAGTAGCAACCAACTGTCCAGATATAATTCTAACTGCATGTGGAGGGGGAAGTGGGATTGCACATCTTGGCCCCACAGGCCCTGACCCATTTTAGGATTTGACATAATGTCCAAAAGCTCTTTCATATATTGCAGGGGTCCTCAAACTTTTTCAACAGGGGGCCAGTTGAAAGGTGGTGGTGGTGGGCGCGGGCTGCCAAGGTGGTGCCGGTGGGGGAGGTGTGCTGGTGAGGGGGTGTGATGTGCACGTGCGTGGCTAGGGGGTGTGGGAGGCGAGCAGGGGTGGCGTGTGTGTGGGGCAAGACAGCGGTTTGCTCGCGTGGAGATCGTTTGCTTCGAGTGAGTCCAAAACGATCTCCACGGGTGTGTGGGAACGCAGTGAGTGCAAAACCTCTGGGGCAGGCCAGTTGAATGGGCATGGCGGGCCGAATATGGGCTGTGGGCCGTAGTTTGAGGACCCAAGATATATTGTGTCTAATTTATATGTGTGTAGGCTGTTCATGTGTATCTGGGGACTGCTGGTCGTCAGCATCCCCAGTCACATGTATGGTCTTCTCAAGCATATGGCTTGGATGTTGGAGTGTAAATGGGGCAGAGTGAAGCCTCAGAACATGACTTGCTCTCCCTCCACACATGTTCAGTGGATGTCAAAACAGTCAAAATTGCCAGCGAATTTTCAGTATCAGTGAGTGATACACATCCAGCTACGTTTCTTCATTCTGATCATTTGTGGTCCCCTTCAGAGAAGCATTATTCCCCACCTCCATGTGTATCTGAGAGAGTATCTATGCATGTGAAAGAGGGAGAGACAGTTTTTCTTAGAGCTGGGCGAATAATCCTGTGGTGAAGCTCTAGCTAGCCCAGAGGTAGATAACTCACAAACCATGGGCTGCATCTTCACTCTGAAAAGCCTACAGGTTGAATGCTCTGCACTGGACCATGTTCATAGTACTTCTTTTATCTGACTGGCTCATCCTATCAACTAGATGATGGGCAGATACCACGTGTTTCTCCTTCTCACACTAAATTAATATATCCAGTAGATGGGTGAGAATTTAGATGGGTGAGAATTTAGCTTTGGATAACTTTTGATAATAATTCACCAAGATTCATAAATTTCTTCATATTTCAGATGGTGGGAACATAAACCTGAAATGTGGAAGAAGAGGCACATCCTTTTATTCCTCAGTGCAGCAAATCTGCATCCCATTTGATTCCAGGGCAGTTTACAGAACTATGATGGCAATACACAAGCAATGCAGCCACAACATCAAAAATAACTTATACCTGGTCTATAAGAAAAAGCAATGTTGGCACCAGGAAAGGGTTGGTATGACTGGCAAATAATTCTTCACTTTGATTGTCACCTCTGACATAGATGGAACCCAAATAAGTCCATCAGCCCATGATATAAAGACAGCCTTCCCCAATGGGTATGCATTTCAGATCTTTTGGACTACAATATATATCAGCTGAAGGCAGTTTACTCAATGGTCAGGGAGGATAGGGCTGAAATTGCAGAGCATACAGAGGGAACCAGGCTGGAGAAGTAAACATTGACCTTGGAAGTGAACAGGCAGCCAGTTAAACTCTTGGGAAACTGGCAAGATATGATCTTAACATGCTGCCCCAATTAAAATTGCAGCAACTATGTTCTACATTGACTGTAGCTTCTGAACCTGAAACCATTCAAGGCACTGGTGAAAAGTCCTACACAAACTTGGCTGGCCACACTCCCTAAATGATTTCACTTTCCACATGTATTTCAATTAGCTAGCAAAGCCTAGCTCTCTGTTCCATCAGCCCAGGATGCAAGGGCGTAGGCTGGAGTCTTTTTCCTTATTGCCTCCAAATTGTGCAGCTCCCTGTTTAAAAAGCTCACTTCAGCCAATCATTATAAATGTGCATACAAGTGACAAATAATCACTGTTCCAAAAACTTTTGGGGATAATTTCCTTAATTTTAATATGTTCTATGTAGCAATGAAGAGGACCTACGTGGATTGGATTCAAACTCAGTCATTCTTAGAGTAGTCAATGGAACTTAAATTAGTTCTGAATTTGTTAAATTTGTCTGTAAACCCACCCGGGGAGCCGTGTGGCTAAAGGGGCCGGCTAAAAAAAAAATCAAATCAAATCAACATGTAATCTTAAATCTTAATTTAAATGGATACATTCTAAAGATAACACATTTTTGATGCAAGCCATTGATTGCTTTGGGATTTATCTTATTTTCATGTGGTTTAATGAATACGAATTTGAATGGTGTTTTACTATAAGCTGTTTTGAACCTGGTTGGGAGGGAAGCAGATTATATATAAAGAGACAAACATGCTCTTGTTTGCATAGTTTGACTCTTTGTTATATTGTCATGTTGTCACACACAGTTATGTTGCAACTGTTCATTATCTGTCCCCTAGCAGGGCATCCTGAATCAGTTTAATTGCAGTAGTACCCCCCACATATTCTTTTAGCCTTAGGGACTTTATGAAGGGGTTATTGGAGGAGGCTACATAGAGAATGGTGAGAGGGTGGAAACTCTAGTCAATGGGGAATAATTAGGGAAGAAGCAGGGCTTCCTGTTTTGGTGCTTGAATGTAAGGATTTCAGCTTGCTAGTTTCTCCTAGACATTATGCTATTCATGCAAATAATTAAGTGTAAATATGCCCTTGTGAAGATCAGAGATTTTCTTGTTGCATTCTTGTCAATGAAAAAATAATTTTGAATATACAGGGAATTATTTCAGTATTTCATTATGAGGTTGGTATTAATTTGGATTCCTGTATGTTAGAACACAAATGGGTCCTAGCTCAAATCAAGCCAGAGCTTGATTTTCCCAGAAGCAAAAATGGCAAAACTGAGACTGTTATGCTTCAGACACATAATGAGGAGGAAAGAGTCACTGGAGAAGACAATCATGTTAGGGAAAGGTGAAGGCAGAAGATGAAAGGGAAGACCAAATATGAGATGGACTGACCCCATAATGGAAGCCACAGCCTCGCACTTGAAAGAGCTGAATGGAGCTGTTACAGACAGTACATTTTGGAGGGCTTCCAGTCATAGGGTTGCTATAAGTTGGAGATGACTTGACAGTGCATAACAACAACAACAATAACAAAAACATGTTGAAACACATTTTATCATATCAGAAATAAAAAATAACCAGCTAAAACCAATGCCAGGCCTGCCTAAATAAAAATGTCTTTGCCTACCCATGGAAGAACATCAAAGACAAGATTACATAGCCCACCCTTGCCAAGGAATTCTATAACGGCCTCTTTCAAGTTCCCACCAAATCTGCAAGCATTGCTATGTGGGCAGTTTAATTGGTTGTGGGATGGAGGGGATTATTCTGCACCTCTGTTTTGACTCCTCCTACTCCTTTCCCCCACTCCCTATGCCTGCATGCGGATTCCACAGGACACAGATAGATATGATGAATTTCATAAGTTAGTTTTAAAATAGAAAAAGGAAGGTAAAGTTGGAAGGAAATCAGCTTATGAAATTACTTCATCCTGCCCCAAAATTCTGTTTGCTGATTTGGAACTTTCCTGACCTCATTTCATGTAAAGAACTTTATTCTGTTTCTCATTATTTCATTTTCCTTGCCTGTATAGGATATAAACTTCTCCTTATTCATACCCCCTGATGACTGTAGCCTTTTATTCTGGCCTTTCCCCTTTTTGAAGTCAGAGTAAATTCCGGTTTGTTTATTTGCTATCAGTTGTAATGGTGACCTGGAGACTTTTTGTAATACTCATTTCTGACTTTCTCTTTTAAGTGCCATGGATTCTTTATTAGCTTCTATTTTTCTATGGTCTTAATACTAGTAACCTCACTATTCAAAATTTTACATAGTTTGAAATAGTTTACTTGCCAAGATCCACTCCAGTATTTATCAGGAAATAAATAGGTATGCTGATTTGAGTGAAATGAATTGGTATCAAGTGTTTAACCTTAGATATCACACTTTCATTGATGGAACCAGTTTTGTGTTGATTTATCTGCCAAGAAACGCCAGCATGTTTACCGTGCTGGCCTTATACAACTCAGAGGACATTGGGAAATAATCTAGGTCATGCACTCGTATTTAGAAAAGGCATTGCTAGGTCTGTTGGGTGTTACTCTTCCCCTCTTGAGGAGAAAGAGTGAACTAATATAATCCAGCACTCTTGGACAGGTTATCAGTGCAAGGAATTGTGGGTAATGGTGAGAATGGGAGCCGTCTTTCACTAATGTCCACCTTGACCATTGCTTAGAAACCTCTGAGAAACTTTGGAGGAATGCTAAGATTTATCCATAGAACACATCTTGAAATCAACCGAGTTAAGTGGTCAAGCATTTTGTGCTTATGATACAATGCAAAATGTTTTCTGGATTTCCTATCCTGGATTATGCTTTCTGTTCATGCTGGATTATGAAAAGATCAGAACTCCTTTAAAACAGTTCCATAGCTGATGGCCATGCACCTTCTTTTACAAAGGACTGTCGGGGGATTTTCCTCTGTCTTGAAGGTATCCTCTTTGGGGGGGCAGGGGGACGTCCAGTTGATTTTTGTGTAAAGTATCCATCAGAAGGAAGAGCTGGGCTTGGTCAGCTTATCAACCGCAGCTGGGCAGCAGACTGAGAAGGTGCACAGCTTACCTGCCACACTTTCCCCACTCTGGTAAGATGCATTATAATAATGTCTTCTTTTTCAGCATTTCCCAGCACAGTTTCTGCTGAGATGATGTCAACCAAGCCTGCAGCCACTGTTGGTTTTCAGAGTGCTCCTGGCTCCCGGACTAGGAAGCCAAGAAGGCAGCAAGGTGCACACATCCCTAAGCTGGGTTGCAGTTTCTGGTGCCAACTGGAGTGTATTCAACCAAGCACCAAGAGGCTGGATGAGCCGTGTATCAACCACCATATCACCAGACCACTGAGGAAACAGGAAAACGTGAGGCTGGGGGTCATTCTAGCTAAAGAAGTAAGGCAGGTGTTGCAGAGGAACCAGGATGGCATGGAGAAATGTTTAGGTTTCTGGGGGATACCGTGCCTCAGCCCCTGCAAATCTAGCTGAGCCAGTGCTACAGGACTACAGATTTGGAGTTTGCTGCCAGAATGGAACACAAGCATATCGTAGCTGGTTTGTGCATGTGTGCATGCATGTGTGTGTGTGTGTGTGTGTGTGTGTGTGTGAGAGAGAGAGAGAGAGAGAGAGAGAGAGAGAGAGAGAGAGAGAGAGTTCTCAGGAGAGCTGGAGAGGGAAATGGCCATCTTTCCCCCCTCCTTTTTGAAATATATATGTATAGTTTTCTTCCCATGTCTGCCAATTATTTAAAAACCACCACCTTGTCTTTGGTGGCTGCATTTCACTTCCAAACCTGTAGGCACCCAGACACCTGCATCGGTGTTAGAAGGAATGATATAATTGTATGTGTGTGTTTTTTTTAATGAAACAAATGTTACGGTCTCCTTCAGTAAAGTCATTGGGGTGGCATACAAGAAAATAATGATAAAAGCGCAGAACAATAGAATTACAAAAAAGCTGCCATAAAGATCCTGCAGAACAGATAAAGCTTTTCAGTCAGTTTATGTTGCATACTGGAAGACCTGAACAAATAAAAATGACTTTGCCTAGTGCTGAGAAGAAAATGCCTTTGGCACCAAGGGAGCCTTGCCAAAGAGGGTGTTTTATGAATGGGATGTCATGCCTAAAAGGCCACCTAATTATGTATATAATCCTTGTTTCAATTATACTGTAAGTTTCTCCTATATGTTTGATGAAAACACCAGTGTTGGTGGTCACCCTGTGCTCCTCCAGCATGACCTCAGGGGCAGCCTAAGCACCTAATGAGGAAAATAGCTTACATCATTTATGCTTCATAAATTAATGGAGTCATCCTTCCTGGCATAAAAAGCTGCCTGTGGCTTGTTTAACAAGAGAAAGAAAGAAAGAGGGGGGGGGGGGGGGAGGGAGAAGGGAGAGAGAGCTTTTTTCCCCCAGTTGAAGAGACAGTATGCTGTAATCAGAGCTGAGGGGTATTGAAAATCCATGCATTATATGTGTAATTCATATTTCAAGTACCATTTAAATTGTGTACCATATCTGAAGCACATATAAAAGATGCATTAATATTTTGAACCAATACAAAGTACCATTTTCTCCTAAACTGCATTTGACAGCTTTGTATTTTGTGAAAAATACTAGAAATACCTTATTGATGAAGATGCCCAGGCATGTTAAGATGGATTTTCAGCAAAGTTTTTAAGAATATTTTCCCAGACTCCTCTCTGAATTCTGCTAAACATACAGCATGGATCTGCTGAGCAAATTCCAGCACACAAGCCTGTTTGTTAGCAGTACACTTGTTACCCATGGTGGCAGCAGCAGCTTTTCATGGTGGGATTGCTGAGGTCTAATCCTGCTACCTCTGAGAATAGAGATCCCTCTAACTATTTCTATTACCTAGTAATCCAGGTTCAGTCAATATCTGCTTATATCTTAAGGGAATGGAGTTTGGTCATAAGAGAATGGAGAGCAAACTACAGTCTTCAAATCAGAAGTTGTGGCAGATGGTTATTTGGAGAGTAGCATAGAAAATGTGGACCAGCTGAATGACGTAGCCAGTGAGCTCCAGGGGCTCGGGTCTTGTAGGGGATCCCTGAGAAATGAGAATTTGGTGGTGATAGTGGGATTTGGCTTTGTGAGACCAGTATTTGTGGAGAGGATATTCCATGATTTTTCTAAAAAAAGAAATCCAGAATTTTGATGACCAGAATGTTAAGGTCACATGAAAATTACATTCAAGTTTCTTTTCTTCTTTTTTAGTTTCTTTATTTTAGTTTGGTTAAAGAGTTATATTAAATTAGAAGATGTCTCCAAGTCAAGATGAGGAGCTCCCAGTACATGGGAGCTGACAATGATACAGGAATGGACCCTTACGTCATAGAGATTAGGAAGTCAGTGAAGTTGGGTGAGAAAGTGCCTCTGGAGCAGCATGAACTTCAGGTGAGAAAGAGAGAAATGGAGCAGGACAGATGGCAACTGATTGAAGTCACACACCAACACCCAGCCTGCCGCATACACATCATTTAATCCTTTCTTCCCCCAGTTGACATGAGAAACTTTCCCCCCATAGCAGTCAAGGCCAAAACAAAAGGTTTACATGCACTGATCCTCAGGTACCTGACCAAAAATGCATTATATATCCATAAGATCAGATTTAATCGAGCTTTATAGAAAGTTGAACGTGGAGGAGGCAGGGCTAGGATATTTATTCCTAGTGCTTTGGGATTGATGTGATCTCAGCAGTGCAAGAGGCTGTAGATCTTGCTAGGAATTTGAGCAGTGGTTTCGTGTGTCCTGGCAGGTATGCGCATTCGTTACAAATAGGGCTGTGCAAACCTGGATTGAATGTGGGCTCTGTTCCTGTTTCCAGAGAAACTAGTACATCGAATGAGGATTGGGATGTAGATTGATTAGTGGAGAAGTTGACAGCTGTGGTCCTGCAAAGTGATTGCTAAGAGGAAGTGAAGATTGCCTCAGATTCACCTAAAATTGGCAGAAGCTCTGTACTTGTGACAGCTGTTCAGTGCATGGGATGCTTGAGCAAAAAGATGGCATTTAATCTGGGTTGCACCAAAGGAGGCTAGTAAATGGTGTATTGGCATGCAAAATTTGCTGGGATTGTTCCAGCTTCTTTTAAGTTTCTTATTTCCCCATTATGTTCTGCTATTCAAATTTGTTTGGTTGTTTGGTTACTAATCACAATTTTCTACTATAATCACTCTCTGCTGGTTGTAGGACATCATATTTGGACAATTGCTTGAAAAGAGTGGGCAACTGGAGGAATTATTGACAGTTGAGGCCGAAACGGAATGGAGGGCAGAGATGGTGTTACTTGGAAAAGTCAAGACAAGTGGTATGTTTTGCAAGCACATCAGAAACAATGGGAGAGTTGTGGCAGTGCTGTTTATTTCCCAAATAAACTTTTCTTTCCTCACTGAACAAAGGGAAAAAAACAAAGAAAAAGAACAGTCTTATTTCTCTTACTTTTAGGTCTTTGGAAAAGTATATATAAAGGAGGGGCCATTTAAACTTAACTTCTTCAGCATTAATAAAAGATGCTATTGAAGCAATGTACAGTATTTGGCATTTTTATTTGGAAATGCTTCGTGATGAGAGAGATGTACACATCCTTCTATTTAAAATACTTCTTCAATAAAAGACTGTTTTGTGTGTGTGTTTTTTAAATCTTTACATATGAAATATACTTTAATGGCATATTTTATGTTTATTTGAATCACTCCAAAAATATGTATGTTGCCAGCTCTGGCTGTAATAATGCAGCCAAGAGTGAGTTCTAAGGTTTACTTGAGATCAGAGGGTGCTGATGTGTTGCAGAGACTTATTTTTCATGCTTCAAATGCTGTAATTCTCCCTTTAATTGGTCTTCCCACTGGGCAAATTTAACGCCTTCAAACTCTACAAAACCGTGCCGCTCATCTTCCCATTGGGAGTGAGCCAAATCTACATATTTCTCCTTTATGGCAGTAAAGTTGTGCGGTGGCATCAAAATGTTATCATTCACATTTTTTAAAAGCTCTCAGTGGTGTGTCTCCAGGCCCTGCTGACAGCACATACCAACAGCTCAGGTGAGGCGTATCCTCAGACTTAATCAGTGGCATTGTCAGAGCACTTGCATCTGACACAAAGGGATAATTTAGAAGGGGGGATCCAAAAAGCCACGCACAGACAGGCGGAATATTTTTCAGTCTGGCTGCAACTTACTTCACAGCCCCAGACGAAAAGGGATTTTTATATTATTATTTTGATTTATCCCCTAGTTGTTGCCACCTGAGTGGTCGAGATCTTGTATTTCCTGTGGTTGCAAAATATTTGCATAGAGGCTGAGAACTTGAGTGAAAATTTTGGCCCAGATTAGAGGCTCTGAACTTTTACAGTGAAATCCTGTGGATATTGATAGGGATTAAAGGATGATTTGAACAAGGAAACAGGAAGAGTAAAAATGCAACAAAAAAGATTCCTTAGCCAAAAGTGGGAGGGGGCTAAGATCAGATAACAGGAGGGAATATGTCACATAGACAAGATAGCGGGACCCTTACTCACTAACCTCATGGCTATTAACAAACACACCTTGCATAATAAGCTCATTATAATTCACCTGGGCGGGAAGAAGCGACCTGGGAAAGGGCATAAAAAAAGGATGTGAACATGTGCTTGGCGAACTGGCAAAGGGAAGGAAGCGCTTCACTCCCTTTATTGCAATAAAGTTTCAAAAAGAACTCTCTGTTTGCCTCAAATACTTTTCTCTTCAGAAGGGAAGGAAAGAGTGTCTCTAACAGATATTTAATCAGAAAAAAATTCCTACAGCTTCCAGCATTCTTCCAGCCAACCATCCCTCCAGGCAGCACAGCACCAAATGCAAAAGTGGTCGAGGCTGAGATGCGGCCTGCACAGAAAGGCAGGGGGGCATGTCTCTCCTCCCCCCACATCAACATCCTGGTGGAGAGATAAAACTATTTTAAATTCTGCATATGGAAGAAGAATCCTGACTTCATCCATGAGAAACTGCAAAGTAGAAACAGCAGCATGCTTGCCACATTTCTGCAAGAATATATAGAAGTAAACTACATTTATTCATTTATATATGACATGCCTTATCTGTCCAATACCTAATATTGTCTGGACAGATTTGACAAGTTAAGCAATTGACCCATATTGTAGAAGGAAGCAATTATTGGAACTAAGGGTATCGGATATCAGAATCCAGTAATTCACACTTCTGTTATAGTTCTTAATAAAATATCTCATTATTAAGCTATTGAGAAGCAGAGATGCTATAAGAATGTGATTTCTCCTAATTCTGGTATGGATTGACATGATCTGCACATCTCAGACTAATGTGAAAACTGAAAAATAGTAATCCACCAAATTTGTGCTTCTCAAATATTCTGATAGTTCTCAGTCTCAAAGGGCATGCAAATATATTTTTTAAATGTGTCCCTTGAGAAAGGGAAAAAAGGGTGTTGAAATATATATTGTAAAAAAATGTTTAGCAAAGCATATTGGAATCTTAAGTGCAAGCTGACAAGTGCATTTTCCTTTTATTCTTACAAAACCCAAGCCATAGATTAATGCAGAAATAGACAGAGTTGGATTATTTATTTATTTGTTTTATTTAAAGTGTTTTATGCCGTCCCAATACTAAAAGTCTCTGGAGGGCTTCCAAAAAGCAAAAAACCAAAATTTGATTGCAAGAGAACATGTGCAGAAATGGCAAGGAGCAGTATCTTATGCAGCCTGCTGTCTACTGTGAGTGTAGCAGGAGCTAGCCATTTGGAAAACCACGCAGGAAACTCATGGGAAGGCTTAATTCTGGAATGTGGCAGGTCAGTGGAACTTGAAGACGTGAGCTCCACTAACTTGTCCCAGTGTGGAAATGAGAGTTTCCAATCATTTGAGGGGGTTGCTTTAGAACTGCTAGTCCTCCATTATGCTGGCAGTGAGACCCACTGATCACCCTCCCTACTGAAAAATCTGTGTTGTTAAACAGAAATGATGCATTTATTTATTTATACATGTATTTATAGCCTACCCATAACTCCCAAAGCTTTCACAGCCTCCATCTCCATTGTCAAAGAATATTTCCAACCAACTCAATGGTTTCATCAGCCTCAGCCAGCATGGCCAAGAGTGGGGAATGCTGGGAGTTGTAATCCAAAACATCTGGAAAGCACCAGGTTGGGGAACACTGTTCTAGAAGATGAAAGTAGGTAATAAAGTCAAATTGGTCAAATAAAATTGGTCAAATAAAATTAATGCTCTGATACAGAGTTGCAGTTTATGGATATGCTATGGATAAGTCTGTCAAAGTCTTACCAAGTATTTATTTTAAATTGTCAAAGACACCACTCTAATATGTAAGTTATAGTGAAAACACAACAATGAAGAAACCATTGTTCTAGATCAGATCCAGTTTTATTTAACAATGGGTCCACATTAGCATTTTGTTGATGTCAGGAGAGGCAATTACTCCCAGATGCATCTCTGCATAGTTAATTCTGAAAGGATTTTTAAAAAGATGAATTCATTCATTCTACACATTCTCCAGAGGCTTATGTTTTCATTTCTTCCAATTTCTCCACAAGCCAGAAAAAGTGGAGAGTCTATCAATTACTTGAAACATTTGAGGGATAGCTGCAGTCAGATATAAACGTGTTCATATAATGTCTCACTATTAAAAATATACCTTGATGTTTCCTTTTAAAGCCTAGTGCCTTTAATTCATGGCAGGCATCACTTTTGTGCCATGGGGGGATTTTGCAACTGGAGAAACTGCCTGGGCACCACCTCAGCAGAGCATGTGGGAGACATGGCAAATGATAACGAGTTGTTCAAAAGGCTTCATACAGAGCAGGGGTGGGGGCCATGAACAGCTGCTCGATAACACAGTTTTGGGCAGCCACTGGCACCAATCGCCCAGTCATCTCAACAGCTGCTTGAAAAACAAAAGTGTGACTTTTAAAAGTGGAAGGGGCAGTGCACCAAGAAAGGCGTTCCAGGGTGCTTTGGTGTCTCTCCCTGCTCTTATTTGACCCACAATTGGTTCCTACACAACATTAAGCAACTTCACCAGCTTCCTTTCAGGAAAAACAATTTCAGAAGGATGCCTGAGGCTGGGTCAAGGCTCCAGTGCCTTACTCCCTGCTACCACTGCTATTTCCTTCTCCGACTCTGCCCCTTCTCCCTCTGTATCTACCTTCTTTCACCTAAATATTGATTATGTCAATAGCAGCAGCTCCTCTTGTCAACACTAACATTTGTATCACCTCTGCAAACTTTTGAACTTCACTGGTTGATTTTTACACTGCTTTGTTAGAAAATAAAGAAATAAATCTCCACAGAATTTATGTCCATTGCCAGTGTGGTTCACCTAGGCAGCAGAATGAATGACATATGTAGAATTACCCAAGCTGACCTCAAAGGAGCTCTGAAAAGCTAGACCGAGTAATAGCAACGTCAAGAGAAAGAGATGAAGAGTCATACACTCGGGCGGCTCTTGCTCAAGATCCTAGGTTCATTTTCTGTAATAATAAGAGAGGATGCGTGTATCTTTCTGTCAGCACCGTGGCTCTAAGATCATGAATCCTACAGTAGAAGTATGTTTTAGTGTTAGAGGGTCTTGAGGAGGGGGAACATCAAGACCTTCATGACTCATTGTTTCCAGCAGATTTGCCACAGCAAGTGCTATAAGACAGATTTTATTGAGAAGAGCTGTCCTAGATACATTCTCTGGCAGTCCATTTAACTATAGCACAAAAAGGACTGGTGCTTCATAAATAACAGCAGAACAGTTGAGAGACTGTTCAAGGAAAGGATGTTTCCTCTCTGGGAAATGGCATCCCGCACAGCCCTATCTGAAGAAGAGATCACACTAAGCTTAGTGCTGCCAGCTCCTTCTCAGAGAGTTGCTCACATTGCTTTCCCTCTAATAGCTGTCCTGTTTGGACCTCCACCTTCTCCTGATCCCAGTTGTTTGGCTCCCAGTTGCTCAATAGGTCCTGCAAGATGCTGGTTAACAACAGGAGGTTGGGAAGCCTCTCTTTCTACCAAGGGAGCAGTCATCCAAACAGAGCTCACATTTGCCATATTTGGTTGTTGCCCTTGCCTCACAGGTAAGTATAGCTTTTCTGGGTCTTTCCCAAGTCCCATCCACCTCCATCCCCTTTCTTGCCTTTCCACCCACCTCTCCTTTCCTCCTTCATCCTCCTTTACTCCTTTGCTCCTACTCCCTCGGCTGCTTCACTCTTTGTTCTCATCTTCCTTTTATTCTTCCCACTTTTCCCCTTCATCTCTATCGTACTGCAGGTGATAGTTTGGCTGATGGACAAAGCTGCAAGCTAGCAAGGGCTGGCGATGTTACCAGTCTGAGTCATCAACATCCGTGGCTTTCTGTCCATGCCATCTGCACTGGCCCGGGAGCCTGGGTGTGCGCTGAAGAAAAGCAGGGAAGCTGTGACTTACTGGGTACCAAGGCAGAGGAGAGGAGCCCTGCCAATCCCTCACCATTAGTCACAGATTTTCTCACAGTTGTGATCTCTGGTACACTGGCAATCTAGTGAGATTTGGGGGTGGGGTTAAAAATGTCAAAAAGAGGCATGGCTGGGCATCTAGTGAAGACTTACACCCCAGTGGCCCCATTGACAACCAGCCCTTGGAGCTCCTCCTCCTTTCATCGCCACATCCTGCTTGTTCACCTGCTAATGGCTCTGGCCTCCACAACAGAATGGGTGAGGAGGAGGAGGAGCAGTAGAAGCTCTTGGCCTGCCCAGCAAGCAAATGGTAGCAAAGATGTGGATCAAGGATGTGGAGCAATGGCAGCTGGGGACAGGGAAGTGCGAGGTGGACTCACTGAGGGAGAGGACCCAGTGAGGAGGTCTTGGATGAGGGCCCTCAAAATCCCGGGCCTGGCATTTTCTGCCAACATTTAAAACAGGCATACAAGAACACACAAATCACACCTCCCTCCCTCCCTCCGTAACTGGCCATTTCCATTGCATCAAAAGGCTTGTGGACCACCCCCTTTTTAATGTTTGTCGTAAAATTAAAATAATTGTATTCAGTACACAGACTGCTGAGAAAAAGGGCCTCATGGTAAATTAAAGGGGGCGTTTTGGTTGGTTTGTTTTTTAAGAGTGGCTAGGGAGATAGCTAACAGAAAAAAGTTTTATGTAAGCATCATTCCTTTATTTCTTTATTTAGTATTTAATGCATTAACTGCCTCATAAAATAAATTTCTGTAGGCATTGTACAGCTTAGTTTAAAACATAACAATACCGTAATGAAATACAGATATACAGCATAAAATACAGCAAATAATATATAATAGGTTTATAAACAAACAAGTGCATACATACAATGGATTGGGAAACTGAAAGCACTATCAGGTACAGAACCTAAAACCACTAAAGGAGCAGTCCTTCCAAACTTGGAAGTTTCTGAGCATCCAGTGGAGAGAAAGAGGAGCTGGCCTTTGCTTCCCTGCACCTCCCCGTTTGCAGTTCAGTTAAAAGGCCATTTTGGCCTTTGGAGGTGGAAGTAAAGGGACAGGAATGCCATTTGGTTAGCTTGCACACTGGCAGCCCTGCCGCACCCCCCGTCCTCTTCCTGCTCCAAGGTTGATGTTCTGACCTCAGAGAAGCAGCTGGCACAGCTCGTTCCACATGGGCTTGAGGCAAGCAGTGTATTCGGAATGTGGGGCCCCAGCGTTGGAGTCTGAGCTCTGTTTCTGACCTTTGGTCTGGGAAGCCAAAGTATCTGTGGTCCCCTTGTTGCTCTCTGGGGCATGCTGGGAGTTGTTGGACTTTTCATGTCTAAACCTGCATGGGATTGTGCTTGAAAGGGACAAAATGAGAGCTCTAATATGAACATATGAAAAAGCTCGGAAGAATGAACCATTCATAACCAGGTGCCAAAAAAACAGCAGTGTGGACACAAGGCAAATTTCCCTGGAAAAGCGATCCAGAATCTGGAGGCTACCACTGAAAAGGTTCTGTTTCTTATCATTACACAGAATGAGGAAGCACTTGAAAAAGGGTTTCCATGGATGATTTTAAGGCACAGGTTTATTTCTTGATTTAATTTATTTCACTTCACCCAATCGGTGAGGCTCTCTATACTGAAGGGACTGCAATGAGGTCTTGAGCTATTTATCAAACCCCAATAGAAGAATTCAGTTGAATCAAATAAGCTCAGGCAGGGCCTGCATAATATCTTGTCCTAAAGCGTTCCAGTGCTTCCTGGACTTTGTTCACCATTTTCTTGAGCTTTTACAATCCTCAGGGTCAGGGTAAGTTGTAGGGATGCTGGACAAATTCGTTTGATGCACATTTTGCACTGACCTGATTTGCACTTCCCAAACTTACACACAGTTTGGAACAGTTATGCTTCAGATAGCATGTTCCCCTGAGTTTTGTGATGCAGTTCCATCCAAAGCAACATGTATTGGGGAAACCTCCATATGAAGATATGTATATTAGGGAAAATTGTGTACAAAAATAAGGGCAAATTTTCATGTAATTAAAAGAACAAATTAGCAGAATGTTGAAGAAATTCGATGAAACAGATTTATGGATAAGTATCTATGAAACTGACAGCAACTGAGTATAGCCTGATCTGTACATCACTAGGGAGGTGATGATTACTTAGTTCTGCCTTAGCAGCTTTGTATTCTGGATCTGAAGAAAAATGATTGCAACAGACCTAAGGCACTCTGTTACAGCACAGCCAGCATTACTTGAGGGATGGTGGTAACAGCTCAGTGGTAGCACACAACTTTGACACGCAGAAGACAGATTCAGTTCCTGGAAGCTTGGTTTAACAAGTGAAGGGTGATTCCAGTCGCAATTAGGGTTGGGGTGAACCTTTTTGAAACCACCCATTTAGCATCTGCAGGCTTGGTCTCATGCTTGCTCCGCCCTACAAGGTGACCCAAGTCAAGGAAGCCTGTGAGCACTTGCAAACTCCCAGTCGCACAACCGACAGCCTTCCCTGTCAGATGCTGCCACCCAAGACATGAAAGGGGCATGCTGTGAGCAGCCACACCAGCACCATGCCTGGTGACTAACATTTTTCCTCACCAGGTGCAGAAGGGGGTGCTGCTTGCACAGTGTGTGGGGCTTGATTCCAGGTGAGTGCCCCATGAACCATAGGTGCGCTTGCCAGGAACTCAGGGCCACTGGAAAGTGGACCGGAGCCATGGAAGCCAAGCCTGGTGACTCAAATGGCTTCCTCCAAAGAGACTCTTTGCACATCCCTAACCACAAGAGATGATATTGGTCTAGATGAACCAGCAGTGTGATCTGCATAAGGCAGCCTTTTGTGTTTCTACATCAGAAATGCATTTAGAGCTCTTGGTGGGAAATGTGTTTGATATTCTCCAAAGATACTTGTAATTGTTGATCTATATCTGAATCCAGCTGAACTGAATTTACCCATCACTTCAAAAAACACGGTGGTCCAAGCTTTTAGAACTGGCAGGATGGGTGAGATGATCACTACAGAAATGGTTAAAGAGCTGGTTCTCTAATAGACGGGTCCTTGTTAGTCTCAGAACTATTAATACATTGTGTATTAATATAAAATTGAATGATTCCATTCTTCAAGTAGTCATATAGAACAAACAATTAATGTAGGGCAATATAATGGGATCTGTTTTCCGAAGAGAACAGATATGTTATTTTGCTGTGCAGCAATGTGAAGAAATGCACTAATGACTATGTTTGGAGAATTGAAAAATGTTGCTTAATTTTCAAGGGAGTAGAAAGTATGGAATGGCTTTCCTAAGCTAGTACTAAATATAGCATTTTTGTCTTCACTTTCAGCTCTCCTCAGCTCTCCACTGTTCAGTTCACCACGGAGATGGTTGTGTGCATATGCACACACACAAATTGCCCTGCTGAATTTACCCAATAGATCAATCCATTCCACCATTTGTCTCCTGTAACATGATTGTACTTTGTGGCAGTGCCAGAAAAAACCTATATATCTCCAAGTGGAAGGAAGTCTAAAGACCAAAACAGTAACAACCTTCAGAGAGCCCAACCAGAAGTGAGGACAGAAGCCATGGGGTGTTGACTGTCAGTTGAAAAGGAATGTGAGAAAACATGGGCAGGAGAGTCGCTCCTTGTTTGACCTCCTGATAGTGCCCCTGAGAAAGGCATGGTTGGTCGTTAGGATCTCCAAAGAGGAGCCCTTCTGCAGGGAGATGCAGATACACTGCAGTATTTTGTTTTAAGCCCCCTTGATTTAGCCTAAATTTTGTGGGCTACCGGGCTGAGGGGACCCTCAAGAGGCCCTCTGGGGATCCCTTTTTCAGACACATCTGGGGCTCCATGCCCAGTTTCTCTCCCCCTGTTTTCCTCACACAGACACTATTTCTAATTCTGGTGCATTGTCCTCTCCCCCTCCCTGTGTATTACTTTACTTCTCTTCCTTGGTGTTTACTCACTTCCTCTTACAAATAATGATCAACACCTTTTCTTTCTCTATCCTTCCTTTATGTTTTAGAACAGTTTGGGAACACCCTGGAGGCAGCTGCAGCCACACCTGCCACCTTAATTCCCTCCAGAGCGCCTCCCAATGTACCCAAAGACTCTTTGCACCCACCCAAGGGCTCCTTGGAGAAATGAAGGTGCCAGGTGCAACAGCCGCTTTTCTTGCTGCTTGCCTGGCCTCTTCTAAAGTGAGCAAATAAACCAATCAAGAGGAATGAAATGCTGCCCGGCAAAGGCAAGGGGCGGAGGAACAGCATCAGTGGGAAAGAGGAGAAGACAGTGAACAAAAGCAGGATCTTGCCTGAAAGGTTTTTCGCTTGCTTGTTCTTTGTTTGCTTTAAGGCAAATACGTATGGTGACTGCATTCGGGAAGCCTCTGTGCTGCAAGGCCCAGATGCTGCCTGGCAGTCCAGCCCCAGCAGCGACTCTGCTGAAAGTGAAAGTTAAAGCCGTTTCTCCCTTAGGCAAAACATTTGTGTATTTCTGAAGAAAGCAGCCCAACTGCTTAGGAAAATAATTGCTCATACATTCCTGATTGCTGCTTCTTCCCCGTTGTTAAGGAAGGAATACTTGACTCTGTGCAACTCTCTGCTCTCGCTCTCGTCGGAGCAGGGTGGCCTCCTCGTCCTCCTCCTCGTCCTCTTCATCCTTTTGAGGATGGTTGACCTGCAGGGAGGCACCCCAGATAGAGTCAAACAATGCAGCCAACCAGCAGGATTCAGCTGGAACGCTTTGTCCAAAGCTTTTTCTGAGGTACAGGGCAAGCCCACCTACTCACCCTTTTACAGAACACATCCTTCATTAAGATCCGTTTTTGAAAATGAGGAAACGATTTGGAACATTCAAAGCTGCCCTATAATAAGTCAGACTAGGGCATGCTTGAAAAGTCTGGTTGTTGTGAATTCCAGCTTAGGAACATAAGTATTCCAGTCAGACCAAACCCCTATTTCCTGCATTTCCCACCCAGATGCCTCCTGAGAAGCCCACACATAGCATTTTTTTCTGTTCTCCAGTAACTGCTAAGCAGATGCATTCTGCCTCTGATTGTGGCTTGTGGCCATGGATTGCTTAATTTCCCATGAGTTTTACTGAATTCTGATATAAACTGACCCAGTCCGCATCTCCAGGATTAATGCACAAATCAGAACTTAGTCACACGCCAGCCCTGTTTGGGTGTTCTGAAGCTGAATAGGAGAAACGTGGTGCTTGTCACTCAGTCATGACATTTGTCACCCTCGGCTCCTGGAGGCAAAATGCCTGAAGAGAAGAGCCTCCCTCATGGTGGAGACTCTCCATGTGCACCAGAATCAGTGAAGACATGAAAATGACCAAGACTGGAAATGCACTAATTGGCCCGTCTCTGCTCAAACATTGGTCCAATTTGCTTACCTCTGCCTATTCTGGCTGGCAGTGATTCTCTACAGCAGGGGTGGGCACTCTGTAGCTATCCAGATGTTTGGCCTACAACTCCCATCAGCTCTTGCCAGTATAACCAATGGTGAGGGATGAAGGGAGTTGTAGGGCAAAACCCTTGGAAAGCCAAATGCTGTCCAGTCTGGCTTTAAGGTCTTAAGCACAGCTCCTGTCCAGCCCTCTTACCCAAGAACACATGAACATGAACTAGGATTGCTGGTGACTGAACTGGACACTTTGTCTGTCTCTGAGCTATGGGTTCCTGCTTTGCTGCATATTAGTATGTCTTGTACATTAGCCTCCAAAGCAAGCACTTTTGCAAGATTGCTTCCATGTTTACTTTGAATCCTGTAAGTCAATCCCTTTGGGGATATGTTGCTAAAGGTTTAAAATGTAAATAAATGTGTGTGTTAAGAAAACTAACATTATGAGCTGAGCTTTGCAAAGCCAGTCCCTATTGCAGACAGCAATGACAATAGAAAGCTCTCACTATCTGATTTGTGAGTACAGATACAAAATGTATCAAAAAGCAGGTAATGAGACACCTACAGTCTGTCATTTGTTCCATTTGCCTGCATAATTGAAGCTCGTTTCTAAAACTGCCCTTGTATGTTACATAGCTAATGAAAGTAATTTAGTTATCTATGCTCCACTGTAACTCCTTTCCCCTATTTTTCTTTAAGCTTGCCGGCTCTCTTTAAATGGCTTCTAAATAATGCACTGTTATCTTGGACTGGCTGGATGTACTTATTAGAACTGAACTATTGTATTTCATACTGTATTTTTATAAGCACAAAAAAGCTGCTTATAAAACATCATCATCATCATCATCATCATCGGATTATAATGGATACTATAGAGTCATCATGCACAAGTTATTATCAAGGCCATTTGCTAACTACAATGAAGGGACAGGCTCACATTACTGGAAACAGGGATGGCAATTAATGCTTCGGTGCATTCTCTCAGGGCACAGGTGATCTTCTAGACAATAGTCCAGGTCCTTGTCAAGGAGTTTGCTTTACAGGCCAACCCTCCACAGGTGCCACAGGTGTCACATCTACAGAGCATATACATTTGAACATGGGCAAGGCATGACAGACAAATCCCAGAGATGGACACACAACATTTGTATTTCTCAACATGTTTGACTGGAGTCCTATCAATAGACAATAGGCTGAGATTTGGACCACTCTTTGGCTCAAATTTTAATGATTGGCAGGAACCAAATGAAATTACTTCTCATCTGTGGATTGCTGATGGGTTAGCCTTGTCCTAGGGTATTGATTTGAGCCTTAATCCTTGAGGCTTTTGTGACAGGATGGCATATAAATATTTTAAGTAAGTAAGTAAATAAATCCCCTAAGCAGTCTGAGTGAGAGATGTGCAACAGTGTCCGTTTGCTAAGGAGTACTAGGGAACAAGACAACATGGGGTCCAGTCTGAAGGAGAACTTCTTGGTGGACTATACAGACCTAGCTGAAAACATTGTAAAACAACACAACTACAAAAGCTGTTGTGATGTGGTGCATAATTCACAATGTTTTGAATAAACAGATCCAGTTTACATGATGGAGTGATTTGCATACAATTGTAGGGTCTATCAGACCAAAACAAAATTCCACTGTCTACTCTTCTGCTGATGAGCAGATCCCACTAAACATCACTGACACCCATGCACAGAATCCAGAGCGGTCTGTGTAGCAGCAGAAGGGAGGGCCAATGAGATGGTTATGGATAACGCAAGTAATGGGCTTGCAATGCACTGCATCTAACAGGCCATTAGTGCGCCAAAAATGGTTCACACTTGCTTGAATAGGTTTTAGTAATTATGCCCATTTGAGCTATATGAAAATCAATGAAAAATTATTGGAATTAGTATGTCCAGATGCCCTGCGTTACAGAGAGCAGTTCCCCGTATGAATATCTTCCATGGGACAGTCCTCTGTTTGAAGATCAAGAACCATAAGATAGAGAGCGGAGTCCTTGACATTTCACTGAGACAGAGACAAAGAAGGCACACTGGTCACATGGTCACAGTTTTTTCCCAATACAGTGACATGTATCGTATCTTTACTGAAATCATACTATTTTCAAACGTGAGCCTATAGTTGAATTTCTGTCTTCTTTTGTCCTCTGAGTGCTACATATTTTTTTGTTATTACAGAAGTGCCCATTCTAGTTGGAATCCATTTGAATTATTTCATCATGTCTCCCATGGACTTAAATTGGACCCCAATATTTCTCCCTGTTAAAACAAGTCATCATCCCATTTTTTTTTAAAACAAGCATTTTAAAATGTTTAGCATTAAACTTGGTGTGGAGGAAGCCTACCCTATGTATTTTCACCATCACCGTACCTCCCAAGCCACTGGTGTGTCACATGACACATATCCCAAACTAATCTTCTCTCACTATTTCTGCCATTATATTCCAGATTTCTTCAGATCAGATATATCATGACTTTTTATCAGTTGCATTTCTATACAACAGATATTTCAGTATGTGCTAAACCTGTGGCACTGTTCTGAGGCCAGGGGGAATGGCTTCAGTGGCTGCAAGGAACACTTAGCTAAAAATGCCCCCAAATATATGTCTACTTGGAAGTAAATCACATATGCTTATTTCTGTATAGGAGAAAGGGGATTTGCTTTGGCATTCAGAAGGAGTTGTGGAATGTTGCGCCAGGAACTTAGACATAATGGAGCAAAGTACCCCACCCCCCAACAAACAAACAGCAGGACTTCTGTTGACACGCATCACCTTCTTCTGTGATTGCATTTGAATGGGGCACAAGATCACATTTTCAACATGGCGGAAATTACACTGTGTTCATTAGCATGTGCCCAAACAGTGGCAAACGTGTTTCGAATTAATAGTACGGCAACACTTCCTAATAACAGAAGGTGCTCTAATGTAGACATCCCCCAGTTTGAAGAAGTACTTCAGACAGCTTGAGTCTCCATATGGGAATGTGGTAATGAAGCAAGAATGCTCTATTGCCTTTTCACTCATTAAATATATATAAGAAATTTAATAATAAATCTCCAAGTATACAGTATTTTGGTTAGAAATCCCATTTTTAAAGGCTCTACATTTGGCATTTCTTTTTACCCCGATAGGCTAAAATGAGTGCTTACAGTAACTGATTACACTCTCTGAAGCAGTGCCCACAGATAAAGAACTTTTGACTTTGGGGTTCAGAGGTCACAGGATGGAAGTCTCATTCATCAGAACTTCAGAGGTTGCTTTATTAACCAGTGCAGTGCATGGAGAAATCATTTGCATTTCTGCAGAGTCCCTTACACTGACTAATGCCATCAACATTTGTAATGATCTGTTTCAATAAATTATCTTTTCTAGATAATGTTTAACCGCATTATTAATTGAATTCTATTATAATTCATTGAGAAATTATTTTCTGTCTCAGAGTGTATATTAATGAATTCATCAATTTAGTTTCCCTCAGTTTGTCATTTTTCTAGACTGAATTTGATTCATCCCAAACGTTGATTTTTTTAAAAAGTTAGCTTGAAAATTCATATGCATTTTTGTGCATATGTACATGAAATACATGTATGTACAACATGCATCTTAATACATGAATGTGGTATGCAATTTTGTCTAATATAACCCTTTTCTGCAAACAGTTTCCCTAATACAATTCATTTTGAACAATATACAGTGATACCTTGGCTCACAAACTTAATCCATTCCACGACTATGGTCACGACCCAAACTGGTTGTGAGTCAAGTCAGATTTCCCCATAAGGTTCAATGTAAATAAGGGTAATCTGTTCTGTAACTCTTTTTTACTCACGAAAATTTGAAGCACAGTGACAAAGAACAACAAAGATCACGGCCATCTCCCCCCGCCCACCCCCAAGCATGATCGCTATCTTGCCCATGTTCCCTGCACGAGCACGATCATGGCCATAGATAGGAACGATCATGGTCGCGTTCGGGCAGGGAGGACGGGCATCACCGTGGCCATCTTCCTCACCTCCCCGAGAATGATTGCAGCCATCTCCCCCCCACCTTGGGCATCTGCCTGGGAAAATTTTCCATCTGGCCACAAGGAATGTGTTTGTCTTGCAGCTGTGGTGGGTGGGGGGACAGCGGGGCTTGTTGACAGCCCTCCAGAATGCCAGGGACAAGACGGGTGCAGTGGGAGGGCAGGAGAGAGAGTGGGAGACCTGAGCTTCTCTGGGAGAACATGTTGACAGTGATGCCTATGCACAGCTCACACGCTCCTTATGTGTCCGGCGGCTTTCACATGAGAGGACTGATGACTCGCTGAGTAGCTGAAGCACTGAGTCATTTCCAGGTGCCGCTTCAGCAAAGTGCAGTGACCAGACCGGAGCACCAGGCATGGCTGGCTCTGCAGTCACTGCTGATGGAGGTGGCATCTCACACTGGTGCCAGTGGGGTCCAAAGGTGCGGCTGAGCATCGGGAAGGCAGCATGCAGACAGGGAAAAAGCAGCCCAAGGCAGAACATGACAGCAGCTGCCTCAGCAGAAGACTGCTGCAGAAGAGGACACTGGAGCATGTAGGCTGAAAAATGGAGGCTGGAGCATCTTCTGCGGCTGTGGCCACTCTTGCTGCCAAACTCAATGGTGGACATGTGGAAACCATGCAGAAAAGTGGCAATTGGGGTAGCACATAACAACACGCCAAGGTGAAGCATGGAAATCTGACAAAATACATTGTTTCTCTGAATGATTTCATGGAAACCAAATGTACCATGCTTCACCATAGATGCTGGGTTCACACATAAGAACAAGCCATGCCTGCATGGTTTCTACTGTGGCCTCTTGTTATGTATGAAAATGGCCACTGAAGGCACCTGAAAATGCAAAATGCAGAAGGAATATATTTTATGCAGTCTATATCCCCAATTCCCATTAACTCCACTAGCAAAGCCAATAGTCATGTACGATGGCATTTGTACTCTAAAACAGCTGGAAAGACAAGTTTCGGAAAGGCTGGTATATGGAATGTCTGAAATGCTACCTTTGGTAAGGTTTGGGAACAGAGAGGTACATGGTGCTACTTTTTAATTATTTCCTTTTAGAAGTGCATTCACATTGAAAAAAAAAAAGACAAGGGAGACAAAAAGTCTAAAAATACCAAATATGAATGAGGAAGAACAGAACCACTAATTTCCCCTATGATGTTTATTGTTGGAAGAGATTGTGGGCAGGAAACCCCCCCCACAGTTAATGACTTTAATACCGAGATCATTTCTTCTATAGTTCACTCCTTCTATCCATCTAATGTTCACCAGTCTGCTAGTAAGAGGTAAAAGTGGTCATTACATGCAGTGGAACCAATAGCTTTCATATATCACAACTATAAGGCTGAAGGCATAATTGCTACTTTTCATGTTCTCTATATGGTGAATAGTATTTAGCCTTTGACCCATAGCTGTTTTCAAGCATCAAATCACCCACCTGCCTTTCCTGTGCCTAGTTAATATAAACTATGTGCCTAAAATGCTACCTAACAACTTCTTCTGTTGTACAAACTCTGATGAACTTGCATGTTTAGGCTGTTCAGTGAGGGGCTGGCCACACACTTCTGTTTTTTTAAACACAATACAATATTTAATACTATCCTTCGTTATGAGGAAGTTGGGTTAGAGCGAGAGCTCCTGTCTCGGAAGGAAGGAAGGAAGGAAGGAAGGAAGGAAGGAAGGAAGGAAGGAAGGGCTCCATCACTGGCTGAGGGAGCAAAGATCTAGTGGAAGCTGTTTCTGGTGCCGGGTGTCCCTCCACCCCTTCAGAGATGTTTATCAGGGGCATGGGAGACTAGCTGATAGAGAGGAAGTGCAGAATTCATCTCCTCCCTCCCACCTTTGGAACCATCCCATCTGCAGAGCTTCTGTCTGTACAGTCCTGGAACCAGCTCAGTTAAGGGCGAGTGTAAATAACATTCTCCCATACTATGAAGAGTCTATTTACAATTCCTTGGGACACTGCTAGTTTTGCTGTTAACTGATTTATGAAGACAGTCTGATAACTGTGTCCCAAAATCAATGCCATTATTATGTGCCTGAATGAAGACAGGTTTATGATAAAGAACCTCTTGGCAGATATGAAATTAAACTCTGCTTGTTGGGGGAAATTGGACCCAAAGTGGAGTACAGCCTCTTGTAAGGCCAAATGACACATATTTTTTCTTGAATTGTTTCTACTGTGCTAGGAAGCACCTCCTGCCCTCAATGTCACAATCATGCTGACAAATCTGATTGGTGATATGGTATTATGAAGTAATACAGTTCATTAAAGACCAAAGCCAAGGTCATCCACACTATCCTATACTGATCTGTATGAACAGGTGTGAGAGCTGAACAGTGAGAAAAGTAAAATTCAGTAAATTTCCTCCTGCAGTGCCTGCCCAGGATTGTAAAACCTGGATGATGGTTGAGAATTGGGTAGGGGAGTCAGTGGTGCAGGTCTTTAAACCTTGGCTAAAAAACAAACAAACCACTGTCTGGATGTGCCAAGTTTTTCTTGTAAGGTATTTATAATGTGCTCATCATTCCCTATTCACAGTTGTTTATGAATTCTTTAAATGAGGACATGACCCTCCAGTTTTCCTTCATGTTTAAGAAACACTCTTGGTAAGATTATTTTTTTAAGTATAGGAAAATGTAGTATTAATAATGAGAGTGAAAGAAAACATTTTTTCCAGTTGGGCAATTGCATTCTATCACAGCCTCCTGCAGTTCTCAATTCTGTGACAAAATAGACAGGATTAAGAGCCAGTTGTCAAAAAGCACATTATGTCAAAAATTGCTTTTCTTTCTCTTATTTTTTATTTTTTGCCAGAGGTGGTGAGACAGAATTCTGAAATCATACCTGTTCACTTCATTAACTCTTTAATTATATCTTAAATTTACTAACTGTGGAAAACCTGTATTATATTACCATAGTATCTCTTCTACTGGAGGATTCTTCTGTGAAATTACTCTAATTTGGGGGAAAGAAGGGAGAAAAAACCACGCACACTCTTACAAACAGGTCTCTTTTTTCCTGTTCGCAAACATAAAATATCTCATCATTTCCAATTAAAGAACTCTTCGAAGTCTTTGAAAAGAGGACTTGTTTGCTTAAAATATGTGAAGGTCACATTTGCTCAGTAATAGTGAATGAGGAGGAGTCATTTATTATTTTTAAGCAGCTTGTCATTTGGCTATTATGAAGATGAATAACATTTGTTATTGCCTAATAATCCTCCTGTTGATTATGGGGGAAAATACACTTATGTGCCTTCTCTGCTTTGGAGATTATTAATGGATTTTGATTAAATTCTGTAAACACTAAATTATGAGTCTTGTTCTCTGGATGAAGTGACTGGCAAGCATGATACCAGTGTGGGCTCTGCTCTTCTGAGCTGCTTCTCTTGTGTTTGCACAACACTGCAAAAACAAAGTTAATATTTAAAATATCAAGCAGATTGTCAATGGATCATATGCTGCTCTATTACAGTTAGTTTTTGGACACCTGCATTCCTAAAGAGAGTTAATAAAGCCATAGGTTACCTGCACAGCTTCATTTGGCATAGAGCCTAATTACCTGGATCTTCTCCACGTTTTCCAGAAAGTCGGAGCTTCGTTCCCCAAACAGATGGAGTCGCTCAGGAATGACTTCATTTGTATTAATTTGTTAGATTGTATTCTGCTATTCATTTCGCTGCCTTCATCATCCAGCAGAGAATAAATGGGGGGTGTATCTGTGTTCCTACACTCTTGACTGTTCGTACTTAGTAATGATGAAGGAAGAAGTCAGTGAAATGACGTCCACTCAGCGGTGCTGCGCGATGTGAAGATAGCAATGGTGCCATCACTGATTCACATGAATGAGTTGCTGTCACCCATTCTTATTTGGGGAAAAGATGTCTTGTGCTCTTACAACTTACTCTAACATTTAATGATGATGATTCATAAAGTACTGGGACATTAACCATAATCCTTTTTTGTACTAAACAAAATAGTTTTGGGAGAGAGGTTAGACCCAGAGGAGTATAAAACCTATAACTCCTTGGAACTGCTGGAACTTTTCAGGATATCCCAGCCTTCCCCAGTCAGATGCTTTCTGGAAGATTCTGAACCATATATGTCTATATATCTCCAGAGCTGTGTCTAGGTATATGTACATGCAAGTGTGCATGTGCACACACACACACTCTCACTCACATCACTCTGTCATGTAGGTTGGGATGAACCGATTGGGATCCATCCCTCCAAGCATTCACAGACTTTCTCTTAGGCTTAGCCTGGTCTTCTAAACCAAGCTGAGACAAGAAAATGCTCACAAATGCTTGTAGAGTGCAGCTGCACAAGTGGCAACTTTCTTCCATGGCAGGTGCAGCAAGCCAAATGGCAGCGTCAGGTGGATTGGAGGGGGATGCTTCTAATGGTCATGTGAGACTCCTTTCCTTGCAAATGCAGGGAGTTTGCGCCAGGAACTTGGACTCAGGGCCACTGCAAATTGGACTTGAGTCCTGGTAGCCAGGACCCGGAAATCTGATGGATTCCCATCCACAAAGTGACACTCCACACACCCCAAATACCATGTGACTTTCATTTGGTCATCTGTTCAGTACTTAGCTGTCAGAATTGTGTTCTTTTTGTCCTAATGCATCAGCACTAATTTGAATTGAACTAGATTTTTTTTGCATTTATATACCACCCCAATAACCCAGAGGGCTGTCTGGGTAGTTTACAGACATTAAAACCCCACCAATCCTAAACAAATAAATAAATTGGCTACACTATGACTGAGTATAAAATAACATGATTAAAATGAATTAAATAAATAAATATGCCATTAAAATTAATTAACTTTAAAATATTGGTTAAATAAAAAGGTCTTGACCTGGTGCCGAAAAGCATATGATGATGGCATCAGGAGGACCTCTCTAGGGAGCGCATTCCACAGCCGGGGCGCCACCACAGAGAAAACTCTTCTCCGAGTACTCTGTCTCCTAACCTCTTTCAAAGAGGGTTCGCGGAGGAGGGCCTCTGCTGCCAATCTTTGGGGGCAGGAGGGCATATAGGGAAAGAGGCGTTCCTTTAGGTATCCTGGTCCCGAGCCGTATAGGGCTTTATAGGTAATAACCAAACCCTGAATTGAGCCTGGACTTCAATGGGAAGCCAATGGAGCTGATAGAGGAATTAGTTTGAATTAGCACTAATATTGATCAGCACAAAATCACGATGAGCAAGCACATAAGTGTGCATTAGTGCTAATGCAAATTAGTGCAAATTCTCCCTTCCAACGGACACTAGTCCACAAGTTCGTGAAAACTGCATGAGCTGGAAAAAGCTGACCTGCTGTGGAATCTGCAGGTCCCAGAAATCTCTGCTGAATCCATCACAGATTTCTCCAACACAGTTGGTACCAAGAATGATGGAACTGTGATGAAGAAAGACCATTGTTCAGTTAGCATGCTTGCTCTGCATACAGAACATCCCAGACATTCGCTGCTTAATTTGCATCCCGCATCATGGGGTAACTGGGCATCCTTCTAGTTCAGATTATGTACTAGAATTTACTTACAAATAGTTCTACAGATTTGTCTTTCCCTTCATGAAGTGAAGAGTCTAAAAAGCCCCTGGATTCTACCCTCTTGTCTCTTACAAGTTTTTTCCCTTATAAACCAAACATGCCAGGGTCCAAAAGTACCACAGAGTCTCTATAGGAATAGTTCTCCAATGTACTTTTATACCCCTCACTGTAGGCCCCAAACCAAAGAACAAAAGGTGGTCCAATGCAGATTATCTTTGTTTCTTTTTAAAGCTAAGATTCTTAGCTAAAACTTTAAACAAACAGAATTAAAAACCACTGAGGGAAAGCTTTTCTATGATATTTTTAAAGTTAGTAGGACAAACAATTGTTATACAGAGGAAAGTTTAATAGGCCACATATTGTTAGGTAGATGATGATGATGATGAATATAATACATTATTATTATTACATTTCTACACTGCCCATACCCAAAGCTCTCCCATCCAGATTTTACCCGGGACTGACCCTGCTTAGCTTCCAAGATTAGGCAGGATGTGGTATGGTCATTAAAGTGTTGGACTGGGACTTGGGAAATCGAGCATCGAGTCCTCACTTGGCAATGAAGCTCAGTGGGTGATTTTTGCAGTCAGTGGCTGCATTCACCCTTCCGCTTCAATCCTCTCACTGGATATAAAGGCTGGATGATTGGAGTTGCTACGCAATTCCCACTATTTCCACTGGGCTTTATGGTAGTGACATGGAAACCGGACTTCTAGGTTCAGATGACTGAATAAACCACAGTGAAGCTTGGAAATCTCCATAGTTCCACAGGAACCAAATGAACAGTGCGGTAAGTCCATGACAGGGTCCAGACAGTATGACAGACCATCCCATAGTGGAAAACATCACAGCTTGTCATTATGTGTGAACCCAATCACTGTCTCTTCACCTCATCCACTTCAGATGAATGATGTGTTGACAAAATGGAGAGGAGGAGTATTATATAAGCTTCCTTTGAGTCCTTGCAGGAAAACAGGTGGGAAATATAATAAATGCATATAAATAAAGATCAATGCCAGTGCAAGGCAGAAGGGGACTATAATCATAACTGCGTAACTGCATCCAAGTAAGTTTTTAAAGATAAATATTAACGATGAGTTATGCCTGGGAGCCTTAACTTAAAAGAAAGAACATCAGGATAAGGTTCTAGAAAACATACTATTTCCAGAATGATACCCACCCATGCCCAGAGAATGCATGGAATTAAACAGTAGGCCCATTGAAATGAATGGGATTTCAGTTAGACACGACCAGCTGCCATTCATTTCAGTGGGTCTACTCTACATAGGCCTTATAATGGATTTGGTTGATGTTATGTACCATCAACTTATCACTGACTTATGATGACTTATGAATGTGTACCCTCCATGATGTTCTGTCTTAGACAGCCCTGCTGGGTTCCAGGAAACTCAAAGCTGTGGCTTCCTTCATGCAGTCAACCTGTCTCATACTTGGTCTTCCTTTTCTTCTTCTGCCTTTGACTTTCCCTAGCACTATTGTCCCCTCCAGTGACTCTTGCCTTCTCATGATGTGCCTGAAGTATGATAGCATCATTTCCATTTTTGCTTACAGGCAAAGTTTTGACTTAATTTGATCTAGGACCTCCTTGTTTGTCCCTATGTTGGTCCAGGATATTGGCAAAACTCTCCTCCAGCACCATGAATGCATCCATTTGCTTCCATTTTGTTCACTGTCTAGCTTTCACACCAGAGTATCCAAACTCAAGTCCCCCAAGTTTTGTGATAATATGGATTTACTTTGCTACAGTGGATAAATGTAGAAAAATAGGTTCTATGGCACAATGAAGTTTATTTACTTATTTATTTATTAAAACATTTCTATGCCACCCCTTGCCGAAGCCTCAAGGCGGCTTACAACACAATAAAATACAATTTGTTTGTATTCTTTCCAATTTGAAGGTGTTATTTTCCCCATTTTGTTGAAATGTGCTTTCTCGAGTGTGTGCCACAGCTCTTTTAAAAATGCCTATATTCCTAGGTTCCTTAGACACACACATGCCTCCAGGTTTGCACACAGGTGAATGCAGCAACATGCAGCAACAGTTTCAATGGAAAAAGTTGGAATGTGTGTACAAATTTTCCACTGAAGTCAATGAGATATTCAAGTCCCTCATTTGGCTGGAACACACCCATAATAAAAAGATGCATGATCTACCATATCAGCTTTCATCAGGCTTCTGTACCAGGTTTGATCATTCAAATATTTTGGATACTCTTCAAAGCCAGTTGGGTCAATGAGGCTGCACCTTTAAAGAGAACCCAGACTGCACTGGGACTAGAATTCACTGTTTCAGAGCTTAATTTTTGTAGCATTGAAGGTGTACTACATGCCAAAACAAAAACATGCAAGCAGAGAATAGAGTTCTGCTGTTACATGCTCAATTTACCTCTTTTTTAATGCAGTGTAGGTGAAAGTCTTTGAAAGTATAGCCCTTAAAGCTATAATTTTGAGTGAATACTAATCACAGACACAATTGCTGACAAGTTTCCATGTCTGCATTTCTGGACATTTAATGCTCTTCTTATTAAAATATTCAAAATAAAAAAGAAAAGGGGATTCATCATTAAAGTTTTATGTGACCAACCTCCACTTTCATTTCCTGTTCACAGGAAACCGCATGCTTGGTTTAAATTCATATTGCTATATGAGAGTATCTGCCACTGAGAATACTCTCAACAGTCAGCCATAGCCTATCCAAGCTCTTACACTGGCAATAAGACATGTGTTTCCAAACACTGCATGTCACAGTCCGAGTTGACATATTTAGGTCTGCACAAGTCTTAAGTCATGAAGATTTAAGATCTCAAGACTTGTTAAACATCAAAGGCTAACACATTTATTCCAGAATGAGCATTTGTGGACCTTGGGCCACTTCATCAGGTGCATGGAAAGTGTAAGACAGCTGAGGAGCCCATTAGCAGCAGCCTTTTCTAGTTGTTTGCACATTTCTAGAGTTGGAAACTTCTCCTAGTTGTATCATTGTTAATTGATCCTGTTAGAACTTTCCTCTATGACTTGCCTAAGCAGCCAAGGTCGAGAACATCATCACTGCATCCTGTTGAATTGTGAATTGTCCCATGTAATGTTGGAGAAGACCAAAATGACATCTGCAAGTAGAGGCAGGAGAGATCCATTCATTTTACATTTTAATGCACATATAATTTAAACTTGTGCTTCAAAACCACTACACAAACCAAAACCAAAATGTGCACCATGGTACACTTTGCAGTGAAGTCTTCCAGTTAACAAAGTGCATGCAGACATGCATATATTAGAGGAAATGATGTGAAAATGCATCAGCTTCAGGCATCGGTTGCAATCCCCCATATATTAGGTAAAAATGCTTATGAATGTTCATGTGGACGTTTAAAAACAAAATGCTCACAATTAAAGATAAACCACACTTACAACATGAGCAAATCTTACCATCTGAGAACTGAATACTGGAAAAATGAGAAACCAAAACTGACAGATTCATCCGTTGCTACCAGACCCCTGCATGCTCACCATCTTGGGTTCTGTTAGAACAACAAAGCTAATTTATTTTTATGGCATATGGGATCTTAATCTGTGCCTTTACATAGTTAAGGTGGATGAACCTGGTTTTATTTATGGATCAAAAGTGAAAGGCAGTGTGTTAAATTGTCCTGCTAATTGCATCTGAGATGTGCGGAGGCCTGTATTCACTAAGTGTATTGCCCTGTAAATGGCCAAATGGACCATTATGATTAAAGATGGTTATTTCCTAAATGACATGGGGGCGGGGGGGGGGGAGAGAGAGAGAGAGAGATGCAGCAGGATGCTACTGGATGAACTCTGTAGTATTAAGATTTGGGACACCTGGCTCCAAACAATTTTTTGTGGTTGCTTATTTTGTATGCCCTCCCCCCACTTTTTTTCTTTTTGCATTGCGTTCTCATACACTAACCTATTTGCTTCATTATAATAAATGAGATTAAGCTAATTTAAGTTTGTGTGCATGTGTGTTGCATCCTTTCAGCCACTTCCCAATCGCATAATAAAAGTGAGAAACCTTTCAATGTCTTGTAAATACCAAATGCTCTATTTATTGGGCAAGTGCTCTGTAAATAACCATTAAAGCTGTTTGTCAGCATGTCAGCAGTTCTCTAGGGCACCAACGTGAAACTGTTTCCATGATTATACTGGAAGGAAGAAGTCGCTAATGTATTAGATTGCCAGATAGGTGCATGAGCACAAGCAACCCTTCAAGCCTCGAGTCTCTAAAGGCTGCCTCCAATATTATTATTTCCTACTTCAGCCTTTAAGTATAGAAGTGAGGGAAAACAGCAAGCCAAGAGACATGCAATGTTGCAATGTCTGAACAGTCAGTGTGCTAATGTGCCATGCAGAACTTTTAGGCTGAAAAAGGTGCCATTAAAACTGAGCACATATGTGAGTTGTTGTCTTATATCAAGTCAGACCATTGTCTGTCTAGATTAGTACTGTATACAACAGTGGTGGACAACTGGAGGTCCTTCAAATGGTTTGGCCTACAACTCCCAGCAGCCTTAGCTAGCATAGTCTTTGCTGGGCATTCTAGATCAAAATATCTAGAGAGTCACATGTTACTTAGCCCTGGTTTACATTGACTGGAAGCAGCTGTTCCTGAGTTTAGGTAGGAATCTCTTTTGCAGCCACCTGGGAATGCTGTGGTTTGAACCTGGAAAGTCTTGCATGCAGAGAATGCATTCTGCCACTGAGCTACAGTTCCACCCTCCATCCTCCTTGCCTATTGCAATTCAACAAATGTGTGTTTTTGTGCCCCTCTCTCTTAGGTTATTGGTGGCTGGTGCAGTTGGGAAAATGTACAAATTGTTGTACCATAGAAGGGGGCAAACTCACAGTGGGACTTTGCCAGTGGCAGCCAAGTTGGTTGCAAACTAGGCTCCACTCAAAGATGCATTTGAATTTGGTTAGCTTAAGTTTGATTTTATGGTATAATATCTTGCACAGCAAAGTGAAATTTACTTAGATAACATTACAATGAAGCAGGTGGAAAGCCCTAATCACTTTAGCAGTGCAGAAATAATAATCTTTCTTCTGAATAAGAACTAAAAGGAGCCTATCTGGCAAGGAAAAATAATGAAAATGACACAAACTTCATCATCATTATTAATGGATCTTGTACGTTGCATACAAATAATTTGGAGACTTTAGATGGAATGTCTGTTGTTTCCTTTTGAGTTCTTTTCTTACTTGAAAATTTTGACATCCAACAAATGTTTTGAAGAAAAGAGGGATATTTTAAGTATATTTCTGCTCAGCTGAACAGCACAGAAAATTTAACACATTCCCTGCTGCCTAGACAACTCTCTTAAATCGATGCCTTGCAAACCACAAACAACTCTTCAAAGGTTACGTTGTCCAATAGGGAAGTAAATCATTTCATGTGAAGCACTGCTGTAATATTTTAGGTTTTGTCATGGTTTATTAGTTGCAAACCTGATATATTTATAGCTAACTTGATGACTTTACATTTTCTTTTTTGATGTGAGAAGGAAAACACCTTGTAAATAATATCATTTAGAGCCCTGTTCACGAGTAATCCATCAAGAAGTTCCAAGTTTCTTATGACTTTAATAGTTTAACTAGAAAATATTAGTTGGTCTTTGGCATATAGATGAACCATTATTAAAAGAGTTGAATTCTTATGTGATTTGCAGGAGACATGAAGAAGTATGGATCAATAGTGGTCCAAGAAAGGAGGAAACGGGTCCTTGGGAAATGGGTGAGGACCAAGAGTGGTTTCTCATTTGCTCGTATTTCTGCTTGACACAATTGGCCAATCAACAATTCCGCTGTGTCATCTGTAGGGATGAACAAACCTGCCTGTTTTGCTTCCTTCTGCATTCCAAAGTCAAAGTGATAAAATGGTTAGAGTATTGAACTTGGGCTCAGGGGATCTAGGTTCTAGTACCCACTGAGCCATGACACTCAGTGGGCAACTTTGGACCAATTTCTGGCACTCAGCCTAACTGCCCTGACAAGGTTGTTGTGAAGATAAAATGGGGAGCAGAAGTTTATGTAAACTGCCTTAGGTTCCCTGGAAATAAGTAGGCAGGATGTAAATATACTAATAATCTTTCAAAAAGAACTATTTTAAACCCCAGACTCTAACCCAAAACTTGCAAATTCTGGTGAGTTATTGTTGAAAGTGAATTGAACAAAATTCTCATCCATTTACAAAACACAGAACAAGGATCTGCAACCACATCATATCACGTCCCCTCACTGCGATGTGTTGTAACTGCTCCATCCAGTTGGAGGTAGTTAGATTGTGAATGGATCCCAAGAATGCCTCAACTGAGAAATATTTGGGTTTCCGGATTTGGCTTCTTAGGGTATAATCCTGTGGCCTCTAGACCTTTCCTGGGAAGCCATAGGATTCTTTGGAGTGCCAGTTCTGAGACACTTTGATTTTGGAGCTGGGACTCAAGAGGCCAGGCCCCCATTCACCTTCTCACAGCTTGCAAGAGAGAATCATACTAGCTGCCCCCTATTCTGAGGTTGCAACTGGAATTTGGAGAGGGTCAGAAGGGAACAGAAAGCAGGGGAGGTGGGGACTATATACTTATGACCAGTGCTTTTTTTGTAAAAAAAAAAAAAAAGTTGCCGGAACTGACGTCTTGTTAATCTTTTATTTTTATATATTCTTTTATCATATATATATATATATATATATATATATATATATATATATTCAATTCATAAAGTTTTTTTGAAATAAAGAACTTATTTACCTTTTGCACGTAGCCAGTCACTCTACACACACATAAACGTAATGGTTGCCGGCAGTAAGCACTCAGCACGAGACCACATGACCAGTCCCAAGCCAAGCAGAGTCCCAAGCCGAGCAGCGCCCTCACAATCAGTGTGGACACACAAGCAGCCCACGTGCACTATTTTAATGATTTTTGCCACTGACCTGCTAGGCCCAACAGGGCGATTCAAAATCACTTGGAAAAATCCATTGGAAAAATCCATCAAAAAAAAGGTGCCGGAACGCTGTTCCGGTGCGTTCTATGACAAAAAAGCCCTGCTGATGACACTCACAAATGGTACTTCATCCTCCTTTCCTCCCCTCCCTGGTGGTCAGGCCAAATGATGAGCATCTAGATGCCTAGTAAAAACACAAAGCATTAGGGTAGCAGAGTCCCCCACTGCCATGCCTTACAACTTGCACTTGGGCCACTATTGACCTTTGCATTTGTAAGCTGCTGAGTCCTACAGCTCCTAGCATAGTGGAAATACTGCGGCATTCTGGAAGAATGTAGACCTTTTTCCTGTCCAAACATGCATAAGTTTGCACCTGAGCTTCTGATTTATACAAGGTAGGCCAAAAGGAGGTACACAGTACTGACTGGGTCCTGGGGGATCTTACACAGTGGATGAATTGAAGAAGTTTATCTTGCAAGAATTTATCAACATGCTAACTGGAATTTGTGTCACAGCATTGGGGACAGGTTCCAGGAATGTTGCAACATCAATGGAGGACATTTCGAGCACCTAAGAGACTAACATGATCCTGTATACCTGCTCTTGGCCCACCTTGTATGTATTTGAATGATAGTAGTGAATTGTGGCTTTCTGATTGTGTTCCTAGGGAGCAGGGGCTTTCTTGGTAGCTTTTCAAATCCAAAAGAACAATAAGTTTCTCCGAAAGAGAGCTTCTGCACCCCAACAATCTTCCCCTGTGATGCTTAGCTGGGGGGCAGTTGGGAACATTTCAGTTCATGCAGGTTGACTGACCTAGATTTATTTCCATCCACAGGAAATGAGGATGTGCCTTACAACACATCTCTGAATTCTCAGTAATATGCAGAGGGATCTTCAGAAGACAGATCAATGTGGGTGGCGTTTCCTGATGGTAGGAAGTCTGAAAAATCACTGAGGCTGATTATTAATCCCCTTCAAAGCACCCCCCCCCATCAGTTTCATGAATTAATAATAGCCTGGATATATGTGTGGCTTACACAGAGGTTTATGCAGCCACTGGTTATTCCCATGTTCTTTCCATGTGAACAGTCCAGGAGATGTTACCATCTGTGCCATACTGTACGCTAATGCCTTTCTCTACAGGCCCAGCTCAGTGCCTTGTATCCTAATATGTGTATATTTCTCCCCACCTCCGCCCCCAATTACCATGACAGGTAATAAAGAGGCCTGTATTTATATGCCCTCCAGGAATAGAGTATGGCTATTACTGTGAAAGGGGGAGCGATCGCATTTAAATGCTTACAGGAAGCCAACCACAATTAGTATTCTAGTTTAGCTCTTATTGTAGTAAATGATATTACTGTGGAGCCAAAATATTTCTTTTATGTCAGCCCCCACTTACTAGTCTCCATTTCCTAGAGTCAATCTAGAAATCAATCACTTACCAAGGGAAATTCAATACAAAAATCCTCTAGCTATCAAGTGTAATTATGGGTATGTTTTCTATTGTTAAAAATAGCAGAACTCCAAATATAAGATCCTTTTTATAGATGCTGGACAAATGAAGTAACTGTATATATAGTTGCAGCTGGAGCTTTACTTTATCTCATGTTGAAATGCCAAGGGAGGAAGGGCTTGAAAGGATTTTGTTACTCTTGACTAAGTGATTGCAAGATACCATTGGAAGTATGTTGAAGGCAGAAAGTGCTGCTGATTAAGTATGATGCAGCAATGTTTTGAAAAGTTGATGCTCTCCTGGAAACAACCCATTGATCCAGTCACTGAAGCCCCAGATGAAAACCAGCTACGAAAAGAATATTGGTAGCAGACAAGCTCATGTTGTATGGTGACTTACCATGTTTCCAGGCCCATCTCAGTACCAGAAAAAAAAAAAAAAAAAAATGGAGGGAGCAAAAGGCAAGCACCTCCTTCAGTTTTAACTCCAATTTGAGTTGGGCCCAGCTCCTTCAAGTTGGCTCCATTTAAAATGTGGCCTGCCTGCCTGCCTGCCTGCCTTTGATTTCCATTGACAAAAATTTGCTGGCTGGCTTATAATGATTTCAATTTTTAACCTCTGCTGCTTGTAACTGATCACTCCTTGTTGTATGATGTTGGTTCTGGGTTTTTAGAAATTGTTTGATTTTATTGTACCTCACTTGGAGAGCTGATATGTGTGTGTGTGTGTGTGTGTGTGTGTGTATTCATTCCTAGCCCTGAGAAACTCCATAGGTTTATTGAAACTTTGTAGGCTTTGCTCAGAAGTCTTACTTGGGGAGGACTCTTACAGGTTCATTTTCAGCTATGCTTTTCACAAAATCTTAGTGGAAGCTCTAGGTCAGCTGGTGGCCACCAGGTGTTTTGGCTTCAGCTCTCATCAGTCCTTGCTAAGGTAGCTAATGGTCAGAAATCCTGGGGTTTAGTCTGAGCATGCTGATGGCATCAGGTTGGGAATCCTGCTAGATCAAGGCAAAATGTCACCCCAACAATTTACAGTGTAAGGCCTGGTTCTCAGGCATAACACTCATGCATTCTCACCTTCTTCCTCTCTTCCCAGGTATAGCCATAAGTAGATCAGAAGTTGTTACTTCTGTCTTTATGAGCCACCATTTATTGTTTTGCATGAACCAGAATTTATCATTGATCTTAGCTGTTATTGATTCAACCATGGTTTAAAGGTGTTTCCCTATGCCAAGTTGCTGTGGACCACTCTCCTTATCCAATCATTGGCCATGCCTGCTGGAGTTGATGTACAGGGTGTCCCAAAAAAATTGACATCATTGGCTATGTTATTAGACCATGAATGATGTCAAGTTTTTTGGGACACCCTGTAGTTGTAGTCCAAAATATCTGGAGGGTATTAGGGCTGGAGAAGGTTCTCTTAGACCAGGGGTGTCCAACCTTTTGGCTTCTCTGGGCTGCACTGGAAGAAGAAAAAATGTCTTGGGCCGTACATTAAATACACAAACACTAATGAAAGCGGATGAGCAAAAAAAAAAAAAAAAAAAAGTCTGTGCATAATTTGCCTGATATCTGTTACCACAGATAAGCAAAAAAGTCATAGAAGCATAGAATCATAGAATAGAAGAGTTGGAAGGGGCCATGAAGGCCATTGAGTCCATCCCCCTGCTGTTGCAGGACATTACGTTACACCATCCCACTCAGATGGCTGTCCAGGTTCTTTTCCAGTGTCTCCAGTGTGGGAGCGCCCGCCATCTCTCTAGGCAGTTGGTTCCACTGTTGTATTGCTCTGACAATCCTAATTATGTGTCGCCCCTTTCAGAGATTCTTTTAAAATCGTTGAATACCTCCCAAGTTTGAGATCACTAATATAGAAAATGAACATATCTAAGTAATAAAACTTCATTGATTTTTTGATATTTTTATTATAAAAGTAAAAGAAAAGAGGGCAACATAAAACTAGTGAGATATTTGACATTGCATTTGAGAAACTAATGCATCAGTATCTGGTTCGATGGAAGTAGTTGCAGTTCTCAGTGTGTTCTCAAGGTGCTCATCAGATATTTTGGTTCTAATTTCACTCTTAGTGTGCCTCATTTTTGAAAATAGTTGCTCACAAATGTTGGTGCTGCCAAGAAGTGAAGACATGAATAAGGTGTGATTGTGAAGTGAGGGATATTTGTCTCTGGGAAGATAGGACCTATAAAAGTCTACGATAAATTTTTTTCTTAAAGTTGAATGGCAGATTGCATCTCTATGCATTCCTTTTGAAAATTGGCAGGTAATATAATTATGTCGATGGAAAATAGAGTCACAAATATGCCACAATAGTGCTTATTTTTCTGGAAATCTTGAAATCTGCTTTTAAATTCTTGTATCAAATCAAGCAAGGCTGCATATGTTTTGCTGTTCACAGGACTGTGTTCAGTCAATGTGTCAAAATGCATAAAATTGTTTGCAATGGTAGGTTGAAATATTATTGATAATAGCTGCGTTTCACTTGCTAAGTCACCACAAGCACATGTAACGTCTGATGGTGTCAATTCAACTGTCTGCGCTTGGAAGATAACATACTGGAAGCTGCACACCACCGTAAAACTGAAGCCATGCATGTGTACAAATAGTGAGAGCATACACATGTTTATTTTATGTAGCATTGCAACACAACATTAGTATCTACAAAGTTCGCACTCAAGAACTGCACAATCGAGTCACAAAAAAAATTGCAAAAAAAATTCGTAATGTTTTAAGTAAGTTTACAATTTTGTGTTGGCCATATTCATAGCCATCCTGGGTTGCATGTGGCCCATGGGCCAAGGGTTGGACACCCCTGTCTTAAACAATATTGAAGACTAACCACAGCTATTCTGGATTTTGACATAACAGTAAAGTGCTGCCAGTTAAATATGTGCAGACTTTCTTCACAAGAGAAGGAGGTGCTAACTCGTCTGAGAGTAGTGATGTGTGAAAAATCCACCAGATTCTCTGGGCTCAGTTATCTGAACTCCAGTTCACCTTGAAGCTGTTCACGTGGTGCTTGCTGGTGTAGGCCATACCTGGCTGGCTGGCATCAAGCCCAGGCAGACTGGTCATGTCCCCAAAGCATCATCTACGTAACCAGAGCTATCCACATGGCCAGGGATTGTAAAATTCTTTGCCAGAGCTCCCAACCCAACTCCCAGGTAGCCAAGCCTCCCAGATAAAGTGTGGGAAACACCTGTATTTAGATGCACCAATCAGTGCTCACAGCAGAAATTTTGAACCAATGAGCATCTGTCACTGCAACCTCATCAGCAAAGGTATGAAAGGGGACTCTGCCATGCACTCCAGGTTGATTGCCTTTTTGCTGTGATTGGGCTTATTCTTGAGATTAAATAGGTTTGCTCCTCTCATTCTTGTGCACTGAGTTTGGATCCCTCATGCCCTTCCCTGGCAGTTGAGCCTTTGTGCTGCATGTGACAGAGCTGATGGTTGCCAGTTGTGTAAGCAGAGTTCCACAAGTGTTTGTGGACTTCCTATTGGCTTGGCTCACTTTCTAAGACAGGGATGAGCACAGGAAGAAGTCCATGAACTGAAGAGGATGGATTCCTAAGAGCTTCTTCACAACAGAGACTCATTCATGAAACTTTAAACTGTAGTTCAGGATTGTGTCCAAATGAGGCCTATTAGGTGCCTATCCTCCCTCTTTCTCTTATGAATTTTTATTCTTCAGGTAGTTCTTTGCAGCAAAGAGCCGCCCTTCCATTTTCACAGTAATAGCCAAGTCCCCCATTGCTAGACATTGCTTCTATAGAATGCATATGATGGTTAACCTCTGCGACATATATATTCCTATTATCTGTTCAATGAGTCCCCTTTAGCAAAGAAAGAAGGGGAGTACAGGTAGCTTTAATCATGATGTGACTTGACAGTAAATAACTAAGGGCAGAAACTAGTGATTTCCACCCCCCCCCATAAAATTATAAAATCGTAGAGTTGGAAGGGACCAGAGGTTAAACCATCACTCTCATATGGCTGTCCACTTTCATCTTGAATGCCTCTGGTGTGGGGGAGTCCACAACCTCCCTACATGATTGATTCCATGGTCGTATCACTCTAACAGTCAGGAATCTTCTCTCTAACAATCAGGCTTTTTCTTCCAAAAAGGAATTTTTTAACAGGCAGGAATCCCCCACACCCCTGATATCTAGCTGGAATCTGGCTTCCTGTAACCTGAGCCTGTTATTCTGTGTCCTGCGCTCTGGGGCGATTGAGAATTGATGCTGGCCTTCCTCTTTGTGACAGGCTTTCAAGTACTTGCTGAATGCTATCATGTCTCCCCTCAATATTCTCTTCTCAAAGCTAAACATGTCCAGTTCTTTCAATCCCTCCTCACAGGGCTTTGTTTCTAGTTCCTGGACCATCCTTGTTGCCCTTCTCTGAGACCTTTCCAGCTTGACTATATCTTGCTTAAACTGGAGTGCCCAGAACTAGACACGGCACTCCATACGAGGACAGACCAGTGCTGAGTAAATGCAAACCAGTATTTCATGCGATTTGCAAGTGAGACTTCTATTAATGAAGCCCAAAATAGCATTTGTCCTTTTTTGCAGCCACATCACATTGCTGACTCATACAGAGCTTGTGATCTACAACAATTCCAAGATTCTTCTCACTTGCAGTATTGCTGAGCCAAGTATTCCCCATATTGGAACAGTGCATTTGGTTTCTTTTTCCATAGGCAGAAGCTGGCATTTGTCCCTATTGAATTTCATTCTGCTGTTTTCAGCCCAGTGTTCCAACCTATTAGGATCACCATGGATCTTTTTTCTGTCTTCCACGGTATTAGATGTCCCACCCAGTTTTGTGTCATCTGCAAATCTGAGCATCATTCTCTGCACTTCCTCATCCAACACTAATAGAAATGCTGAAGAGCACTGGGCCCCGGACTGAACCCTGCAGTACCCCACTTGTTGCCTCTCCCCAGTTTGAGAAGATGTCTTACTTCTTTTATCCTACCTTTTTAGGCCTGTTTTAACAGCCAATGCTATCTCTGTCTTCACAAAGGGTTAACAACACTGTCCTATAAGTAAATGGTAGTATGTTACAATGAAAAGAAAACCAAAGGAGGGAACTAAGGGGAAAAAAGATTTTAAAAAACCATCGAGGACCTCCCCTGCCATACTCTGCCACCAAACTCCTGTTTGCTCTCTCTGTTTGCAGGCTCTGCAGAAGCTTAGATGTTTGTATCCCACAGTCCCTAGACCAACTGGGGCAGCTTCCTCTGATCTGTTCAGCTAGGAGTCAGGAACCAGGAACCATTTTGTTAAAGCAAAATGGCAGAAACTCAATACCTAATTAATTTGTGCACGTTTTGTTCCAGAATTTGCAAAACAGTGTGGGTTTTCATATTAGCAGAGACACCAATGATCAATTTGTGCTTTCATTTGGCAGATAACTCATCTTCACACTATTTCTTACCCTTGGGACTATTTTTACTTTGCATGGAGTAAGATTCTATTGCTTATATATAATTTATAAAATTAATGGGGCTACTGATAACTCCAAAGCATTTGCTCTAATGAGCCTCCAAATATCCCACTGCAGTGCGTCAGCTAAATGCATGAACAACATTATCCTAAAAATGACAACTTGTTGGCAAACCAAACCAGCCTCTGCTCTGAAGCAAAACATGAGGGAGAGGATGTTTCCAAGGGCTTAAGGTTTAAAACCAGTGCCACACAACTGTGGCTGGTTCACTGCCTCATCTCCACAGCTCCAGAAATAAATCTCTTACCTGCTTGACACTGAAACATCTCCACCTTCTAAGCAAGCTAATTCTAACTTACTGAGGTCCAAACTAGAAGTGAGATGGCAGGGACATCCAGAAAGATGGCAGGGCTGTTGCTCTCAAGTCTTGCTTTTGGGATCCTGTGTGGGCAGAGACTGGCCTTTGCGTGAGCAGACTGCTGGACTGGTTGGATCATTTCTGTGATCCAGCAGGGCTCTTCTCGTGTTCTTTTAATGCACATGTGCAAACACACAAACACAAGGCCGCTTTAGGTCTACGGAGGAATGCAGAGCGGTTTGCCACTGAATTTGTGCCACTAAACCACTGAGTTCTACTTGTGGGAAGGCAAGAAAGTCCAGTAAATTTGCTTACTTAGGGATGTTAGCAAAATCCACAATGGATTCACATGAGTTCAAATTTCTAGGCACCTGATGAGAGAGAACTCCATCCTTAAAGTGTAGCAGGACCCCCACCCCACAACTGTATCTATTGGCTCACTTACTGTGTTTTCAGTTAACCATGGAAGACCTTGGCCAAAAGAGGACTTGTAAAGTGCTGCAAAGTGCCAAAGAGAAGTTGTAAAATGTATCCTGTAAGCAAAAATTCTTGATTAAGAGGGAAAGCAAAAAAGAGGCATGCTGAGGTAAGAATGAACAAAATTGTAAAAAAGAGAAATGTGTATAGTACATATAGCATCTGCTATTATCTGTGGTTTCAGGCATCCGCTGGGGGGGACGTGGGACTGACCTGTGCAGATATGGGATCCTGCTGAAGCTTCCCCACTACAGGAACCATGGATAGCTCCCATAAAGCTGTAAAGAAAAGCTGCAGTTGATGAGGAACTCTGTTGACCAAGGAGCTCCACAGGAGCCACCAGCCTTCCTTGGAATTTTTCATGGACCATTTTTATTTTGACTCCTGTGGATTCCAAGGACCTGTGGACTGCTTCTGCTTTTGCTTCTTTTTCTTTTCCAGAATCTTAGATAAATGCAGTTATATAGAAATACAAAAGTAGCTTGGGAATATGCTAATGTAGATGCTGCTTGAAAAACAAACATTTTATACATCTCTGATCTTTCATTTAGCAATCTTTGTGTGCTTCTCATTGAGCGATAAAATTACATAAAATATGAAGCACCAGTGAGAGTTCTGTATCTTGTGGCAGACACTTTTATAGTGTTTTCCAAAAGGGGGGAAAAAAACCCATCAGTGAGTGGACAATGGAGCAAAAGTGACACAACAATCTGCAAAAGATTGTCAGAACAAATGAAACAAAATTTGTATACCCCTATGCCCATTTTGATCTACAGGCATTGTACTTTTTTTCTTCAAAATTGGTTAGATTTCTTATCTCTTCAAATGGATTCTAATACATAAATAAGACTTTAAAAAGTCCTCACTTTTTATTTTTTTGGGTATCAATCACCTTAGTCCAAGCTGGTAACTTGGAATCAGCAAATGAACTTTCACTTATATGGGTCTTCAGACTAATGAAGAAACTCACCAAACATCTCCAGAAACAAAGAGGCCAGATAAAATGGAATAGAGTATCTGTTTATTGAACTGAGAAGATATATAACCTCCCAGAGCACACATTGCTCTGTGGTGTGGTCTGTTAGGATAATGAGTGATAACTTTATCAGATAATCTTGTTTGTACCAGAGATCCTGAATGATTGGAAAGAAATAGACTCATATATAAGGTACCTAAATTAGTTACATTCACAGTTACTTTGAAAGATCCAATTAAAAATGACAGTCTAACCTATTTTTGCTGCCGGAAGTAAAGCCAGGGATTGGGGCCCTTCAGCTAGGTGGAGTCCTCCGCTTTCTCCTACTTTAATATCTTGGTGGATAGTCACTTCAGCAATAACCATTTTTTAAACACCAAATACTTCAGCACTAATTAGCAATCATGTTGTATTTGGAAGATAAAGATGGAGCAGTATTCTGATTACTGTGGAACAGAATACATACAGGCTAGAATACTGTCTGAAAACAGTCTTCTCCACAACAGCCTATTCTAGTATGTTTGTAAGCTGACTTCTGATCTGACAAGCCTAGGCAGAGGATCTGGCTTTCACACACCTACCGTATTTTTCGCTCTATAAGACGCAATTCCCCCCCCCTCAAAAGTAAGGGGAAATGTCTGTGTGTCTTATAGAGTGAATGCGTGTGTGCCCGACTCTTGGGACGCTGCCGGCTGCCTGCACCACATGGCACCACCTGGCCGGCACACGCTCGGTGCACCCTGCTCCACCCCCCCCCCCCCCCCCGGGGAGAGCTGTGCCGCTCAAGGGGAGCGGTGCGGAGGAGGAGGAGCCATGGGCTTTAACCCGCCGGCTGCACGTAGAGATGGACTGCTCACCCCCACCACCCAGGAACTGCTCACCCCCACCACCCGGGAAGACCTGCCGCTGCCACCGCTGCACCGCCCGGAAAACCACCGCCGGCACACTGCCGGCCCCACGTGGCACCACCTGGCCGGCACGCATTGGCACACCCTGCTCCACCCCCCTCCTCCGGTGCAGGTGAGAGCTGTTAATCGCAGATCAGTGTGTGTTTTCAAATGGCAACCCGTCTTTTTATGAACCCGTCTTTTATGGGGAAGTGATGGGGAATGTGCCTGTGATTATCAGGAGGCTTTCCATGGATCAGTTATCTGTTAGTTGATCAGACACATTTTTTTTAGGATCAGTGTATATTTGAGCAGCATTACCTTCGTGTATGAAGTTTATTCTTCAAAGGCTACTTAGTCTGCTGTGTGTTTGATTTACCGTACAATATCTCATTTTTTTGTCAGAAGTTTTTTTCTATTATTTACTAGTAGAGCAGTGTGGACATTACTGGCTTTTTTAGATTTGATATTGAATTGTCTGCAACAGCTCTTGCATAACTGGTGTAGATTGTGGATTCCTTCAATAATTCCACTACTGACTAAGAAAGTGATGTCAGTGATTGTGAGCAACAGAGCTTCATAAATTCTGACTCTAGTGATGATGAGTTCTATGGGTTCAACGAAAACTAGAAGAGTACTCGAACTTTAAAGTCTCTCTTTTGTTAATGACCGTGATGATGGTTCTTAATGCCACTGTTGACTGCTGTTCACTTTACAAGGTTGAAATATGGTATTACTATATTCTGTTACAGTTTATTAAATAGTTTAGTAAACCATTTGATTCAGAATATTCTTTTTCTTGTTTTTCTCCTCTAAAAACTAGGTGCATCTTATGGTTAGGTGCGTCTTATAGAGCGAAAAATACGGTATTTACATTACCTTATCTGCTAGGAATGGAATGTGGGAAATGCTACAATGGTCCAAGAAGCAGGAAGCCATAACTTTAAAAACCTCTACAGTTGGCTCTTAGTCCTATGATCTAAAATCAGCTACATTTGCAGTAATGGAAACTCATACTTCAGACAGATAGTAGACAGAGATAGATCACCATCAGCAGTTGCAAATTTGAAAACAAGGGTCTTAGAAAAGCAATTGTGAGGCAGTAGGAATTTAAAGCAATGGGTGTTGTTGTTGTTAGTCCCCCTCCCCACCATTATACTTCGCACCTATAGCTCTCTTCCCCAGCCAGCCACTTTTTCAATCATTCTGCAATACTCTTGCCTGGGCGATACCTGGCTACGGGAGAGGTTGCAGGAGAAAAAAATGTAGGCAGAGGAAGGGTTCAGGTACCTCGATTTGCCATTTCCCCTGTTCAGATCAAGCCACACCAACCAGTTGCTCTGTGGTTATTTGGCAGGAAACAAGACTTCCAAATCTGAATCCCAACTTGGCAGACATGTAGTTCTAGCTTGAAAGAGTTTCTTCCAGTGTTATAGATAACGCTAGAGCTGGTAATTTCTCTAAGGCCAGAATGTGTAACAACTGTCCACTATGTTTTGCAGTAGGAAAAAGTTATATAGATATGCTGTGAAATTGTGTGCCCTGGGAGTTTGCAAGGTGACATTAGCAGATAGTTGTGCGTATTAATATGATGGTTAGGAATGCTGTAAGATTCTGGAAACACAGGATTTGTTTTCACTAGCATGGGCTATTTTCAGTCTGTCCTACTTATCTTATCATGGTTATGACTTAACTGAAAAGACAATTTGCAAAAGCTAGGAAGTATTGTTTATCTCTGCATTGCTCAGTTTTCATTAGCTATTTTTAATCAAAGTGAGGTGTTTGTATATTTGTGTGTGTGCCCACATGCACCTTATTTAATGGCTCCAAGCAAATGCTGAGTATGCTAATGTAGCAAAAATCCATCCATTAACTGTTATTTAGCCAATTTTGTGGCAGTGCTGGAATTGTACCACGAACCTTATTTTATGGTCAAACAATGTCTTTTAATCAGATCATCATCATCATCATCATCTGTAAGAAGCAAAGGCCAAGGAGGAGATATTCATAAAGAACAACTGAGATATTTTTACCCTGACTTCTGACTCACAAACATCCTTTGAGTTTCCTCTGAGATAAAGGTGAGAAGGAGGGAACAGGGGAAAGATAATGTACAACTAATGGATCTATTTGCCTCATTTGCATGAGCAGAACAGCACTTCCAGGCTAATGATGAACACTTGTGCAGCTGCAAAACCTAGTCTACTAATAAGAAAGAAAAATTGGCTCACTCTCAGTTGTTATTTATCTTGGGCTGCATTAAAACAATTAATTCAGGGTGCAGTCCTATGCCCGTGGTGGAATGGCTGAGGGATTTGGTAGGTCCTGCAGAAGAATGGCAGAATGCAGAAGAACAGTTCTGCCAGTGGAAATATCCTGGAGGAATAGCCAACGTGTCAGAGCTGTGGCAGGGCACAATACTATCAAATATTTAATGGGAAGGGTATTTTAAAAAATGATTTGCATTTGCAAATGATATGTCAAATTAGGCAGGATCTTGGCAATTTCAGGGCACCTCCTGCTGGCCAAGCACCAGTATAATAGCCCTGGTAGTTGCAGTATCAGCCCTTGACCCTACTGCGGCTGCCAGGGCCCTCATGAACATCGCTTGGGAAACCTGAGGGAAGAGTCATTTAAAAATGGGCTCTTTCCTCCAGAAGTTGTTTTAGCAACACTGGTCTCCAGGGTCTGAACCCCTTTGATATTTGTTGGGACTTACTGGCTCCTGTTTCTGCTGCAAGGAACCTGCTCCTTTGTGCTGTCTTCCTAGATCCTGACCCCTGGCTTGTGTTTGACCACACTCTTGTTTATTGGACTACACTTTGTCCTGCTCCTCTGTTCACTCCTGGTTCTGACCTTGGATTGTTTGGCATTCCACTTAGTCTAAGGTTTGGACTGATGTTAGATGTTGGCCTTGTTGCCTGGATCCTGGTACCTGTATTAGTTACCTTGCTGCCCATACCTGGACTCTTACAAGATGACAGCATTCAATGTGGGGTAACATTCCCCTTGCCCTCATACTAAGAATTGGAATGTTGGTCTGTACATTATTGCTGTTTGCTGCTTAGAGAGCCTGTTCAGAGTATTCAGCAGCCAATACATTTAAAAATAAACAAACTCAGAATTGAACTCAGAATCACATCACTGAGGCACATCAAAACATTTTTCTTCTTAGAAGTCTTGCAAGTTCTTTGACTCACTACTCCATCTCAATGCCCAAAGCTTTCTCTGCTCTAGTAATTGGGAGTGTCATGGCAAAGCACTGTGGAGAGAAGGGGGAAAGCACAGTACAAGGGAAGGGGAAAACCCTTTCTGCAAACAATATCTGCTCTGATTGTTTCCTATGTTCCCTCCCAATCGTGCCATGGTCCTGGATCCCACCCCCTTATCTTCAGAAGATGGATCTTCTGACTGAGTGAAGAGGGAAAAGGCTCAGCTACCGAATGGTGCCATGGGGCTTTACCTCCTCAGAACCTAGCTCCTCAGTAAGATTCCATTGACCAGGGTTGCCCACCATGTCCACAGCTGGTTGCATTATCATACTCAGATTCTGAGGAATCCAGACATGGGAATCTACCACCATGTCAGAGCTGCTGAGGCTTCTGAAACAGATCAGGCCCCTTTAAGAGAGAAGGCCTTAGTCCACATGGAGGCGGCCTCAAGTCAAAACGATACTTAAGGTTCATGCATAACCTGCCTGCTCTATATGCACACTTCCAGCAATCATTCCATGGAGCTGTCTGTGGTGCTCCTCCATCTCTGCAAAATCTGATTCTTGCTTGGATAGAAACCACTGAACCTCACTTACCCCAAGAACTTGATGCTGGCCGAGTTCACAGTGAAAACCTCGTAAACCAGACCAAACTGTGCTCACCAATGCTAGGCTTCCACTGTGACGGTGCTGTCTGGCTGAACCAGAACCCTTCTTCACAGGCAAACGCCGGACCTTTTCTGCACTGCATGGCTCTAACACTTTCCCCCACCATTGCAGCAGCGAGCAGACCCCTTTGTCTAAGGGAGGCATCAGCACTGCATGCAGATAGGCTTTCTCTGGCAAAGCCCAAGCCTCCCAGTCTAACCCCTGGTGCTGTATGAGCACCTTCGTTTCCCCATCCAGATGCAAGTGGCCATCGTCTGCACATTGCGGCACTGAAACCTGAACGGAGAAAGTCTGTCTGCAGGCACTGCGGTCTCTGCATTCCCCACTGGAAGCAGGAGGCTGAAGCCTGAGCACTGGCAGAGTATGCATGTGGCATTACTCTTGCCTGTGCACCTGCTCACAAGCACCCAGGGTGCATGCCAGTTCCAGGGGGATATGCGGCAGCTGCTGGGCACTGCTGATCGCTCTAGCTGGGCCTCTGTCCCGCTCTGTACCAGTGATGCAAGGACATTACCTTTTGTGTTGGTGTGCCCACCTGCACACTGCATCCTCATCATTTCCTTCTTATTTGTATGCCTGGCCTGAACATTACTTAAGAACTTCTGCAAATGCAGATCATGCATTTCATCAATACATTGCAGGTTTGCTGTAGGACTATGCGTGCCGCAACCAGTAACTGATAACTTTGCCTCAAACTGGGCTACGTGCAACACATGCTAAGAATGCTTCGCCTGCCTCCTTAGCAGTAGGTCTCACAGAGTCCAGTGGCACTACTGCCAGGTAACTAGGCATAGACTATTGCCAACAGGATGGAAATCTCTAATCCCAGATGCTCTCGAGAGCCCTACATCCTGCCAGGTTCTGGTCACAGTGCGATAGGGGTGACAGAGCTGATTTTCACGTGTCCATCGTCCTTCCCACTTTCCCACCAGGAACTTGGACTCCGGGCCACTGCAGAGCAAGCCAGAGTCCAGGGAGCTGGGCCCAGGGAATCTGATGGGCTCCCACCTCAGGTGGATTCCTCACACAGCCCCGTGGGCAGCCTTCTTCTGCATCAGGCACAGCATCTGAAGCAGGTGGTGCAGAAGAGGCACACCACCTGTGCAGCGCAGGGGCTCGATTCCTGGCAAGCCCATTGCAAATGCTGGGTCAGTATCTCGAACTCAGGACCACTGCAAAGCATCCCATACTGATTCTTCACACATCCCTAAGGAAAAAGGAGGGATGGTTAAGTACCACATTATAAGGATAGTCATTCTAAATTCTGTCCATATTCATGGCATCTATAGAAAGAAGCAGGTCACAGTCCGGCAGAAACTGAAGTGTGACCAAGCCCACTGGTTAAGAGTCCTAAAAAAGGAAAAAAAGGAAGGTCTTAAGTTCAGGAAAAGAATGGAGGCGCTTCCAAAAGGCATAGAAATTTTCCTGATCCCAATGCACTTTCATCCTCATTCTGCTGCCATCAGAATGGTTCTGATTCGGGGCGTCTAAATCTGCACTGCATGGCAGCCGTAAATGTTGGGATGGTTTTTGACCTTTCAACTCTACTGGTACTCTTGGAAAATTAATCCTAGTCATACCCATTGGGACAGTGAGTAGCGAGTACAAATTATCTACTTTAGCTATGCAGGGTAGCTGTACAGCACAGTTTTAGAACAACAGTTCTGACTGGGTGAGTGAAGTGGTTTTTGCATTTGCCTTGTTTCACTAGTAGTCAAAGAATTAAGACAGGCAAGAAATGCACGTAAAAATGGAAGTGTCAATTTACTATTGTTTGGAAAAGGCTCTGGTTTTTAGCATCTTCAAGAACAGCACCCTAAATATAAATTCTGCAAGATCCTTCTGACAGCTGACAGCTAGCTTCATAAATAGCTGGGAGTCCTCAGCACAGAATCACAGTGCCTGGAAGACCCTCTTCCTGACATGCCTAAGATGCCCATAATCCTCTGCAGGGCTCTGGTAAACTTTACTGGGCTCTGTCCTGCAATCATTCAGTTGGTGGATCACACACGCATGCATGCACACAAGCAAGCATGCATGCAAACGCCCCTCTGGAAAAAGGAGAACAGCAACACTGGGCTGCTTTGCAGGTATCCCAGCCACCTGAATTATCGATATACCAATTATAAACTTGATATGCATGCATTTTCCATGTAATGCTTAAACTGTTAATCTTTTTTTCTGAGTTTATAAACAAGACTGGAGTTAGAAAAATCCTGAACTCCTGACTTTGCTGATACTCACCCCCCTGGCCTAGAACACCATGCCCACAGGACTGCACCTTACTGTGGCAATAATTTTCCTCAACAGGGACTGGTAAACTTGTCAGGATTAGGCAAGACGGAAGGAGCCAAATAAAGGGCAAAACCTAGAGGAAAACCTGTTTCACTCTGCAAGGGGCTTGGGACTGGGCTGGAGGTTCACCGTCCAGCAGGAAAATTGTCCTAAACATAATGCCAGAATAACATGAAAGTGATTCAAAAACAAGAAACTGAATATCTCAAAATAGGCCAGCCGAAGTCCAGACCTAGTCCAGCTGAGAATCTGTAATGAAAGCAGCTGGAGCCAATATTGCCTGGAAGATGGGCCAATATCGCGAGATCCAGGCATGCAAAGCTGAAAGAGATTTACCCAAGAAGGCTCACAGCTGTCGTTGCTGCAAAAGGGTGTGCGTGTGAATGCTTCTGTAACCACCAAATGCCAGTTCAGTTTTGTGCCACAGAACAAATATTTTCCACCTTCACAGAATTTGTGACAGTGCCAACGAAATCCATCTCAGTTCCAAGTAATGAAACAACAAAAAGTCCAAGTGAGGGTAGATACTTCTGCAAGGCACTGCATGGCCTTTTGGACTCCAATGGTCTAATTGCCATAGAATTGCACTGCCTGTTGAGTAGGCCTGCGCTTTCACCAATCCACACACTAATTGATAAATAAACAGCACAAGCAAATTCTCAGTATTTGGTCTAAGCATGCATAGGACTGCATTGTAAATTACTTGGGTGGGTGTGTGTGTGTTTGTGGGTGGGTGGGTGGGTGAGGCTAGCATTTTCATTCTTCAACACAAAACACCTGACTTTACCCCAAACCTGTGCAACAGTCAGGAAATCTTTCAATGAATTAAAAATGACATTAAAAATGAGTATTTCCAAAACGTAGGGGTCTTTTGCTAAAAATACTGTAGGTAAAATGCAGTGAATATAGCAGAACTCTCATTGTCAGAAAGAAAGGTCATTCTTAATACAATTTTTGTTAATACAATTCATTGTTAATATGATTTCTGTTTTTCACCCAGAATTTCAATAACCAACTGGAAGAAAATGGCTTCAAAAATAAATGAGTGTGGCCTTTAATCTCTGTCCTGCTGTCAGGAACACTAACTGATTAAAATCTGCCCTTGCCAATTATACATGAACCACACTGATTAATCTCCAAAAGCTTTTTCTTTCTTCAGGTGCACATTTCAGGCATTTAATGATTCAAGGCATTTTTCTCTTAAGGCATATATAACAGATATTTGCACACATAATTCCTGTGAGTCTTCTATTTTTTCCAAGATAGTCTGTATCAAAATTACAGACTATCAAAAGATAGTCTGTATCAAAATTATACAGGCATTGTCCCTTGTGGGGATGGTCTTCTCCAGATAGAGATTCAGGGGCCAGAAGTATATTTTGCCACACAACCAACCCCTTCACAAGTGACTTGGCTTTATTATGACCGTACTTCTTTCTTACTTCAAGGTCTCCAAGTTATTAAGTACCTGTTTCCAACACAGTTACAGCATTACTCATATGTCCAAAATCCGAAAGAGACTTACTTCCCACTGGGTTTGTTTAGGATTGCACTGTGAAATCGATATCTGGCAGGTCTATATAGGACTCAAAAATGATCTTTTCCCTTTCACTTTTGAGTGAACACAAACATTTTACTATACCTTGATCAAAATTTGATATTAATTCACTTTTCATAGAAACTCACCAAGTCTGCAGTTTCCCAAATCAGTATATCAAATGAAACACAGTTATAGTGTGTTTGCACTTATGGAATGTGCTCCTCAGAGAGGTCCGCCTGGCGCCATCGTTATATGTTTTTCGGCACCAGGTCAAGACCTTTTTATTTAATCAATAGTTTAGTATGTTTTAATAATGATTTTTATTGTTGTGTTTTATTAATTTGCAGCCAGTGTGAATGGTCAATTTATTTATGTTGTAAGCCGTCCAGAGATGCAAGTAATTGGACGGCATACAAATAAAATAAATAAATAAATATTGTTCAGCATTTGCACTTCTCAGAATTTTGTGATGCTTTTCTCTGCACAGAAAAAAATGTGCAAAAATGCTTCCGTTGAGAAATGCACACAAAAATGTCTGAAATAGTGAAAAATGTAAAAAACAAACAAGCCAGCACCCCCTCAATGTGCATGCTCTGGAGATTTGCATGCAAAAATGTATACACAGTATCCAGGGAAACTCCCATACACAAAAGTGTATATTAGGGGAAACAAGGCACAAAAATGCTCCCAAATGTTCAGACTTTCTTTTTTAAAGTAACTAACAGATGCAGAAATGAGAAGAAATACACTGCAGATGGGACAAAAGAGGAACTGAAAGCAACCAGAATTGGTAGACTTGTCCATCCTTATCTGAGATTGGGAGCCATATAATATTGCTTGTGGTACGGTAGATCTGGCCCACTGGCCACTGGTTCGCCAGTTCAGTGAGCAATTCCTTCTTCCTGACCTGTCCTATCCTTTGAATCGCTACTCTATCCAGGTCTTTGTCGGCTTGCATGTAG
>NW_025335505.1:7775432-7778591 GCF_004798865.1 Varanus komodoensis | reverse complement strand
GAGGAGGAGGAGGAGGAGGAGGAGGAGGAGGCAAAACTGTCGTCTTTTCACTGTGACCTTCATAGCATCACTCTAAAACCCAGATGCTTTAACTGAGGCTAAATAATCTTAGTCTATTTTTCAGCATATGCAAATCCTACCATACCTCTGGAGACAATTCTCTGAAAGCACAACAGCATCACTTTTGTGCTAATCCAACCCTTTTCCCAGAAGGGCTGAACATATTTTTTTGGCAAATCAGCACTATTTATTGGGTAGTTTAAAATTCTGTTGTCCTTTCCTTCTTCTCTTCCTTTTGGCAGGTTGTCAGATATCATTAGAGTGATCTTGGTGATGCTGCATTGTTCATTTAGTTTTGCTTTTGCTGCCCCCCCCTCAAATAAAAGTCAATAGCAGGAAACATGCTGTGTGGGGAAAAAGGAGAACATTATAGCCTAGTTGCCCCACCCCCCCAGCACCAATGACACTAGGATGTTTCTGTTTTTGTAGTTGTCTGTCATCAAAGCAAAGCCATCCACAACAGAGAAGGGTCATTTCCTCTGTTCTGCCCCCTCGGCATGTACTGAGTGATTGATTTACTGGGACACCCCAAAGTGTCCTTTACCCTGGGGTGCCATTTTAGACTTGAGAGGGGGTAGGGTACACACAAAGAGCTCACAGTATCAAGTCTCGCAGCAAAATTTACAAGGCTGCTTTGGATATATCCAAGATGAATCTGGAAAAACAGCACAGCCAAACAGTGAATTTTAAGTATGCTTGTTGCAGTTAAATACAGCAGTGGTCCTTTTTAAAAGTCATAGAATCATAGAATAGCAGAGTTGGAAGGGGCCATGAAGGCCATTGGGTCCGGCCCCTGTTGCAGGACACCACATTACACCATCCCACTCAGCACACTCCAGTCAACTCTTTGTCTTTGAAGGGATGCATGCTTTAGTTACACAATTTCCCCCCATCCCATTAAAAAATTCTTTATTGCTGCTAGTCACCAGACTCTTAAATATGTTTAATGATCACTCAGTGTGCAGAACAAGTAAGTGTACCACAGGTATAAGTGGGCCATAGACTTCCTCCTTGAAGCTTGAGGAATTATTGTATATGGCATGAAAGGCAGGATGAGAGAGATGAGACAACAACACCACCACACACACCACCACACTCACCCCTACCCCTGTTCGACTCTGCTAACTGATGCTCCTACAGTTCTTCCTCCATTTGTTGATTCTGCCCCTTTTCAGATATTCCTCCCCAGACATTCATGAATGTGCCTTCCAGATGTTTTAGACTACAACTCGCAGAATTTCAGTGCTTTGGTCAGGTTGGAGGAGAGCTGAGGTTCAGGGCATTTGTGAGGCTCCAGGATGCAAAGGCCTGAGATGCCCTGATGGCTGTTTGAAGGCTTAGAATTTGAAGGCGTGTGGGAGCCACAGGAGCAGGCAAAGCAACTGCCAGGCCTGCTCCAGTTGGATTTCACTTAGCTCACCACACCCCAAGCTAACTGGCCTCAAATGGCTCATGGAAAGAAACAGGAAATGCTGGAACCTGTTCTGGCAGAGCAGGTTGTGTTATTTCTTTTTTAATGCGTGTGATATATGGTGCATCTGTCCGTAAAAAAGGGAAGAGATTGTAGAGGCCTGGACGGGAGTTATCTCCAGCTTCCACCACTTTCCTTCTGAGGTACCATCACTGAATGGGCCAAAAAGGATACCATGGTCGATGGTATCGAAAGCTGCCGAGAGGTCCAGAAGAACCAACAGGGATGCACTCCCCCTGTCCTTCTCCCTGCACAGGTCATCGTACAGGGCGACCAAGGCAGATTCAGTACTGTACCCAGGTGTGAAGCCGGACTGAAAAGGATGCAGATAATCAGTTTCATCCAAGAGTGCTTGGGGTTGTCCCGCCACCACTCGCTCCAACACCTTGCCCAGAAACGGGGTGTTGGCCACAGGTCTATAGTTAGTGGCCATCTCTGGATCCAGTGATGCTTTCTTCAGGACCGGTCGTATTACCGCCTCCTTTAAAGGGGCAGGCACTTGACCCTCCCTCAGAGAAGCGTTAACCACTTCCAAGATCCAGGTCCCAATCCCGTGCTTGGAGTTATTTATTAACCAAGACGGGAAAGGATCCAATAGGCAAGTGGTGGGACGTACTCGTCCAAGCACCTTGTCCACATCATCGGGCTGCAATAATTGAAATTCCTGCAATAATTTTGGACCAGACGGTAGCATTGGCGTCTCCCCAGAGACCTCTGATTCATTAGTGGAGTCCAGCTCGTGACGAATCTGAGCGATTTTCTCCCTGAAATGCCTGGCAAAGTCGTCACAGTGGGCCTTTGAGGGTGGCATCGGATCTTCCTTAGGACCCAGGCAAACCAGGCCTTGTACCACTCGAAAAAGCTCTGCCGGACGGCATTGTGAGGAGGCAATGGAAGCGGAAAAAAACTTTTTCGCCGCCTTCACTGCCACAGCATAGGCCCGATAGTGGGCTCTCAAGTGTGTTTGGTCAGATTCATCCCATGATTTCCTCCACCTACGCTCTAGTTGTCTCCCAACCCGCTACATCGCCCACAATTCAGGTGTTTACCAAGAGGAAGAACGGACTCTGCCCGGTGGGAGAGGACGCTTGGGAGCGATCGTGTCCACAGCCCTGGTCATCTCTCTGTTCCACAGTTCTACCAGAGCCTTGACAGGAGCACCAGTCTTGTCAGCCGGATTCTCCCCCAGGGCCTTCAGGAATCCATCCGGATCCATCCGGCTCTGGGGGTGGGCCCATACAATTGGGTCCGCACTCTTATAGAGGGAAAGGCCGCTCTCGAGCACAAACCTCACCAGGAGGTGATCTGACCATGACAGGGGAATCAAACATATGTTCCTCGCCCTCAGGTCATCCTCTTCCTGCCCTGTCGTGAATACCAGGTCCAGAGTGTGTCCACGTTTATGGGTCGGGCCGATGACGTGTTGAGACAGGCCCATGGCCGTCATAGAGGCCATGAAGTCCTGAGCCGCCCCGGTCAGTCCAGACTCAGCATGGAGATTGAAGTCCCCCAGGACCAACATCCTGGGGGTCCTCAACACCAGGTCCGAGATGGTCTCTGTCAGCTCAGATAGGGAGACTGCTGGGCAGAAGGGTGCACGGTACACCAATAGAATCCCCAATCTGTCT
>NW_025335505.1:7701962-7775332 GCF_004798865.1 Varanus komodoensis | reverse complement strand
CTCGGACCTGGTGTTGAGGACCCCCAGGATGTTGGTCCTGGGGGACCTCAACACCAGGTCCGAGATGGTCTCTGTCAGCTCAGATAGGGAGACTGCTGGGCAGAAGGGTGCACGGTACACCAATAGAATCCCCAATCTGTCTCGTTCACCCAACACCAAGTAGAGGCACTCCAGCCCTGGTCTCGAAGGGACTGGAAGACCCGTGAGAGAGATGGAGGCTCGGTAAACCAACGCGACTCCCCCTCCCCTCCCTTCTGGGCATGAACACTGTTGAACCAGATACCCAGGCGGGCACAATTAGGAGAGGGCAACATCCCCTCCCTCTCCTGCCCAGGTATCCGTTATGCAGCCAGGTCGGCCCCCTCATCCACAATCAAGTCATGGATGAGGGAAGATTTATTATTGACCGACCTGGCATTGAGTAGCAGCACTGTCAGGCCCGAGGGATGGGTGACAAGGCTACCTGGCACCCTCTGGTTGGGGGCAGAACCAGAAGGAGGGATAGGTGTCAGCCATCTGTCCATCCTTCTTCTACATGGACACGTTAAGCCCCTATTGCTGTAACGACCATTGCCCGTGACCACGCCAATAGCAGCGCCCGTGTGTTCCCCAGGATATATAAACGTTGACATGGCCAGGGATGACTCAAAGCACTGATTAAAGCAGGGTAAAATTATAAAGTAGGCTGAAGGAGGAGAAAAAAGAACGATATAAAGAAAAAGAAATGGGGAAAAAAAATCCTTCCCCTTCCCTAAGATTCAGCAGTAGGCAAGCCTATTTCAACAAGAGTCCTTGGCCAGCCCAGCCCCCCTCTCGTCCCCCAAACGGCACTCAAACGGCGGCGACCCCCTTTGGCCACCGGCCCCGGCCCCGGCCACTGCTTTGTGTCCGCAGGGCGCCTCCGAGTCCCGCCCCGTCGCGCACCACATGCGCCCGATCACCTGGGCCGGCGGGCGGCGCTCTCCGGTGTCGCGTGTGCCTGCGCTGGCCGCTGGAGCTGGCTGCCATCGACGTCGTGGCTGCACGGGTCTGCCTGCATTCGCTTGCCCACGTGGTGGCTCTTTCCTCCAGCGCGATGGAGCGGCGTGCTGCTGGAGGTGGGCGGAAGTCTTTCTTGCAGCGCGGGATCAGTGTTTCCTGCCTGAGGGGCCGTTCCCTCCTGGCCGCGGCTGCTGCTTTATGTCCGCAGGGCGCCTCCGAGTCCCGCCCCGTCACGCACCGCACGCACCCGATCACCTGGGCCGGCAGGCGGTGCTCTCCGGCGCCACGTGCGCCTGCGCTGGCCACTGGAGCTGGCTGCTGTCGACGTCATGACCGCGCACGTCTGCCTGCATTCGCTTGCCCACGCGGCGACTCTTTCCTCCAGCGCGATGGAGCGGCGAATCCATCCAGATCCATCCGGCACCAAGGGTGGACCATCATAATAGGGTCCACACCCTTACAGAGGGAAAGGCCAGCTCTGATTTCAAACCTCACGAGGAAGTGATCTGACCATGACAAGGGAGTCAGACACAAATTCCTCACTTTCAGATTACCCTATTCCCGCCCCATCGAGAAAACCAGGTCCAGAGTGTGACCTCGTTCATGGGTTGGGCCAATGACATGTTGAGACAGCCCCATGGCCATCATGAAAGCCATGAAGTCCTGAGCTGCCCTGGTCAGAACAGTCTTGGCATGGAGATTGATGTCCTCCAGGACCAACATCCTGGGGGTCCTCAACACCAGGTCCGAGATGATCTCTGTCAGCTCAGGCAGGGAGTCTGATGGGCAGAAGGGTGCACGGTACACCAGCAGAATCCCTAATCTGTCTCGGTTGCCCACCACCAGGTATAAGCACTCTAGGCCTGGTCTAGAGCGGACAGGAAGCCCCGCAAGGAAAATTGCAGCTTGATGAACCAGAGTGACTCTCCCTCCCCTCCCCTCAGGAGCTGAATTAGATACACAGGAGCTGGTGGTGAATTAGATACCCAGGCAGACACAGCTGAGAGAGGGCTACATCCCCACCCTCTCCTGCCCAGGTCTCTGTAATGCACGCCAGGTCAGCCCTCACCCGCAATTAGATCATGGATGAGGGATGTCTTATTGTGGACCAACCTGGCATTTAGCAGCAGCACCGTCAGGCCCAAGGGGCAGTTGATAAAGCTACCCAGAACCCTCCGGCTGGGGGAATAACCAGAAGAGGGGACAGATACTGCATTGTCTCTTTAAGATTTGTTGCGGTTATGCTTATTAGCTGGAATATAAGGTATGGCTAACGTTGGGGCTAGGGTGAGCGGGGAGAGAAAGAGAATGAGAGAGAGTACTCCATGCAGCCCAGTAAATGAGGTTTTGCAGTGTAATAAATCAAGTAGCATCTTTGAGGAATCAGAACAGCAATCAGTGCAGGAGAATCTTATGGAAAAGTGGGAAATAAATACCACAGTAATAAAAAAGATCATGTCCACTGGCCCCATGCCTGACTCTGCCAGCTCCATCCCCACACAAGTCTGGCAGAAGGGCTGAAAGGGGAGTGGACACACACTCAGCTCAATGGCATGCCAGCCTCAAGGGGCTTCCTCGCTTGATAGGGATATATGAGGATTTTATTTTAGGTCGCAAATCCATAAAAAATGCCGCATCAACAACCCTGAACACAAATGAGAATGATTCTAGCATGGTACTTGGTCAGGGTGAGAGGAAACAAAAAACGAGGTAGCACACAGAATCATATTACAATCCAATATGGCACTCAGCCAGAAAGAACTTAGCACTGAAAAATGAGAACTTGAGTGAGACAGATCTTTGTAGATTTGGCTAAACCCACCAGTCAGTCCCATCCCCCCACCCCACCCCACCGCTCCCTCTCCCACTCCCTCTCCCCTTGGAGGACTGTTGTGAGAATAAACTTGGCAAGGGTAAGTCTTCTCTACCACCATCAGCTTCTTGGATGAAGGGGAGGATATTCCTAAAAAGCACAATGTCAAAAAATTAAAAAAGTACAGATGTATGGGTGCTACAAAGCACCATGACTGGTCATCCTGGGAAAGCAGATAACCCATGGGATGAAGAAATAGTTTTGCTTTTAAGAAGCAGCTTTATATTGCAATACACATGATTCTTGGCCAGTAAGGCTGTAATTACCAAAACTGGTTTGATTAAAAAAATGATTAAGAGATCAGGAGCTTCCCTGATGAGAAACATTACTTATTGGATAGATGACAAAAGATCCAGTTCTGATACACTGGCTTATTGGAATATCTGTAAGATCTCACAGACTGAATTAAGAGAGATGTGAAAAATCTGGTAGACTAAAGAGCTTATGATCTGCCAGCCAAACAAAATGCAAGGAAGTTTTATGTTGCTTGTAAGATTGTTTATTATCTGCAGTCCCTTGATTCTGTTCCTGTTAGGGACCTGGATGGTCCAGCTCTTTTGACTTAAAAAATATCTTTGAAGATGAGTAATTACCTTAGCATTATATGAATCAGCTTCTAACCCAGAAACCTTTTATACTTGAAACAGAACAAGTCATTAAATCACTGTCCAATGAAAAGGCCATTCCAGCTGAGATTTATAAGGCTGATGGCAAATATCTTGTTCAATGCCTTACTGAACTATTAAAAAAAGCAAGAAACCTCCACCCTACAAAAGGACCCCCCCCAACATTACATGGAGAAATGTTAGCTTCCGATAGGAAAGACTAGACTTTAGAGAGAGTGGAAGAGTAGAAGAACTCAAGAATTTGCTTTATATTTTTGCAGTTTTATTACTAATCTGGATAATCCAATAGCCATTCTGCAGTCCATCATGCTTTTTGTATGAATCCATCACACTTATTCGAAGGAGCTTTTTGCATTGTCAGAATATCTGTGCTCTTCCCACTCCAAAGCACTCCTAACTGTGGTGGGGTATGGAAATGAGGTGGGTAATGTGCTAGCATTCCTGAAGGCCTGTCATCTCTTGCTGCCCAGACCAGAATATGTATGTGTGTGCATGAGGGGTCCTCCTCCTGATGATTCTTTCTCCCCCTGCTCTAGCTGGTCTGGGTGAGGGGCCTGGATCTGGGGGCATTCAGGAGAATGAGGGTGCCTTCGATCCAGTGGTTCCACAGTTATCTCCAACCCACCACAGAGCACCACCTTTTAGATCCTGCAGCCAGAATAGATACTGTTAGACACAGTTCTGTGCCCACTGATCCTTCTGAATATGTAACCAGGGCAACTGGGGTGGACATTCCCAACTGTTAATGCATCCCAAACCCTCCAGCCACTGAATGTTTAGCATACTCACATTTCTACTATGTTTAATAAGGAAAACATAGACCCCCCACAGGAAACCCCCACACACCCACCAACCCACACAGAAAAAAAAAAAAAAACCACACAAAACCACACAAAACTCTTGCATGCTGGTATGCGACCCTTTCTTCCTCCCTCAAGTTGACTCTTCCTGATCTCCATGTTACATGGTTGCAGTGTTGGCTGCCCAGACAAATGTATTGCTATTTTCAGATAATTCATGATAGGGGGGCTAGATTGATGGAGGGAAAAATTAGAGGTTTCACTCTTTCCTGTAACAGTAAAGCAGAAGTCCATTCTTGCATGGACGCTTTATAAAGCTTTATTTGCTACAGTGCTTTTCTTTAATGTGGGAGGAAAAATAGATTTAGGGCTTATGGGAATCTTTTTAACCTTAAATCTAAGGTGATTGAAGAAATGGCTGGAGGACAGTTGGTTGCAGATGATTGTGTCCTAATAGCTAATTCTCCGGAGGACATGAAAGTAATAAATGGATCTCCTTTCAGGACCAGGTACATGATTTGGGCTAATCATTAGCTGGAAAAGGACAGAAGTTTTATATCAATCTTCTCTGGGTAAGATTTATGTTCCACCAGAAATTACTATCAGAGACCGCATCCAACAAGTGATGGATAAATTGACATACTTGGAGAGTACCCTGTCTCATGAATCAAATGTTGATCATAAGATCACGAACTAAATAGCAAAAGCTATTGTAGCTTTTGGTAGACTTCACATGCAACTTTGGGAGAAGTCAGGTCATTTTCAGATGAAATTGAGGACCATGATACTGATGCTTGTCAAACATGTACAATATATAGTAGACACATTAAGGAGCATGGAGGTCCACAAAAGCATGTTTACTTAAAAGAAAGGCTCCAGCAGTATGTGGACTGAGAACTACCAGAAGTACAGGCAGGGTTTTGAAGAGGCAGAAGAACTAGAGATCAAATCGCCAACATATGCTGGATCATGGAGAAAGCTAGGGAGTTCCAGAAAAAACATCTATTTCTGCTTCATTGACTATGCTAAACCCTTTGATTGTGTGGATCACAACAATTTGTGGCAAGTTCTTAGAGAGATGGGAGTACCAGAACATCTTATTTGTCTCTTGAGAAACCTATATGCAGGTCAAGAAGCAACAGTGAGAACTGGACACGGAACCACTGATTGGTTCAAAATTGGGAAAGGAGTACGGCAAGGCTGTATACTGTCGCCCTGCCTATTTAATTTATATGCAGAGCACATCATGTGAAAGGCGGGGCTACATGAGTCACAAGTTTGGAATTAAGATTGCAGGGAGAAATATGCAGATGATACCACTCTAAGTAAAGAGAACTAAAGAGCCTCTTGATGCGGGTAAAAGAGGAGAGTGCAAAAGTTGGCTTGAAACTCAACATTAATAAAGCTAAGATCATGGCATCTGGTCCTATCACTTCCTGGCAAATAGATGGGGAGGAAATGGAGGTAGTGACAGATTTTATTTTCCTGGGCTCCAAGATCACTGCAGACAGTGACTGCAGCCAAGAAATTAAAAGACACTTGCTCCTTGGGAGGAAAGCTATGGCAAATCTAGACAGCATACTAAAAAACAGAAAAATCACCCTGCCGACAAAAGTTCATATAGTCAAGGCTATGGTTTTCCCAGTTGCAATGTATGGGTGTGAAAGTTGGACCATAAGGAAGGCTGAGTGCCAAAGAATTGAGGCCTTTGAATTGTGGTGCTGGAGATCAAGGCGATCAAACCAGTCAGTCTTAGAGGAGATCAACCCTGACTGCTCTTTAGAAGGCCAGATACTGAAGATGAAACTCAAATACTTTGGCCACCTAATGAGAAGGAAGGAGTCCCTGGAGAAGAGCCTAATGCTGGGAACAATAGAAGGCAAAAGAAGAAGGGGATGGCAGAGAATGAGGTGGCTGGATGGAGTCACTGAGGCAGTCAGTGTGAGCTTGGGTGGACTCTGGGGGATGGCGGAAGATAGGAGAGCCTGGAGGAATGTTGTCCATGGGGCCGCAATGGGTTGGGCATTACTTCATGAATAACATAACATTACAAAGTTCCCCTGTGCTCTATGGAGCTTTTTTCCTAGCAAGGTTGATATCAAGGCTAGGCATAGTTGAGCACCTTCCAAGCACCCAGCAAGGACCCACTGATGAGCCCCCTGGAGCAGTTCCTCCTCCTCATTGCAACCTTCCTGTTCACCTGCCTCTCACTCTAGCTCAGACAACTGTGGAAGTGAGGTGGGACATTAGATGCCAGTGCTGCTTGCTGACTGGTTTTCTGTCTGTCAAGGCAGTGGGGGAAGCTATGATGAGAAAGAGGATGAGGAAGAAGATAGTGGTGATGATAGTGGTGAGAAGATAGGAGAGATGTCCACTGAGGGAGTCAGTCCAAGGGCCTTCAAAAACCTGAAGTGAGCTCTTTTAGAAAGCTCACATCTAAGCTGTGTGAGCAAGTAAATCAGGCTTTTAAATAATCCTACTAGTGGTCCTACCCTACTGGGAGTTGACAGAAAAGGAAGCTCCATCTCTGCTGCAACAGCCCACTGTTGCATAAAGCCAAGCGCAAAGAAGGGAGCCTCTCCCTCCAGCCCATCTACTTACTTGCATTCAATCCCTTCCTGCATACGGAGAACCAGGATTCATAACTGCATGCTAAGTCTCCACAAACAGAGATGTGTGAGAGTTCTGTTTCAGTTTGGTTTTCATCAGAATTCACCATACTTGGGACAAAAATAACTTGAGCTTTAAACCAGAATTGAATGTGGGAGTAATCCAGGGTTCCACCCCAGCACAGGGCTTTGAGAGTGTTGCTCTGAAAAGTCTGGTTCCAGATCCCTCAGGGCTGAGCCAGGCTAGGGCTCCTCTTCTTCAACAGCAGAGAAATACAACAGGGTCCTCTTTGTATCAAGGAGAGGTGCACTTATTGAATTGAATTGTCTGGTATGGGCAGTGAAAACCCAGGTGTTCAACCAGTTTCACTGGCATATGCTCCAGTCTTCTTCCGTTCAACATCATCCCAGCCTGCTGTAGTGTTTGCATGAAGCAGTGTCTCCCCAACCATTCTGACAGAGGGGGCCTTGTGCCATGTCCAGGATGTGGTCGGATGGGTGCAAAATGGGTATTTTCACTTGCTCAGATGGTGGAACACCTTCATTATAGTAAAGTTTGCTTGACTCCCTCTTTTTTTAGCTTCAGACAATAAGAAAACACATTTTAATTTCATCTGGGCTATATTTCTCTTCACCTCCTATTGGTCAGCTGTAGTTAATTATTCCATTGTGCATCATTTTGGTTACGTTTTATGCTTGATCTGGGGATTTTAATTGCATATTTTTTCTTGCTTTTTCTCATAAGTACACTACAGGCCCTTGTTAAGGCTGAAAAGCCAAGTATAGATATTGTCATGAGTACAATTCTATAACTTGTTAGGATATGGTGTGTCTTTAACTTTCTTGATATAACCCTCTCTTTCTCTTAGTAGGCAATGCTGCCACCAGGATTTAATTCCAATCTAATTAACCTCCTACAGTATTGTGGCCAAGCTGTAAGGCTCCTCCGTTGCATTGTGTCATCCTGAGGAGCAGATGCTGATAATCAAACAGTCTATGACTCTGAATTAACAATAAACAAAATAAAACTTTATTTGAAAATAAGTGTAATAGTTTCAACATGTTCTTATAATAACTTTTGACTAGGATATATTACTCTTCGTTTTCACAATCCTTACACACATTCCTTATTTTTCTTCTGCACTCAGGTTTCTGTCAGCTTCTATCTCTCATGTGCTTATAATACTGGACAATATTTGGTTCTGATTCTCCCTAGTCACTAATATGTCTTCCAAGTATGTGACTTCCTTCTTTAAACCCTTAAATGCTTTTCACGGCACTCTCTGGGATTCTAAAGAGAAGACTGCCTCTTCAGATTTAGTAGATTTGCTGACTGACCATGACGGTGTCTATAACTGCTGACTGACCACCACTGACTGACTGAAAAGTATTTATTTATTTAACAAGTTTTATATCCTATTCACAGCTCACGAGCTTTCTGTATCCATTTTTCTCTCTTTGCACACTTCCAAGCTTGGCCCACACACTCTCAATCACCAACCAGTCACTTCACTCACTCATACCCCTCTTTTACCCCCCCCCAGCTTTTCTGAAACTTACCAACATTTAAAGACACACAGTCTGATAACACTTTAGATCATTTCAGATATCATTGTAAAGAATAAGTAGTACCACAATGGTTTATTGCCAGGTTTTGGGAAGTTTGAAAAATGAAGTGAGAACCATTTTTGCCCTCTGAAATTTAGTGTAAGAAAAAGTCTCCATTCTTAATGCATCCAGCGGCTTCCTTAGAGAAGAAATACCTTCACTGTGATTATGTTCCACTCTCTAAACTTCACCATGCATGCAAGTGATCTTCACACTCAAACTAGCATATCGGTGATGACATGAGGAAGGTTTTTGGACTAATGCATCCTGCAAAAACCATTGTGTTGGAAGTGTTTGAGAACATATTCTTGTTGCAGATGGAATCAGAGTAGCATTTTGTTGAGTATGCAGCACTTTAAGCATGAGCCCAACTTCTGGTAAAGTGGGATGCTCTGCAGCTTTAGGACAATCTGGGGACACAATTAAGGTACCAGCTATCAAACTATTGTTGTGCATGGAGACCAACCACATAGTTGTAATCAAGCCTTCTGGCTTAGTTATTATGTAGGCTAGATCTTAGCCTCTAGACAGTTCATTAGATCTTGGAAGGGCACACACAGTGTCATCTTCTCTCTGTGGTGTCAATCGTTAGAGAAAATGACTTTGTACATAAAGCCCAATGATACTTTGCACCATCTAGCTACATGGTGTCATCTGATTCCACAGCAGAGATATTTCATCCAATTATTGTATGGGACTGTTGGGGAATTCAGAGGTTCATTCTCTAAATGTCCAACAGATTTTTATAGAATGAATAGACTGGAGGAGATTTCTGAAGTATTAATCTTCCTTGACGGAAGACTACTAATGGAGAAATAAACATGAGAACTATCATACTGGAAAGCAAACTTTCAGTTGATTTTGTAGAAAGCACAGGTTTTGAGCAATCATTTCTACATCCTGGACAGGCTGTAAGTTCTGTAACCCAACATCCTATAAACTGGTATTGGGTAAGGCAAGAATGGCTGTAGAGCACAGTTGGAGGACTCATGGCCCAAAGATGTTTAGGCCTGCAGCTCCCATGATCCTTCAACAGTGGCTGTGCTGGCTAGGGCTGAGTTGCAGGCCCAAACAGCTGGATGGTCACAACTTGCTTACTCCTGCTATAGAATGTAAGAGCACAGCTGCTGAAATTCAGAATTGTCACTATCCCCATGGAAGTCTCTCTCTCTCTCTCTCTCTCTCTCTCTGTGTGTGTGTGTATGTGAAACAAGCAATCAACAAAAACAAAACTGAATAAACAAGTGAACAATTGCATGTGATGCAGTGTAATGGTTGGGGTGTTGACTTGAGAACCAGTGAGGTGTAGTTGTCAAGAGTGCTGGAGTGAGAATCAGGGGTCCTGGGCTCTGATCCCTACCTTGGACATGAAGCTTACAGGCTGACGTGTGGTCTGTCATTGACCCTCAGCTCAACCTACATCACAGGGTTGTTGTTCTGAGGATAAAATGGAGAGGAGAAAGATTATGTAAGCTGCTGTCTTTCCTTGTAAGAAGAAAAAAAGAGATGACAAAGGTGTAATAGCAATCATAAATAAACAATAAAAATAGACCTAAAGTTAACACTTCACTGGTTTTCGTCAGTCATACCAGGAGTAAATATCACATAGTCTTGTTCACATAGTCTTTTTCTTGCTGGATGGCTGGATTGGGTTTTTCTTTTCTTACTACTCTGTGGAAGTAGCAAACCAGGACTGTGGAAGCCATGATCTTGGTCTCAGACAACATGACAGAGAAATGTTATGGTGATACAGAGAAACCATAGAACAAACCCTTGTTTCTCACTGTGGTTTCTAAAGACCAAACTTACAATGGTGAAGTACCATGACTGAGACTGAATAACATGACAGACCAACAATGGTAAAAAAACAAAGACTCCATGGTTGGTTATGTTGCTCGAACTAAGGCAATGACATATGACTTTTGCTTGATGACTTTGCAGTGGGAAGAATGGACATGTGGAGAAGGGATGAATTCATCACCAGTGTTTACTTACTGTTCCCCATACTGAAAATCCAACATTTAAATCAAGGGTGGAGGACTTCAGGTTCAGGGGCCAAATCTGTTCCTCTTTCTCTATCCACTGATTGTTTTGTGGCTTCCCTCCTTTGTGAAAGTTTTTTTTTTCTTTTTCCAAAGTTTAGCCAGCAGCAGTAAAAGTTTTAAGCTAAAATATGCTGGTAATTTTGATATTATGGCTTTTTACCTCATATTCTTTTTCTCCATCCACCTCAGGAATGTGCCATCCTGAGAGCTTGACCAGACTTGAATTCAGCCCTTGGACTGAAAGAGAGTCCCCATCCCCGATTGGAATATTCCTCAACTAAACTTGGAAGCAAATTTGAAAGTGTGCAGCTCTCAGAGCACAGAATCCCGATAGCATCATCATTGATGGCAACAATAATGGCTTTCTGAGATATATAGGATACTCTATACTAAGGTTTCATTCATTCAAGCTGTTTCCTGTCAAGATTATGTTATCTGAGAAACAGCAGATGACCTGCTCGTCACTCAGTGACTGCAACATCAAGCAAAGTCTTCCTTTTGTGAAACAGCCTTGACAGATCAAATACCACAGAAAGTTTTTATATTGATTTACAGTACCTCAGACATAATGTTCACACTCCAGTAGAGTTACAAGTGCTGAAACCCATAGAAATCGATGAGTGTAAACGGGACATTAGGAACCTTTTGTCTGTCAAGGTCTGTATTCCCTTGTGGGTAACCTGTTGGGGGCTATGCAGCCAGTGGTGGGAAAGGCCAGATCCCAGAGTGTATGGAGTTCTCAAGAGTACACAGTTCTCTGTGGGCCTGATCTCTTTGCGTTCTTCCACTCTTTCTCTTTGGCCACTCTCCTCACATTCTCCCTCACTCAGCCTGTGCCACTTCTCCTTCTCTGACTTCATCCATTTCAGTCACCCACCCCACCTGCTTTTCCCTCCTCTTGACAGAGATGCAAATGGAACTGAATGTGCAAGGGTTTCCTTGCTTTCCTTCTGATTACTCTCCCCCCCCCCTTTCTTTCACTTCCGCCATCCCTCCCTCCATTGCTTTCACCACCCCATGAAAACAGTCTGAGAACAAGCTCGCTCCTGGCTTCAGTTCACATAATTATAGATGAATAATTCCACCAGGTTTGAACTGGATTGTCTCAGTAAGCAGGGTGGCTTTCTCCCAAGTGTGAAAAATTAATCTGAGCCAATCTGAATGAACTGGGACCCCATTGGGCCAGAAACAGAGATATTCCCATTCCATCTGTATATGCTTTTGACTGGGTTCTACCAAAAGAATGGCAATGAGGTTATTAAGGTTCAACTGGAAGAGTACTGAATTTTCCCAATGTCCAAAAGGCAGGATAGTTTTGCATATCCAAGCTGAGGCTTATGGTCTTCAGCGTGTTAGGAAGAGCAAAGAAATAATTGTCTTCATGCTGCTTTACCTGAGTATAACCACCAGATAGACCATGAGAACTGAAACTGTTTCCTTTACTGAAGCAGCTTTGCTTCCCCATGAAGGGAAATTGTCAGACCCTGTGTGTACTAGTAAGCTGCTGAAATAGCAGGAGAGGATTTTTTAAAAAATCCATGGCAAGAGCTGTTGTGTTTTGTTCTTGGCTTGGGGAAATGAATTGATGTGTCACTTAGCAGGTAATCTGGGGGACCCAGGGAGGATTATCTGGTTTATTCCATCAACCAATGTCCCTGCAGATTAGGAAAGGGGAAGCCTTCTTTTTTAGAAGTTTCTTTTCTGCGAACATATTTCATCATTGTATTGAAATAACTGTATGCCATTTTAACAGGAGTTTTGTTCATCCTGAGTATCCTTGACTCTGTGGATAGTCATTTGAGTATTCCTGCCTGAACCCTGCTCCTAGAGACTGAGATCTTCTTCCCCCATGCACAGCCCTGCAACCAGCTTGGGTTCTGTCTTCTTTGCTCTTGCTAAGAATGGACACTGATTGTGCTGTAGAATAAGCAAGGTAATAGAGCAACCAACCAATAATCAAAAAAACATACTATTCTGGTCTAGCTGCTTTCGACTTATGTCTTTTTAATTGCTTTTCAATTAGAGCTGCTATTCTTCCCTATTTGTAAAGTTGTTCTTCATTACTAATTTCTCTGGGGATCACTGCATTAATATATTAATCAATGTAATAAATCAATACAATACTTACAGATTAAAAATTGGGATAATTAAATTTGATCTTTCCTTTATGAAAGGTTATCTTTCTGTGCTGATGGCATAGTGACAAACAATTTCTTGGTCCAAGCCAAGCATCTAAGATGATAATTCTAACAAGGAATGATGCATCTGTGTTACTTAAATGAGAGACAGTGCTACTTCATTCATTATTTTATAGATATAAGTTGTGTTGTTTGGAGAAACTATAACATTTATTTTAATCAGCACATTAATCAATTGAAAGAGGGAAAGTGCAGCAGTTCATCCTCTAAAACATTCATTAGTTGGGTGTCGGCCTCAGTGTTTAGGCTTCTTTAATTTCTTGTTTTTCAGTGTTGGAGGAGGAGGCAGCTTTCTCATGAATCACTGCATCTGAGATGAAATAGTTTTAACTTGTATTTTAATCAGTTGATCAGCAGATGACACTGTACATTTTTTATATAGGCAGCTCAGCTCACAAACCATTTAGGTAGAAAATATGGAATTGAAATAGGGGCAGACAAATCTCAGGGAGGCACATCAACAAAGAGATGGGGCTATGTCTGAGCATTCGGATTGTAGGGGACCTGCCGTTTTCTACTTCCATTCTCAAGTGCTCTGCTGCTGAATTGCAATTCCTTCTCAACTATTTTAGAGCTGTGCAGAAACACCCTCCCAGAATTCTCCACCCTATTAATGGAGAAAAAGCAGGGCTGGAGGGAACCCTTCACTGAATTTTTCTAGTGGGACAGTTTTTTGGGGAGTTGGTTCATTATTAACAGTGGCAGTAGCCCATCTTTTTTCCTTAAAAGATCCCATATTGCAGCAACTGTATTCACCACCTGGCTACCATTTTGCACCCACGGACCACATAATTCTCCAGGCCTAGCATCATTTCAAGATGACACGAGAGGGAAATAATGACCGTTGTAGAAAAATGGTGGAACGTCTTTGGAGAAAATTCTGCAACGTGAACTTCTTTTTCCAAGAGGTGGCAGAAAAAGAGAACATTCATAAATATTCCCTGAAAATATTTTAATGAAAAATTTCAGTGCAGCCTAGTTTGCTTTGTAGTTCAGTGGGACAAAGAATAAGCACTGAAGCTGCTGGGTAAGTACATATGCTAAACTCATGGAAACTTTCTTGGGAAGTAGACATGCAGGCTCTTTGTGTCGGTGGGCAAGAAAACAGCAAGAGAATCTGACCAAGGCTAAAGTCGTTTCAGTCAAAACACTCCTGCAAAATGGGTTTGAAGTCAGACCTATTTGGCCCCATGATATAGTTAATAGTACAATACATGAAGCCCTCCTGCTTTGTGCATGGGGAAATGTTCTGTTTCCCTAACTTAGTGCCCTTCAGTGTTTTGGACTTCAACTCCCATCAGATCCATCCATTACGGCCAGGAATGCTGGGAGTCGTAGCCTAAAAATCTGAAAGGCACTAGGCTGGGGAAGGCTGACATTTGACTCAGTCATCAGTTTTTCTGGAATATAGAAAACAAGTAACCCAGGAGAGAAATATTCAAGGACCAGCATGGCCAATGGGGACAATCATGCCCCTAGTGGCTATGATACAAATACTTCATTGACAGACCTTTGACATGCATATAAAAGAGGGCATCACGATGAATGCCATAAGTGAATGCAAGGAACGACCTGTGTCAGTGCTCACATGGTGCCTGCCAGTGTTCCTCTGTTCAAACAGACGCATGGCATGCTGCTGTGCCTTGTGCCCCTCTGCTGAACCTCACGGTGTCTAAGTGGCAAGCTAGCCAATGGGAATGATCCATCTGCCACCCGAACGTCAAAAATCTGTCACTTGCATATCCGCAGCATCAGAGGAAGGAATTTGGCAAGCATTCCTAGGATGCAAACATTTGCCAATAACCTCAGGAGCAAGAAGGGCTGTGCTGCGGCTGCCGAAAGAAAATCTTCGTCCCCAGTGGCCCATGCATATGCATTTTGCTCGAATATATACCCATTATTATCCCTCTTACACAGTGGTATCCATATTAATGTAGTTGAATATATTCCCATTATCCTTACTAAAAAAGAGACAGAGGATTAAGTGTCTTGAAGATAATTCAAAATGGAGCTTATTTTACCAACAGGAGAACAAGGAAGGAAAATCTGCAATAATGCTATTTTGGCACAGACTTAGAATTGTTGCCCACTTTGCCTGTGTACAAAGTAACACAGCAGAATGATTAGATGAATGGTTTGTTTGGTTTTATATCTTTTGCTGACTGGTTTCTAGAGGGCCTCAGTTGCCAGGTTCCCAAGCAATGTGAATTGGCACGCGTGGCTGAGGCCGGCTCGCAGCTTGCACAGGGATGCCGTGCCAGGATGGGCTCTGCCCTCTCCTGCCATGGCTGGTCACTGCCACCTTGCATGCCTCAAACCAGCAAACGGGAGTCCCGAACTTGCCCCAGAGATTCTTCCCAGAAATAATTTCTGAGGGCAGCAGTTGGCAGCGGAGTATGGACTTTTTTGCCTGCTGTCAGTGAAGGAATAGTTCTGCATCCATTTATTGCAATAGATCAATATGCAACGGTACAGTTGAGTTCAAATTGCTTTAGAAAGAGAGGGGGATCTTTCACATTCGGGAAGGGAAGGTGGGCAAGATGCATATATATCCATCTGGATTAGTCAAGTTGCTTCTGCTTTCCACCCAGACAGGCAGAATGCAAAGCTGTACAGGCTAGTGTACTGTAAATCCTATTCAGTTCGGCTGGGCCTACTCCCAGGTAGGTGGGCAAAGGATTGCAGTCCTGCCAGACTTACCTGCCCCTCCTGATTTTTTACATTTTGATTTTAAATTAAAAAAATATTGCGGGGAGGCAGCATCCCTCAAACTGATGTGCCATCCCCTGGCACCATTTTTATTTCCAAGCATGCCTCTAGGCTGCTAATGGGGCCAGTTGCATTCTTAGAAATGAAAACTTTTGGGGCACAGCAGCTAAGAGCTCTATTTTGAAACATGTCCAGCTAGAGGTAAAAATGTATGATCTCTCCCTTCCTTGCTTTCTCTCTGTGGATAGCAGGAGAAAGAGACAGGACTGGTGAGTGCATGGTACATTTTGTTTAAGGACTTTTTTTTTGGCATTTTGGAACTGTGCTGTATGTTCTCCCCGGGGTGTGTTTCTCTGTGTGTTCATGGTTTGCTCACAGGGGCTGGGGGAGGATGGGTGTTTTGAGTGTTTCTATGAGGATTACACATTTGTTTTCCATGAAATGGTTGTTAGAGAAAGGAAAATTGAGATTACAAGAGTGGTTTTGTGTTTTGGAACTTCTGCCTTGTAGCTAGGTAAATTCTTTTTCACTTGGCCTCTCCAGTTTGAGTTCTGAGGAAATGGATGTTTTATGACTGGCTACATCCACCATGGCAGCAAGTTTGCGAATCAGCAAGCACCTGCTTGGCAGCCGTTTTGTGAGAGTGTCCACAACATACTCTCAAATTTTCTGAGGTGCCCCTGGTCCAAAAGGTTGAGAACCCTGCAGTACAGGATAAAACACAAACTAGTAAATAAATGAAAGGGTTTTGTGCATTTGTTCACATATATAATTAGACCAAGAACCTACAATTTTCATAGTTTACCTGCAGAATTGTACGCAATTAAACTTATTATATACTATATATCCTAAGAATATGGTGAATTTGGGCTTTGCAATTAGCATGGTTTATATCTGGAATTTTTTAAACTAAAGAGAAAAATGAGGAATAGCAGATGTTCACCACTTGCTAATGGGTATAGAAATTAAAGATTTTAAAACTAAAGCACATGCACTGCACCGCACCGCAGTGGAACTGTGATTTAGTTTGGTTGGCCTTTTATGTTTCTGAGTTTTTCACACTTTTTAGAGAGGATGGAGGGATGAGAATTTCAGGCATCCCTTCAAGCTGCAGTCGGAACTCAGAAGCGCCCATCAAAGGCTGCAGTTCTACACCCACTTCGCGAGGAGTACATCTGAGCAGGCTGTGTAGGAGCATCCTGTGGAAGAGACACCTACAAGCCTGAGTGAGCATGTAGGGGACTGCCTGAGATGGGAAGCTGTCAGGTTGTGATGAAGGCCATACAAGTTCCTCAAACATTTGCTGATCCTTTTGCTCACACGTATCTGCAGTGCTTGTTTACAGGGTAGTGCGGTGGTGGCACTGTCGGATTGGGTCTCAGGAGATCTGGGTGCTAATTGCCCCTTGACCGTGAAGCTCACTGGGTGACTTTGAGTCAGTCACTTGCTCCCAGCCCAAGCTGCCTTGCAGGGTGGTTGTTTGGAGGGTAAAATGGAGCTACGTAAGCTGTCTCAGACTGCTCACATGAGGAAAATGGTGGGATAGAAATGTGATGGTGATGATGGAACAGATTTGATTAGAGATCTGCAAGTTCAACCAACTTCATGCACCTTCAGTATAGATCTGCAGTCTCGAAGAACATTCCGAAGACAGAAACAATACAATGAGATAGTGCAAGGCGAAACACAGAAATTTAGCTAAACCTTATGGACATATAATAGTATCACTTAATGACTGGGGATATTGCTTACATATAATTACAAACTGTTCATCATTGACAATACAGTGGTAGCCAAAACATAAGGATGAATGAATCTGTTTTGCTTTCTTCTGTAGTTCAAATGTTTAAAACTTGAGGTCCTTCCACTCTATATACAAAGAAATCTAAGGATTTTTGTAAACATCTTATTTTAAAAAACTGAGTTGAAATAAAATACTCATCCATCTGCCAAAGAGTACGGCTATTTTCTGCATGGGGAAGACTGTGCTCCACTTGCCTGGAGTAGTCTGTCAGAAGACAAGAGATGCAAATCCTAATTCAGCACACAAACATGGTGGAATACCCAGGAATTAAAACCAAGTCTTTTCTTAGAGCAGTACGACAATGGAACCAGAGGCTGAGGGAGGTTGTGGGCTCCCCGACACTGGAGGAATTCAAGGTGCAACTGGACAGCCAACTGAAAGGGATGGTTCAGCTGGGAGTCCTGCACTGAGCAGGGCTTTGGACCCTTCATGGCTCCTTCCAGCTCTACTATTCTATGATTCTAAGAGGAAAACACCCAAAATTATGGGAAGGTTGGACAAATCTTTCAGTTTTGGTTTCTCCCACATGCATTAAAAAGCAGCAGCACTTCACATTCTTTCCATACAGGATATAAATACACTTGCCATTTGGGTCAGTTCTTATCATTTTTTCAAAAAAGATCCATCTAACAAAATTCTCATGCCTACCAAAAAGGCAAAACATATGCAAGAAAAAGCCCTGTATACTGGAGAGAATTTTGGTGACCCATGGGCAGCAGCTATGCCCTGAATCCTATATAGATCAACTAACAAATGATTCAGACTCAGGGCCACATTTTGCAGCTATGCCTTAGTGTCTCTGGCACTATGACAGCTTTACACATTGGTAGTTTTGGGGCTTGGAAGAGTGGAAATGAAACCCCAAAGATTTATTCCAGTCCAGAAACCTGCATTCAGCCAGCAGAATGGCAGGAAGTCATACCAGAACTAGTTCCACTCAGGATGTTTAAGCATTCAGAGGGACAAGCATGCAAGCACCACTCCACTGAAGTGGAAAGCATGAAGGAAAACCCGGCGTAGGAGGCGTAGATCAGACCATTGCAAAGAAACCAGTTGCATGGCTGTCTTCACGCCCGAAAGCGGACAGGGCATGTTGTTGCAGCCTGAGCTCTCCCAGCGTTGTTTCCCCTCTGCCAGGCAATTAATCTTGACTGGCTTTAGCTGGCCTTGTCTCCATTCAGATGCCTGACAGACAATTATTAACCAAGAAACACACATCAGGAAATGTGCTATTGTGGCAAGACAGGGAAGCAATACCATCAATTTTTTATGAGTGAATACAGCATGCATAGGTTAAGGTAACACTGATTGCCTATTAATCTCTGGGTAAGAACATATAACGATCACTCTGGCATCTCCCACCACGTGCAGTGCCCCCTTTTAGCCTTTGTCTTCTGAACTAGCTATTCACTCTGTTACCAGAAGGGTGATAATTCTATTCTTCCCAGTGGATTTACTCTGCATCACACATCTCCCTCCCTTATTTGGCTCTTTAAATTTGTCCATCAGACAAGAATAAATACATTTTCACTTGGGTTGTCTCTGAAAAGTTTTGGGTATTTTAAATGGCTGAGTTGTGACATTTTTTCCATAGAGTCCTGTGAACTTAAGGAGCTTAGTTATACTGAGGTGGACCATTAGGTCAGAGGTGGACAGAATTCAGGCCTGTGGGATCTATGTTAGTTTCTTCTAGAACTCCAAGATCCACCATGTAGAGTAGTTAAAAGATATACACTGAGAATTAAAGAATTCTGAGCCTAAGATTTTTGTTGTGAGTATAGAAATGAATGGCACACACACACACTCTTTCCATGCAAGACCTCATTCCTGGTTACCTCTAGCTTTTTTTCTTTTCAGTACTACAATTTAGAGTGCATGGGAGTGGCTTGGTTGCCGCAAATGTTAGACAACTGGGAGACAAAGGTCCTTGCCAATCTATTACAAATAACCCAAAAATCTTTCAGTAGATTCAGATCTACCTTCTGCCCAGTCCTTAGTTTAGGAGTAGGTGAACTTTCTGGAGCAGGGGGCTCATTTGAATTGCTGTGAATTGTCCCCAGAGCTTGGACCATTGAAACAAACAGATAAATAAATAGTCCTTTTTTTCCATGCCAAAGGTGCATTTGCACTAATTTTGAGGATCTTCTCTTTTGTTTCCTGCCCTAGGACTCTCTCTTGTCTTGGCCTCCTTTCATTGATTCTCACTTTTCTTGGCTCTCCTTCACTGTTCTTCACTCCCTTTGCAGGACCCCCTCTTTTCTTGCCTCTCCTCCACCATTCTTTCTGAGTATTATTTTTCTCACTACCTTCCTTCCAACCCCCCTTTCCCCTGCTCACCACTACCATTGATGCCTTCAGCTGCTCAGGATGTCCTGCTTCCCAGAACTAGGAGAGGAAAAGAGTCAGTGTAGCTCATAACTGTTTAATCCCAGGATGGGAAAATTTTCTCAGTCTAAGGGCCAACTGGTATTGTGGCAAAGACTTTGCCAGCTGCAGACAGGGCCAAAGGCAGATTAGACACAGCCAAAGTGTAATTCTGCCTAATTTTAGCCTGCTCAGAAGTAAGCAAGCCAACCCTCATGTCTACTCAGAAGTCAGCATAACTGACTCATGCAGGAGCACATTCACAGAGCATCCTATATGACAAACCTGAGCGTATCTACTTAGAATGAGCAGCGTGTCTCCTCAAAAGCAATCAGAAGCCTCTGCATGTCTACTCAGAAGAAAGTTTCCTCCACAGGTTCCACCCCATCTCATGCTATGAAAAAGTTCTTATCTCTTATGGAATGCTAATCAGAGGTAAAAACTTTCCCTATCCAGTACTGAAAAAAATAAGACTTACTGCAATGCTCCATTGGAGAGAGCTCTTATCTTTGAACAGCAGCTGATGGGGTGGGGGGGCAGGGCTGAATCTGGTGGTCATATGAAGAACATTCAAGGGGCCATGATGACCTTGGGTGAAAGCTTCCCATTCCTAGCCTTATTTAGCCAACAATGGCTTGCGGGGGGGGGGGGGGGCTGTCAGACTCTCAGTTTTGCTGGGGCTGAGATGAATATGAAGACTTTATTTGATGCATTTATTCATGGACTTCATTTAATGAATTTATTCAATGACACAGTTCTGTGTAACACAAAATGCCATGGGTTCTCCCACTGATCTGCAGTTGCATCCCTAAAAGAACACCCTCTGGGACATTTGCATTTCCCTGATGCCGTCAACTGGGTGAATGTTCTCCTGAAACAAAGACCAGACCTTAGAGAGGTAGTTTACTCCTCAGATAAAGTTTGATACTTCTTAGGATACATCTGAGATGTAAGGCAGCCCTAACAATTGCTGAGAACTCCCCTATCTTCAAGGTTCTCAGTGGGGTCTCTTAAGAAGAGAAGAATTACTCTGGGCCCAGCAGGCAGTTCTTTTTAGTCCTGTTGTCACCACACAGCTGGCCAGGACTTATTGCTTTAAAGGCCATCTGTGGCTGTGCAGTGTTGCTGCAATATTCTAGGTGATCTGCCCTCCTTGCTTGCTATTCTAGCAGGAGCATGTTCGGTTCCTTTGTGAGAGGTTTGCAAGGACAATGTTCACTCTTCTCTCAGGTTCAGCTCAATTAATTCCCCTTTGCATGGATGAATGAGCTACATCAGCAGGCCATTTAGGGGAAGTTCTCCAAAAATTCTTTTGGCATCATTGGTTTGGAGTTGTACAAATTCTGTCTGCAGCTGTTCATCAAAACACAAGGGTTTGAACCAGCTCTCCCTCCAATAGTGCTGCATACATAAAAGGTGTCTTTGCCTGATTTGAGCGGAATCCTTCCATACCACCCCGTTCAACAGAGTTCCAAATGCTCTGTGTAACATTTTCAGGAGGCTCGAAGGGTTGCTGTGTAGTGAAGGGCTCCTTCAACTCCGCTAGCCCAATCATATGTATCCAAAATGGATCACTCATTAACCGTGCGACCTTATGCCTTCTTGCTCATTGGAAAGCTCCACTGTATTCAATAAGACTGCACCCAGTAAGAATGTTTAGGACAGCCGCCCCTTTATAAATTGTGTGTCGTACTAAGCAAACAAGGGAGAATAAGAGTCGCAATGCCAAAGGTTCTTCGGTGAATTGACCTAGTAAGCCTAGCCATGTGCCACAGAGCAAAGGAAGAAGCAACCTGACCATGAAGATTTGACAAGTCTGAACTTATCTAGGTTCTCTAATTTCTGTCTCAAGGATAATTCTGACCTGGATCAGTATTTGGTTTCAAGCTCCCCCGCACAGACACAATTTGTGCATATTTTCTGACTGCACACTTCTTATGCATATTTCTAAAACAATGGAATACATTTTCTCCTACCAAATATTTATTTATTCAAAGCTTTTCTACCCCATCCCCCACTAATGTCTCAGGACAGCTTACAATAAAACGAGTAGAATAAAACAGATAAGGCATTAAAATATACATTTTACATTGCCCAAATGTATATATTTTTCACTCACATTTTTCTTGCCCAAATTGTACTGCAAGCTCAGTACAGACTTCTGACCACAAATTGCATTTGTTTCTGTGTTCACTTCTGGGAGGAGTGAATGAAATAAATTCTGGCCAACAGCTAATGGAAACATTTATATCCTGCCTTTTCTCCAAGAACCTGAAGACAGCCTACAAACACCAGCCCTCATAATTTATCCTAACGCAGCCATTCCCAAGAAAGAGGTGTGACAGGGGTGTGTGGTAATGAAAAGAAAACTCTCGGACATTGTCTCTGAGAAATGTCTTCAGAGACCATTAATCTTGGCTGGCTTGAACAAGCATTCCTGCTTGGGCTGTGCATGGAATTAGACCAAGCACCAAAGTCTAAGCTAGATTGTGCTGTGTTGGGCCATTTTTGATGCTTCCTGGGCAAGGCCGGCTTCCCTCCAAAGTGACCAGTGGACCCTAGATGAGGATTGCTAGCTGCAAAGTCGTGTCCAACCTATCACGACCCCATGGACAACATTCCTCCTGTCCTCCACCATCCCCCGGAGTCCACTTAAGCTCATGCCGACTGCTTCAGTGATTCCATCTAGCAACCTCATTCTCTGCCGTCCCCTTCTTCTTTTGCTGTCAATTCTTCCCAGCACTAGGCTCTTCTCCACTGAGTCCTTCCTTCGCATTAGGTGGCCAAAGTATTTGAGCTACATCTTCAGGATCTGGCCTTCTAAAGAGCAGTCAGTGTTGATCTCCTCTAGGACTGACCAGTTTGATCGCCTTGCGGTCCAAGGGACTCTCAGGAGTCCCCTCCAGCACCACAATTCAAAGGCCTCAATTCTTCGGCACTCAGCCTTCCTTATGGTCCAGCTTTCACAGCCAGACATTGGAACTGGGAAAACCATAGCCTTTACTATACGCACTTTTGTTGGCAGGGTGATGTCTCTGCTTTTTAGTATGCTGCCTAAATTTGCCATAGCTTTCCTCTCAAGGAACAAGCATCTTTTAATTTCTTGGCTGCAGTCTGCATCTGCGGTGATCTTGGAGCCCAGGAAAATAAAATCTGTCACTACCTCCATTTCCTTCCCATCTATTTGCCAGGAAGTGATAGAACCGGTTGCCATGATCTTAGTTTTCTTAATGTTGAGTTTCAAGCCAACTTTCGCATTCTCCTCTTCACCCTCATCAAGAGACTCTTTCGTTTCTCTTCACTGGAGAATGGAGAATATGAATTGGGAATGGAGAATATGAGTTGTCAAATGTCCCTGAATTATTTATTTAGTAAATTTAATAATTGGTTTCATTATTGATGAAAGTATTCATTATTTAATGGAGAAATAATTTAATGGAAAATGCTAATGCTCCCATACAAAAAGAAAATGGAAGTGACTTGAACAACCCTGTGTACATGAATATGTGATCCAGTACCTGACAGACTCCATCATGGCACTATCTGAAGGTTCTTTGCTGAATCTCCTCTGCTTCCTCTGGTCATACTCAAGTGACACAGCAGTGAATATTTGGCTGTGCTGGGACACAAGCAAGGCCGGGAGGCCTCAGTTACCATGGGCAGCATATTCTGTGAAGATGTCTGATCCTCTTTTAATTTGCGGCCATCACTGCATCCTGTGGTACCAATTACTATAGTTTAACTGGAGGCTGCATGCAAAAGTACTTCTTTTTAGCTGTCCTGGAACAGCTTCACGGAATGACCCGTGTTCACATGTGCACTAGTTGCCTGCACGCAGGGTGAATATTAACCAAGAGGCTACTCCATCTAGAACTCAGGGATGCTTGCAATTTGACCAACTCTGTGCATAGATAGCAGAGCAGTCTAATAGATAGTAAACATGAATGCAGATGGTAAACCTGAATAGTAAATGAGATGTTACTTTGCAGGACCCAGGAAAGTTAGCATAGAAAATTGCTAACACACCCATGTACATATTATGTGAGTACACCTGTGATTTTGAAGGGGTTGAATGGAAACCCTGGCAAAACTATTCCAGACTCAGTCTGCAGTTACCTAGAGATGCCAAGGAAAAAAATGATTAAAATAGACAGGCTGCTATTTCGGCAGTTGGTGTGCAATTTTGCTTGTCACCATCACAATACCGAGATCAATTGTTATTATTGCAATAACTCTGATGGGGAATAAAGGCTGAGAGCTTATAACTTGCTCAAGGCCACTTCAGTACGTTCAAATTTATTTATTTGTTGTTGTTGCTTAAAAGATGTGTGCCTGGTTTTATCTTATAAAATAACTCAGAATGTCCAACAAATAGAAGCGCTGAAGCAAATGCAAAGTAAAACCTAATCAGAAATACAGAGCACCCCTCATTCCTGCACAATTAGGTGATCATCCAAGGCTCTGCATATGCAGCCCTATTAGTGCTGAATTAAGCTTGTCTCCCTTCCCTCCTCTACCCCAGGAAGGCTCCTCTTCTCAACTTTAACTGCTCTGGGGCAGGCAGGCAGGCAGGCAGGCAGGCAGGCAGGCAGGCAGGCAGGCAGGTCCATCATTGTTCCCTTCATATCGGAATGGCAATTCTTTTTGCATGTATCTAGTGCATGTGGATGAGAGTTTAGTTCCAGTCCATTCTTTGTCAGATGGTACCACCAACCTCTGCCATGTTCATACGTGTAGGTGAAGGAGCCTGAGATTAAAAAAAAAAAACTGAAGTCAAAAGAAATCCAAACTGAAAGATTTGCCCATCCCTGGAATCCTTCCTTACTCTTGATCACTACAATTAGAATGCTGCTTCCAGTGGAGATTCTTGGGAATGGTCCCAACACAGAGAATGTCCCCTGGCTCGCTGCCATGGAGACAAAACTCTCACCCACCTGCACCAGCCGAATTCAGTAGGAACAGCTGTTCCCCGCATGGAATGGAGCACCCCCCTCAACACACACACACTGTTCCTGCATCATGATCCCGTCTCCCAGTGTTCCACCACATCATAGTGAAGCAGGGGGGCTGTTAGGTATTGGGCCTCCACAGGGAAGGTGGAGGGGGAGGCATGTGCTTCCCCCCCACCCCATGTTAAGCCTTGTGAGAGCTCCATGTGCATTGCTGTACATGTTTTAACTTCCATGCTTCCTTGGAAGCCTCATTTTTCAGAAACGTGTAGTTTGTTTCCCAACACAGTCATTCAGAACAGTTTCACTGCTTCAGCTTAACAGTTTCTAGATTGCCCAGCTGGAATCTGTTCTAATAACTGATAAATAGTATCCAGGGTTTTCTTAGATTGGGGTTTGCTCTTTCCTTCCACAGCAACTCATAGCTTGTTATGCTGTTCACTGCCACCGTAGTCCAAATCTTCTTCTTCCATTGTCTGGAGATCGCTTCTATGTGGATCACTCAACTGTTGCCTACAGGATCTTTGTGACTGTCAACATATGGTTCACCATCACCACTAAATGCAGTTGGAAGCCTTGATCAGGCAGTGTAGGATTCCCGATCTCAAGGACTCCCTCATGCATGTAGTGGGACCTGCCCAGGCTTCTGGGCTAGGAACATGGCCAGTGGGGGCTGGGCTGGCAGAATGCACGATGGTACAGGTAAAGCTAGGAGATCCATGGACCTTCTTGTACAGACCTCCCAGTAGAGAACTGATGCCTGGGCAAAGCCCAAAGATGGAGAGATGGTCCTGCTTGGTGGATGTGTCCTGCCATACCTGGTCTCACACCTGTGCCCTCCTTGCTACCCTGGCCAGATCATGCACAGAAGGGTCTCCCTATGCAGTACTCATCTTCTTAATGTTGGTGGACATTCGTTTTTACTATCCCTTGTGTAAATTTTCCACTCATTTTCTATTTCGCACTATTTCTATCTCCTTTTCTGTCTGCCCGCTCTTGACTGTTTCATGTAGCTAAAGTGCCCAACGCAATGTGGTCTTTTCCTTTTCTCCAGGGACTTTAATTTGTGTTGCTTGTTCTTCTGCTTGACAGAAACATATTGCCATCTCTTGTGTTTGAAACTTCTCCTTCAGACTTGTTTTGTTTAACCCTGGGACAGTCTGCTTTTTGATGAGGGATTTCTGTAACACGCTTTAACTGCAGGGCTAACTTGTAACGTGTTAGTAATAAACATTATTATTATTTCCAATTTCTTTTCCCTGAGATGTAATCTAGAATATCTGTCTTCCTTCCACAAAGAACACAAAGGTAATTGTGGACTCCAAATGTTGGAGATTTTATTGATCTCTTTGTCAAAGTCCTCAGGGAAAACACACACACAACAATAGGCCTTTCGGCTCAGTTTGTATTCTTGTATCTCCTGGAAAAAAAACTTAGGGCAATCCTCTAAATTATTCACCTTCTGCTTTTATATATTATTGACATTCTTGTTCAGAAACTTCCCAGTCCATTTTCCAAATTCCACATGGTTCCTAAGACTAATAAAACCCATAGCTAAAGGAACCACACACTACATCTTAGCATTAGCCCTCTAGCAACTGACAAGTTGGATGGGTAGTGAGGAGCCATTATTTATACAGCAGCATCAATGAGGCAGAGGCTGAAGTAACCTTAATTTTAAAGGAATCTTGTCTGATATGTAGCCTGAATTTTCCTTGTAGCATTTTTTTCTACAGGTAGACCAGTAGTTTTCTGGGGCACTGTAAGACAACTGGGGCAAGCCCCCAGCCTTTGAAGAGGCCTGTCCCAAGTAAGATAATGACAAACTAGATTGCCCCTGCCATGTTTCTTGCCTTGTGTTGATTGATCATGAGCCTCTGAGCTTATGAGCATCTGCTGCAAGAGTGTCAGGATTTCTTACGTTCTTATATTCTTTTGTCTCACAAATGCTTCTACTCACAAGCAGTGAAGCAAAGCCTTGTAGCTTCACTCTGATGGAGGTTAGTCAAGGAGACAAGAATCAGTGATCTGGTAATGAATCCTGATCCTAAACAATCAAAATACGGTGGTCATGATGCACACAAACATGCACAGGTCTCCACCGTGCCTCCTGGAATGGGTGCAGCTACAGCCAGTCTGAACAGTGTTGAGATGTTGTTCCACAAGGAGTACCTGAAAAGAGATATCAGGTAAGCCATGGCAACTGAACTGAATATCACTGCATGTCTGGCATCACATTTAAACTGGCTCACCTTGCTGGTGCATGCCTATTGGCATGACCAAGATCCATGCCCTGGGAAGGTGCTGTACTGATGTGCTAACTTGGCAGCCCAGGGTCTGTTTGAAATGAGATGCCGGCCTCATGCAGTGCGGCAATATTGTGTTCCTTCTCCCGGCTTGCTGTCACAGTTAAATCAGACCACAATACCTCATCTTTCCATTTCCCTCTAGGGATGGGGGAATCAGCCTTGTTTGAGCGAGACATGAATTTCCAAACCCAGCCTTGGAGCTTGGATCTCTTTAGTCCTGTTTTAGATTGTGCTCACTTTTTCTTTTTTGTTTGAATAGGAAAAATGTGCATTCTGGTAGGCACTTTTTGGAAAATGCAGACCCAGATGTGTGCTTTCTTCCCATATACTAAGGTTTAAAAATGCTTTTTAAAAAGGATCTTCTAAAGTGCAAATTTTTCTAAAATGTGCATTTTGTGGACACAAGCTTAAGCCTGAGGATATGCAAACTTTCCATAAAAACGATGGTCCCATTTGCATTTGTGTTTGGGATTTTGAATGGAGGAAATGCAAGTTAAAAATGAATCAAAACATAATTGCCGTACATCCTGTATCCCTCTCTTCTCTGCTCATTCTCTTTTCATATAACCATCTTTGCCTAGGTATATAATCAAGATATATTAAAAAGACTGCAGTCACACCTTTTTCCTTTATAAAAATTCTGTTTCAATATTGCATTTTTCCCAGTGTTGCAGCAGAATTCTACAGTTCAAAATGTGTACAAAAATGCATATATTCAGGGAAATGGCACTAAAATGGATTATCCTAGGAAATTTGCTTGAAAAATATATCTGTTGGTGAAAATGCATCCCAAAATTAATGTAGTAGGATAAAAGTGCTAAATTTTCATATGAACATTAAAATAAAATGTTGCAAACTAAATGTGACTGAAGACATTCTCAGTGTTTGGAATGAACTGAATTTGTGACTGGAAAAGTAAGATACTGGGAGAAACTGCAACTGAAAGATTTGTCTGCGCTTTCTACTGATAGCCGTAGCTAGTGTCTTCATAGGAAAGGGTCGTCAATCTAATGTGATGTCACAAGAAACGTCAGAGCACCCACCCTTCCTCTCACTGTATTAAGCGCTAATGGCTAGGACAAGTCTCACAGGTCTCATAACTGCCTTGGCAATGCCCATCCAAATTCTTGCTCTCGCATTCTTGGCTCTGGCTAACACAGCAAAGTGGCAAGTGAAACATAAATAAATAGAAATAAATCTGCATTTTCAAAGCTGGAGCCTTCTTCAAAGCCCTTGTCTACCATGAGCTCCCTCTTCAAATTTGCACAAGCTGCTAGCACAATTGTGCCAGAGCCAGCAATGCAGGCATCAGGCCGAAAGCTGCGGGTGGTTCAGAGCTGACTTAACCTCAGAAGACACCTGTAATCATGAACACTTAGCAGGGTCCATGGAGCTCTCTGGTTAAATTCCGCTTGACTTTAAAAGTTCTGTGCTGTGTTTGGCTTTGACTAGAGCTGCTTGCGTTGGATTCACTGATAGAGAGCCTGCGCTCCGAAAGCACAATAACCCACTCAGCATGGGTTGAATGTGCCTGTTGTTGAAATGTGGGCTATTTTCTTGTCTGTATTTTCCAGCACCTGTATTGCTATCTTTCAACACCTGATGTTTCTTTTCTTCCAGGCATTTTAGGCACTTAGTTCTAGATACGTATAGCCATTCCATTGATTCCTGTTCTGCTTTTGTGTGTTTGTTTAATATCTTGCTGTATTCGTTTAAACACTTGTGGCAGACACACAGTTGAAAACTGCATCAGTCTTTTAACTGTTTGTACTTCTCTCAGAGGACATTCATTAATGGGCAGATTGAAATAAATAAATAAATAAATAAATAAATAAATAAATAAATATCCCCCTCCTCCATGAAAGGGTCCTTTGCACAGTCATGATGATCATGGTGTCAAACAGTAACTTGATGTTTGTATTGTTACAGATCAAGTTTCACAAACAACTTTTGCACCCTCTGAAAAAACTGGTACTTTTCAATGGAGTCAATTCACACAAAGCACAGTAAGTCACTAAGTGCTAATCATGGCCATTATCAAACTGCCTGTTCAAAGCAAAGATCTGCCTAGGTCATAATGCTCAGATGATGAGCAGGGTTTCCCTTGGGATCTCTTCTACAGCCTGACACATGGAATAAGATTCGGTTCATGGGCAAAGTTGGCGTCTTTTATTTAAAAAGAATATGCCAAAGATACTCTGTACTGCCAAGCCAATTCAAAATCCAGCTGAGGGGACTGCATTTAACACTGGTGTTGGGTAACACATCAAGTCGTAAGAAATCAACAGAAGTACACTGGCACATGTGAACCGGCCAGTAATTCACAAAAAGACGTAAGGAAGGCTAAGCCATCAGTGACGATCTGTATGTACTGCATATGTTTTGAGGATGTGGCGTTTCATCACTGCCTCAGATTAGAATTTGAATACTGCCATATTGAGCTTGAAAGAAAGAGATGCATTTCCATCTTTAAAAACTACTGATGTTGTGACCTCCAGAAACAAGCTGAAGTTCTGCATTTTATACAATCATCTTGAGAACTCTTGTGTAGCCTGTTGGTAGAACAGTCCAAGCTAAGACCATCCTCATGGGTACCTATTCCATCCCAGAATACACACTGAGCAGCCTTTGTAAGGTGATGGGTAGCCATGAAAGGTGCACACTAGCCCTGAGGCTTATTCAATTCTTTCCCAAACCAAAGAAGCCATACTTGCCTTAACTTTCCTTTCCACTGACTGGCCTGGCTTTTCCTGCTACCTGGTGTGGGAAGAAAGGAAGCCAAGCAGTTACTGAAGCAGGAAAAGACAGAGGAAGGTGGCTACCTAAGGCAGCTGAGTTTGGGTATCATGAACAGATGACAAGTTTACCCTTGCAGAGTTTTTCTACCAGGGGAAAGAACTGGTGCATGTTCTGCTTCTGACGCCAAAAGAACTTGGCCACCCCCGAATACTTGGAGATGTGGAGTGGGGCCATTCTACCCATCTTGATGTAAGGCCACCTCCCCGGGCTCCTCCCTCAGCAGCACCCATCCAGCAGTCAGCTCAGGGAGATCAGACAGCAGACAGGGCCTCTCCACCAGCCCTGCTGAAGACTTTTGCCATGAAGGCTCCCTGCCTCACCTGCCACCAGCAGCAGGCACCCCGGCAGGCTGCAGCAGGGGGTGCTGGGACAGGATGTGATAGGCTGCTGAGGTGCAGCAGGAGTGCTGCTGCAAGAACAATTCTGTTCTTCATCCGTGTCCTTTTCTCTTTTCTCTTTTCTCTTTACATGTGTGATGTCCTTTTAGATGGCAGGCCTTTGGGAAGATAGATTCCCACTTTTAATTGGATGAATGTAAACTGCTATGGGAGTCTTTTGGCTGAGGAGTGAGATAAAATGTGTTAAATAAATAATTATCCAGGAAACAAAATTCCCTGAGCAGTTTCTCAAGGGGGTATAAATAAGTGCCCGGTTCACCTAGACAGGTGAGTCAAATGGATGCTCATTACTTTCCTTTCCCTCATGCCCTCTGCTAGGCATGGGTTTCATGAGTGAAAGACAAAAAAAAAAAAGAAAAGAAAAGAAAAGAAAAAAAGACTTGCATTTAAAAATATAAGTCCACTGGCAAGGGTGGTCAGTCTAGACCAGAATATTTAGAAAGCTCCTATAGTCTGCAATGCCAAATTCATACTTGTTTTATGCTTAAGTGGGTTTCCTTCGTAGACGTTTGCAGTAAAGTAGACTCCCGCTTTTTCCCTTCTCTTGTATGGTAGAGTCTGCCAGGATTTACCAGCAGTGGTAGCTCAAATTGACAGAAATCTGGTAAGATATGAAACGCTTTCCTTTTCTTTTGATCCCATAGGCAATCTTCAAATCTGGCTTGCCCCAAAAATGTTTCTCAGCCCCACATTCCCACAGCAGAATGAATGGGTGCTTTTGTTTTGTTTGCCCTCTAAATATGCGCACATTATCACAAAATCGCTTTCTCAGCCTTGATGTGGCACCACTAACATTCTGGGTAATGTGAGAGATGAAAGTTTCAGAAAATCTGTGCAAGTTAACATTTGGAGGGACATAAGAACAACTTGGCTGGATCTGATTAAAGGTTTATTTGGTAGCCAGGCTGCTGCTGCTCTGTCTCATAACAGCCTTCTGTAACCAAACCCACTCCCTCTTCTGTTAACTCAGGAGAAGGTTGAGAGAACCCATGAAGAGCAGGTTCTTAGTATACCAGTGCTCATGGGCAAATTGTTGAGACAACGACCCCTGCTTTGGTTTGCACAAGGGACCTGCTCTCAGATGCATATTTGCAGTGGTACAGTAGCTGACTGTAGGAGTGGCTGCATCGTCTCTCCCAAGACAGCTGCTGCCTCTGGTCCAAATGCTGTCTGAGACAGCCATTCTTCCAGGCTCCACTGGAACAGAAAGAAGAGAACCAGGGTAATGCCTTTGCTGAGAGGTCAGCCATTTTTGTCCCTTTCTCAGCTGTCACTTCATGGCTACCAGGACTGTGTCCATCCAATATAAGAATCGTAACTTGAAGAACTGGTGCTTGAACTTGACTTATTCCTTCTCCCTCCCCATCTATTGTTCCTTGTGTTCCACCCATTTTCCCTTAAGTGTTAAAGACTTGCTTGTACAAGCTTGGAAGCAGAGGCAGCTGATATATGTAAGCTGTCCAGGGAGCCTTCTCACTAAGAAGGGTATAGATATATTTTCAGTAAACAGTAGTGCTTTCCTGCTTGTCCAAACCCCTAGGCCCTTTCACAGCTATCCAGGCCAGCGGCCCTCACCTCAGCTTGTGACAGAGAATTCTGTAAGTTCATTATGTGCTGAGTGAAGGAGGGCTTTCTTTGGCCCTTTCTCCACACATCAGTGCCATCTGCACGTCCTGCTCCCAATGCCGCCATGGGAAGGGAGAGGTCACAATCCCAAGAGTGGTGCTGTTGTCACATTGCCTGGAGCGCTGTCCCCTCCCTGCCAAACAAAGCCAGGACACACTCCTGACAGGGACTGCTAGCTGATCACTGGGAGGCTGCGGGTGGAAAAGGCGCACGGCGGGAGAGATGGAAAGGAACAGGACTTGAGGAGTGCTCCAAACTGCAAAATTTTGTTTCAGGTCACATTTATGAGCAATATATCAGGATCTGACTTTCAAAAAAACAGAATGTGCAGAAAACCAGTCACAGAAAGGACCCTCTTGGGAAGAATTTGAATGCTTCTGCTTTGCTCTTGCTGCTGATGTGGCTTTTTTGGGACAACACTAAATGCCTATAAATGCAAAGACATCTGTCAGTTAAAAGCCAGGCTTTGCAGCAGCAGAGCTGTGATGGAGTGGAGAGCCATACTGCATGGGGCCCCTTTTCCTGCATTGCTGAGTGTCCACATTGTGTATTCCCCACCCCAGTCCACCTCCCCGGACGCAGCTGGAGGGGCAAAGGCACGGGCGCTGAGGGCAGTGTGCCCTTGGTGCCCTCAGTGTGGGGTGGATAAGCCTGCCTGCTCTAGGGCAGAAAGCAAGAAGAGAAAGGGAGAGACAGAAAGCATGCGTATCAACACACAAGCACAAGGGGCTTTTCATGGCTTTGGACACACCTTGGACCATGCTATTCATCGGAGAGCAGAAGTTTTATGAGTCTCTGGCCTGTTTCCTCTTTCTGGGACTGGTAGGAAAAAGGCATGAGAGGATGTATGAACAGATCATGCAGAAGGGCCTCGATGCAGAAGGGCCCTTGTGAGGGAAACGTCAGCCTGTAACCTAGAGATGGAGAGATCATTCTGTTCCTGGCCTATTCCAGTCTCGCATGTGTTCACTCATAAATGCCCTTTCCCCATTTTCTATGTATTTAAAACAAAGATAAAACTATCCATTTAAGTTATATGCATTTGCCCCAAAATAGGCATCCTGTATGTGTTCTGCTAAAACACCCATCTTGTACACATCCCCCCAAATATCCATTTTTGTTTATAGTTTTTGAGCTCAGAACAGAATCACAAAATTTAGAGGTGTGCTTAATCTAAATGATAGCTGCGTTCCAAGCAGCATATTAATCCTGGAAGTGAGAATTAGGTGGGTTTGCTTGAAAACATGGACTGAACAAAATTATCCGCTATTCCTGCAGCTAGCCCTGTTAAGCCATGGCAAAGGGGAAAGTAAGTCTGAATATTGCTGGAAGGATGAGTAAGAATTAATTCACCATCAGTTCTCAGGATTTCTTCAATTTTTGTGGAGACTTTCCAGGAATTCTCCTATAAGTGAGCGCTATACCAAAGAGGCTGGCGCCAGGCCAAAGACCATTTAAGTCCTGAAAATATCTCATTTGCTGGAAACTAATAGCTATCTTCCTGTTCAAGTTCTCAGGTAAGATGCCAAAAGCCTTGAACTGGTAATTCTCCCTCATGAGCTGAAGGATTTGTGCCAGAATGGTGGTGGTGATCATGCCACATTTCAGCACCCAACAGCAAAACTATGCTTTGTAGAGAGATATCTATGTTAATTCCCAGTATTCACCTCATCCAAGAATATATATTAATTAAGTCAACTGTATTGCCCTTTTCTCCATCATAGCATGGCAGAACAAGGTAGTTTTTGAAAAGGTATTTTAAAACCATTCAGAGAGCTTCAGCTATGGGCAGTATAGAAACTAAGTAAAAACCAAGTGTATAATTGCAATATTAAAAAAAAATCAAGAACGTACACTGGGGAGAGGCTGCAGTGCATGCAAAAGGTCCTGGATTCAGCAACTAACATTTTCAGGTAGGACTGGCCAAGCCCTTGTCTCAGACCCTGGAGAAAAGCCCTAGCAGTATGTATATCCCTGGGATAAAAAGAAAGCAGATCTCCAGATATTTTGGTCTTCATATCTGGTAAACCCATGATGGCAGGGGTTTCTGAGAGTTGAAGTCCAACACATTTGAAGATCTATCTTTTGCCCATGACTGGTGTAGACAATACAGAGTTAGATGGACCAACAAGAAAGTAAGTTTCAGATGGATCTAATGGTATCAGGGACATCAGTTCACATACAAAAAGTTTCCTTCTATCTCATAAAAGTAAAAGGGGTTGGCTTCAGCAAATTTCATTTGGAAGAGCATACCATGACTGGTCTGCCATCACTCAGTAGGCCCATTGTGGTCCCAAGGTATTGTGGTCCCAAGCCAAAGATGGTGTAACTTCTCAGGCACATGGTCTTCTCAAGAGTGTCCTCCTCTTAGATTTCAGCTCATAGGGAGTTTCATAAAGAAGGAAGTGGTAGCCCAGATATTCTGGGCTCAGCTTGTGTAGGGCTTAAACATCATAGCCTATTGTGCACCTTGATTTAGTAGGGTGCTTCCTATTTCCCCACCTGATGAGAACTTCTAAAGATAGCATGTTGATTTTACCTTCTACTAGAGGAGAGATGAGTGGAGATTTGCAGTATTGTGTAAAATGTGGTTTATTTACATATATTCAGGTAGACTAGGTCTTAGATGCAGGCAAGCAGCAGTACGCTCCTATAAGGCAGCAGATCCAGTATCGGATCTGCTAGATGCTCATAGCCTTTCTGCACAAAGAAATTATTATCTACTTCTGGCTCCATCCCCAAATTTACCACTTTTCTTCCTTGAGACACAGAGATTTCCAAACTCTCAGGGCTCTGACCTTTCAAAAGTCTCAAAGAGAGCTTCATGTCAAGAAAACTTCCTTTAATTTTTAATTCCCAGAAAGATATGGTCCATGAATTCACATGCATGTGCCAGATCAAAGGTATGGCCACCACACCAGACATAATGAGGGTTCTTTGGTGCAGCATTACACACCAGCCTTTTGATGAGGTACATCCATCCAGATTTCACCATATCTTGTACGTGTGGAAGGAGAAAGAACGCCTCTTCTTAAAAGATGGCTTTGATAATTACTTCATTGTTCTGTGTGTGTTTGTGCGCCTGAGTGCAATGGAGCCCTGGGCTGGCCTTGCCTGTGTGAATCAAAATGGATTCTGAATACGGTCAGGAGGTTATGATCTCATTCTGGTTCTGACATTTGGTGTGAGCTGCTTCGGTGCTGATTTGCATGCTTTTCTTCCCAGCACTTCAGAAGATGCAAGCTCTTTATAGGGCTATTCTTTAAAATGGCCTCAGGAAATGCTCTTCGCATGCAGTAAACAGCCCTATGAACGACAGTCTGTGTCTGTATTTCAATTTTAAACCAAAGATTATTTCAGAAATAAATGTGGCAAAAAATGTAATAAGCTGATGTGTGGGTACGTGTGTGCATCAAGACTGTTAAGGCAATGCACATCTGATGAACGTCTAGGTGGGGAAGGCTGTAACCAGGTAGTCCAACTGCAAGACCCCCGGGCACTTCAGTGCCAGTGCCCTCCCTGGGATAGACCTGGAGGTGGACAGCAATTTATTGAGGTCATTATTTGATCAAAGCATACCCAACTTACCAAATTTCTCCATAAACAGGACAGGAAAACAAACACACTTGGAATCACCAGGGGCTTTCCTTCTTTTTAATCCCCTGATAAGGGGATCCCCTTTTTTTTTTAAGAAGCAAAGGGTTGAGGGGCTGGTCCTAGTTTAAACTGGGGTCTCATGCACTAACTCTGCACAGAAACATCTCTCTCCCTACATACCTTAGCATGTACTTAAAACCTGTTTCCCTATTTATTTATTTAGCTCCTTTACTGCTGAACAGCTGAATCTCTCAATAATCCATTAAAATACAATGTAAAATGCACCACACCCTAAAAACATTAGGAAAAAATACCATACTAAATATTTTAAAACTACATTTAAAACGTAGATTAAATTCCAATAACTTAAGCAAGATGAAACCCGACTGAACCTGTATTAAATGCTAACAAAGCCCTAACTAATTAAATGTCCTGCAGTAGAACAAAAATCTTGATCTGGTACTGAACGTATAGGAAGGTTGGTACTAGGTAGGGTAGCATCTTGGGGATGGCAGTTGGAGGCAGGACCCAGGGACTGACTGTAGTGCCTGAACAGATGGTGGTTAGGAGAGACGTTCAGTCAGGTATTGCAGTTCCAAGCCATGTAGGGCTTTATACTGAACTGAATTGCCCTTGGAAGCATATAGGCAGCTTTGTGTTGATGAGGAGGCCGAAGTTGTTGCATGCTACTGCAAATTTGTCCATGCTGGCTTGTATTTTATTTATTTATTTATTAAAACATTTTTATGCCGCCCCATTCGCCGAAGCCTCGGGGCGGCTTACAACAAAAAATTAAAATAACATTTTAAAATATATACAATAAAATACAAATATACACTATAAAACAAGCCGCCCTGGCCAAATAAAATTCAATAATATTAACATTTAAAATACTGCTTAAATAAAAAGGTCTTCGCCTGGTGCCGAAAAACAAATAACGACGGCGCCAGGCGGACCTCTCTGGGGAGCGCATTCCATAACTTAGGCGCCACCGCTGAGAAAGCCCTCCTCCGAGTAACCACCCTCCTAACTTCTTCCATGGAGGGCTCCCGGAGAAGGGCCTCTCCCGCCGATCTCAGGGGGCGGCTGGGCATATAAGGATGTAAGCGCTCCTTCAGGTATTTCCTGCTCTGATCCAGCATTCAGGGCACAGTCGTCAGCAAAAAGGAGGTCTCGTAGCACAGTCTCCTTTATCTTGGTGACAGCCTGGAGTCTTCGCAGGTTGAACAGTTTCCCTTCAGTCCTGTATTTCAGGATGACTCCCAAGGAGTTGTTCTGAAAGGCGTCTGTCAGCATGGCTGAAAACATTATGCTGAACTGGGTCGGTGCCAGCACGCACCCTTGCTTGACGCCATTTGTGGCGGGAAAGGCCTCTGAAGCTTCTCCGTCATCCAAAACATGAGCTGTCATGCCATCATGGAACTGACATACCATCAGGATGAATCTGTCAGGGCACCCAAACTTCGACATGATGCGCCACAGACCTTCGCGACTCACAGCGTCAAAAGCCTTGGTGTGGTCCACAGAGATGGTGTACAGTTCACGATTCTGCTCTTGACACTTCTCTTGGAGCTGTCGAGCTGCAAAGATCTTGTCCACAGTGCCACGCTCTTTGCAGAAGCCACACTGTGTCTCGGGTAGTAGACCCTGTTCCAGGTGGTCAGTCAGGCGATTCAGCAACACACATGCAAAGATCTTGCCTGCGATGGAGAGCAGTGATATTCCTCTATGATTATTGCAGACTTATTGATTTCCTTTCCTCTTGTAGAGGTGTACGATGGATGTGTCTTTCAGTTCCTGAGGAATGGATCCTTGATTCCAGAAGGACTGGAACAGCTGAGTGAGTTTGTTGGCAAGCACTGCACCACCTTCCTTATAGACTTCCGCTGGGATTGCATCAGATCCTGGGGTCTTGCCACTGGACAGCTGGCTGATGGCCTGTAGGGTTTCAGGCTTTGATGATTGGACATCCAGGCTGTGGTTGGTATCCGCCTGGGGCATTCTGTCAACCGCCTTGTTATTGATGGAGGATGGGTGGTTCAGTACGGATTGGAAGTGCTCAGCCCAACGCTGTAGAATCAGAGTCTTCTCAGTAATGAGAGTTGCACCATCTGAGTCCAGTAGAGAGGAGCTCCCTGAGGGCTGAGGTCCGTACAAGGATCTGAGGGCTTCGTAGAATCGTTTGGCATCGTTTCTATCAGCAAACTTTTGGATTTCATCTGCTTTGGCACTCAACCAGGAGTCCTGCATCTTGCGAAGCTTGCTCTGTACAGTCCTGCAAGCATTGTTGAAGGTGTTTTTCTTCGCTGTTGACAACGGGTCGTTCTGATGAGCACGGTGAAGGCGGTGCTTTTCGGCAAGTAAGGTCTTGATCTCTTCATCGTTTTCATCAAATCAGTCCTGCTGTTTCCTGTGTGAGGGTCCAAGAACCTTTAGTGCAGAAGAGTGCACAATATCCCAGAAGCGTTCCCAGTTCTTCTCAGCATTTTCCTCTAATTGCAGCTCTGAGAGTTGGTTGTCAAGATCTGCTAGTGAAGCTGCTGTGTTGGGGTTCCTCAGTTTACTGACGTTGATCTTTTTCATCACAGCTTTGTTTCCCCGTGGATGTCTCTTTGGCTTGATGAGAAGGCTTAATTTGGAGATGATGAGTCTGTGGTCAGTCCAACAGCCAGCACTCGGCATGGCCTTGGTCACCCTTACATCCTGTCTGTCTTTCCTCCGCACGCTGACATAATCAATGAGATGCCAGTGCTTGGAGCATGGGTGCATCCAGGATGTCTTTTTGTGAGTGGGCAGGCAGAAGATGGTATTAGTGATGATCAGATCATGAGCTGCACATGTCATCAGTAGTAGTAGGCCATTGCTGTTAAATTTGCCGATTCCATTTTTTCCAACGACGCCATCCCAGGCAGAGTGAACAGATCCTACTCTCGCGTTGAAATCTCCAAGTAGAATCAGCCTGTCAGTGCGCTTCATGGATGAGAGTAAGGCATCGAGATCTTCATAAAACTTGTCCTTTACTTCATCCAGATTCGTCATTGTGGGTGCATAGGCACTGATCAGTGTGGCTTGCTTTCCTCTCGGTAGTGGGAGATGCAGTGTCATGGGTCGGTCATTCATGCCCTTGGGAAGACTGGCAAGTATGGGGACAAGATGATTCTTAACCACAAAGCCAACTTCAGATTCACGACGTTCGTCTCTGCTACGTCCACACCAGAAGAATGTGTAACCGCCTCCTGTTTCTGTGAGCTGACCTTCATTGGCTAGGCAAGTTTCACACAGGGCTGCAATATTGATGTTAAATCTTGCGAGCTCGCTGGCGACCAGGGCTGTTCTTCTTTCTGGTCGATCTGCTGAGGGGTTGTCTTGAAGCGTGCATACATTCCATGTGCCAATGGTGAGTGGTGTTACCTTGTGTCTTGTTTGAAGTTTTGTTGTTTGACCACATGAGATGGGATCCCCTCCGGCTGTGGTAGGCTGGCCAGGGTTCTGTGAAGCAAACAATGTTTAGGGCACCTTTTCTAGCCCCTTGCTCTTGCTACGGAGGTGAGCATTGCAGTCCTAAAGAGGGCTGCTCAGTCACTCAGGTAGATGCCAAATCCAGCTGTTGCTTTGGTCAGCAAGAAGATGACCATTAGACCTGAGCCGCCTGTGTGCAGGTCCACGGCTACAGCTCCCAGTGTATCCACACCTGCTGCTTCATTGCTCGCCCATCGCCGTAGGACTTTGAGGTTGAACTGAGGATGTCAAGACTTGCGTGTGGATTGGATTAAAGTGAGGGAGAGGTGCGCATTGTCAGCCTCACTCTCTCTTCCCAGAATCCATCTTGCTCCAGTGGCAGGACAAGAGTCGAGATGGTTGGAGATGGGCTGGGCGTGGTGGTTGACCAGGGCAACTTCATGTCTTGCCGTGCTCTTAGCATACCACAACACTTGCAGAAACTGCCTTTATGACCGTTGGTCCTGTTCTAGTAGGTCTCATCCGCTCAATCCGCTGAGGTCTGTCTTCACATGCTCAGGACAGACAAATCCCTATCTCACTGAAGGTCTTGACCCAGTGCCTACTCTCCACCTGGTTTGGCCAGCCTGTCAAAGCTGTTGCCCGGGTGTGGCTGCTGCGCATGCTACAGCTACTGGGAGCCACAGGTAAGAACTGGGTGACAAGTGGGGACCAATGGTAGGTGAGCTGCCCTATGAGGACACAACATGCCCCTGCACCAGAGGTGCTGCCCCTCCCTGATCACCCCATACACCCCAAAGTAGGACATATGGCCACCTCAAGGAGCAATGGCACCAGGTCTCCTGATGCCTTTGTCTTTAGTGAAACACAGCTGCAGCATGTGTGATGTTGTAGCTTCCTATTGTCCTTGAAAGTCATGTGCACATGGACACAGTCTTTGAGGACATGTGTAGGACATTGCCATATATATACTTTATTTTATTTGTAATTGTTTGGTCCTATGGGCCTGAGCACTAGATCTTTTCAGCTCCTGTATTAGTGCAATCTATGTATATGATGCTCAAGTTGGTCTTGCTTTGTGGAGAGAAAAGCAGCAGCAACTTGGAAAAAATTGATGTGGGGCAAGGATTGAACAGACTTTATATGGATTTCCCATATAAAGTTTAGTCCCAAGTTCTATTCCCTGTATGAACGTGTTTAATTCTGATGCAGGCCCACAGAATGATCTGTCCCCAAACAAGGCACTGCCACAAAAAGAAGGAGTTAACTAAGGATGGTTAAGAACACCTTTATATATTGAAAAATAACCTTGCTTCTAATGTGACCCCAATGTTAAATTAGAGAAAAAACATGTTTCGGTAACCAGATGTTTGAGAAACACTGATAACATAAATAAGAAAATAAGCATAAAATCATATCAGTAAATGAAAATAGATAAAATCACTCTAACAGACTTCCTAAATAAAGAAAAAGGAATTGGCATCCTGCCCCAAGAGGTGGCCTTTTTCATGTGGTACATTTTTTAAAAATATTGATTGCTTGGATATGTTGGCATGAAAAGTATTAGAGAACTGGCAATGCATTCATAATAACCAGGAATTAATAAATAGATGAAAACAAATGGCAGTATTAAACACACACAAATGAATCATCCAAACAAATGCTGAAGCCAAATTACTTTATGGAAATCAGTTTCTTTTGTAGTATACATATTCCACAAATGGTATTTATAGGATTCCAGTGCTTCTTTCAGAAGGATTATATTTTTCACAGATTTCTAGCCACACTTATTAATGTATGTCTTTGTTTAGAGAAAAAGTCAATCAGAGATCTTATAACTGCTAGAGCTATTTATTCAGTGACTTAATGAATTAGTGTGTATGTGATTCACTTATATGCCCACTGTTTAAAATTCTACCATTCATGGGAAGAAAGCTTCTCACTAATATAAAGAAGGGGTTTGTATCAGTAAAGGGCTGTGACCAGGCCAAATCTTTTATGGCCTGTGGTGAAATACCATGCCAGTTAACCTGGACCAGAGTCAGTAGCATCTTTAATTAAGAAAGTAGTAATTACCCAAAGAAATTACTGCTTTTCCTTTTCAAGATGCTCCTCAGACTCTTGTCCTTGAAGATGAACTATTATGAAGAAGGAAGTAACATAACATTAATTTGTACAGCGGAGAGAAATAATGGGCTGGTGAGGACAGGATGAGCCAAAGGTTTATGGCTACACAATGCTACCACTTACTTCAGTATGTCCCTTTGTTAGTCAAAGAAGCATGAGGTAATTGGAATGTATGTATAAAGTAGGACAGAAAATTAATTAGCCTGGAGCCATGTGCTGAAGCAACATAGATATGGTGGTGTGTTTTGCTGTGATGTTGGCTGTGGATTTGCCATCTGTGTTTGAAGGGCTGCTGGAGGACTGTCCTCTGTTTTGAAGACATCCTTTGTCATACATATTTGAAGGGCTGCTTTGTCCAAGACAAAGACGAAGGACCTTTTGAAGGGACAGCTGGCCCTTGATGCTGCCCATCCAGAACTCCTGGCCAACAGACTGAGCAAGGCCCTCAGGTCACCCGATACATTACATGGGCTTTACTGCAAGAATTGCTAGCAGGTTATTAAGGTTCAACAGGTAATGTAGTGAACTTTCCCTCTGTTCCAAAACAGAATAGTCTCTTAAAGACCTGTCAAGGCTCATGGTTCTGAGCTTGTTAGGAAGAGCATCAGAGATAACTGCCTCAAAATGGTCTTCCCCAGCCATTCTGTAGAAAAACCCTTCCTTTGCCTGTCTTTGCAGTGCGAATGAGGCAGTTTACTTAACAGGAGCACCTTCATTCCCAGGAAGAAGGATGGGATCCTATTTACCAAGGAAGGAAGTTTCAGTCCCCTGCTTTCTAGTTCAACCAACATGTAACAGAGCACGCTGGCTGGCTGGATTTGGCAAGCACAGGTTCCTGTGGTGTGGCTGCTTGACAGGTAAGCCATTGTATCACTTGTTGTGTGTGGCAATGGCACTGCTGCTGTTGAGTCTCATTATCAGTGCAATCATAAGAAGGAATTGAGTACACATGCCACATGCTCTTGATACTGGAAATCTGGAAATGTGTATAAGTAGTCGCCATGCCGTCTTTCTGTAGTGCCATGCCCCAGGCACTACAGAATCCCAATCCCAATCTTTGGGATTGGCATGTGTACGTGCATGGCTTTCCTGCATAAAAGCATCCCTGTTGTCCTATTCTACTCCCTTGTCTTAATCTCTTTTGTCTAGTGCCCATGCAGATACATTTCTTTAACAGTACTGTGAAGGGTTGGTGGGGCTCACCATCTTCTATCCATCCAAGGAGGATGTGCCTCAGTGAGTAAAGAGGCAATGAAGCTGATGTCCTGGGGCATCAAGACCTTCCACAGTGGGGCATTGGGTGGGGAGGCGTGTGCACAGCCCAGCTCTGAGCACCCAGCTCTGAGCACCCAGGGGAGGCAGGGCAGCACTGGAGGGATAAAGAGGAGACAGAGGAGAGCAAGCAGGAGGATGTGGAGGTGGACGTGATGGTGAGAGAGAGAGAGGAAAGTGACGGTAGGAAGGCAGAGGCAGTAGGAGAATGGGACTCAGGGGGCAGGAGAGGAGCTTAGTCCCTATAGTCTGAGTGTTGGCAGGCAGTGGGGAAGACGCTGCTCCGTGGCCTGGCCAGGAAAGTCAGGAGCATGCCTGAAGTTAAAGAAACAGTTCTCTTTTCAGCTAAGTGACCAGGTGGCCCTGTAAGAAGCAGCCAGGTGGCCCAGCTGTATCTACCAAGGATTGCATTAAAGGTGTTGCACTGCTGACTAAGATTGTTCATGGTGATGGAAGCAATGGAGCAGCGGAGGTTGATGTTTTTCTCCCCACTAACACAATCATAAGTACATACTAACAATTTCTGCAACTCTGGGAGAGAACTTTGTAAGATCCGTGGTAAAAGGCATTGTCCTTTTGTTCTTGGCCAGAGGAGAAGAATTGATCCTCTTGGGTTGGGATGAACTGTCTTGGAATCTGTCTCTCCAAGCATTGCAGGACATCCTCTTGTACTCTGTCTGGTCTCGCAAAGCATTCCAGGCTGAGAGAAAGTCTGTGAATGCTTGTGGCCCCCTGGTTGCACAACCGGCAACCTTCTTTGGTGCTGGGTCCAGTTGCCATTTGGGCATGGGAGAAAGGCACTGCTGGTGGTTTTGTGGGCTCCTTTCCTGGTGAGCCCTCAAGACCAGTCTTCTTTTGTGGCAGCCAAATGGTGGCTACACCTGACATGGAAGGGGGAGGGTGCTTGTGCAGCACCTGGGTTGATTCTTAGTGAGCCCTCCATGAACGCAGGGTGTGCTGCCCAGGAGTTCAGATTCAGGGCTGTTGCAAAGCACACTGGAGTTGGGGAAATGGGCCAGGGCCGATGGAGTTCCACCTCCAGACAGATTCCTCATACCTCCCTAGCACTCATCCAAGCACCTTTGGAAGCCCGTGGTACATCTCCTGGCTTTTTCAGGAAGCCAGTAGATCACAGAAAAGGGGAATATATGCTTTTTAGATTCTTTCTATGTACACTGAAATCTTAAGTGAGAAGCCTCGGCTGGACCAGGTTCACAGGGCTGAAACACCTAGTCACAGTCCTGCACACTAGGGTAAGATGTGTTGTATCTCTATTTAAATTAATGTAATTATTTCTGAGATTGCATCTCTCTTTTATGTTCTTGTAATGCCAAGGAGGATTCACTCTTGTCTCTTTTTTAGGGGTGGATTTCCTCTTTTTCTGTGATGTGTAAGTTGCATTACTGCTTTTAAGATGGTAAAAGTTTTCTTGGTAACATGGAACTGAAGACCCATGAAGGGGCATCATCATGATGCATTTCCCCACCCTGTGCAACTGAGATCCTAGCAGCCAAAGCAAAATCAATGCACATAACCTGTAGCTTATCAGTATGTTCAGTATCCTCTAGCTTACACCTCTGTTCCACACAATGGCCAATGAGATACCAATGGAGAAGAAAATTAATAGTTTCAGCCCATATCCTGTAGTGATTTCTCTACCCCAAGTTCGCATGTTTACACATAAGCAGACCTACAATCCATTTCTTCTACCATATTATCCCATGCAGGATAACACACAGAAGCTCTAAATTTCAGCCACCTGCTTTTTACAGATTTTGTATCAGCCACACACACCTGGGACAAGAAATACTCCCAAAAAGCTGTGTAACCATAGGCATAAAATTTTAACTACAGGTTTTCTTAGTCTGTAATGAGTGTGAGGCAGAGAAACAAATCTCCCCCCATCCCAAAAAAGCCTGAAATCTACTGTTCTGCTGATTGTTAAGTTGGCAGGCAAATACATTGTTATGCTGATTGAAGGCTGATAGGTCAAAGGGTTCTTGTGTTGATTGTGCCTTGATGCAGGAAAGATTCCATTTGAAATTATCTACATACGAACTGAAACCTGAATTCCATGTGTTATATTGATTCTTATTTCTTGGCGAAACATTCAGTCAAACAATGGACTTTCATAGGGAGAGTCAACCTCACCAGAGGCAATTTGTGTCTGGGATACACAAAGACCCCTAAAACAGCTAGTTTTAAGAGGCTTTATTATCACATGCTGAAGAGATTCCACTGGTGATACTATGAAGTGTGGAAGTACCCAGGTAACTAGATACCTCCAGCTCAGCTGTGACACTTATTGGCTGACTTTCAGCTAAAGATGGATGCCCAGTCTGATGTGCCTCACAGGGTTGCTCTTAGGAGGATAAAATGGAGAAGAAAAGATCCTTCTAAGATGTCTTTGGTTCCATACACAAGAAAGCAAGGCAGGCACAGATATAATGCAACAACAATGACTAAGGGCAAGTGAGTGTGTAGAATTCTACCTATTTAAGTGGATGGGCTGTGAGTTCTGGCTGAAGAACATATAAACACAGGTTCAGCTATGGAAGAGTCAGTCCAAGTCAAGAGGATGGAAACTGGAGTCAGCAGGAAAGAAAAAGCCAGAAGAGAGTCAGAAGGGACTCAAGAGTGACTCAAAGGAACCTGAGAGAAGATTGAGGAACTTGTAAAAGCAGCAGAGGTGGAGGGCAGAAGGAGGCCTGTGGGCAGAGGCTGGGATTGCTTGAGGCAGGAATTTGGAGAGCTGTGCAAGTGAGGAGAGGCCGTCTCCTGAGGCAGCCCTCAAGAAGAAGCTGTGACCAGAAAATGGGCAGGAGTCATAGAATAGTAGGGTCGGAAGGGCCAAGAAGGCCACTGAATCCAACCCCCTGCTAGGGCAGGATGCCAGTTACACCATCCCACTCAGATAACTGTCTGATTTCTTCTTGAATGCCTCTAGTTTGGAAGAGCACAGAACACCTCTTGGCAACTGGTTCCACTGTTGCATTGCTCTTACAGTTAGGAAATAATTCTTCCTTGTGTCAAGCCTGCACCTGGTGTACGGTAGTTTGACTGCATTGTTCCATGTCCTACAATCTGGGATGAATGAAAATAGGTCTTCTTCTTTGTGACAGCCTTTGAAGTACTTGTAGAGTGCTATCGTGCCCCCTCATAGTCTTATCAAGACTGAACAGGCCTAGTTCTTTCAGCCTCTTTTCATAAGACTTATTTTCCAGGCCTGGCATCATCTTTATTGTCTTTCTCTGAACCCTGTCCAAATTATCAGCATCCTTTTTAAACTTGGGGGCCCAAAACTGAATGATGTATTCCAGGTGAGGTCTGACTGATGTAGAGTAGAGGGAAATGAGTCCTTCTCCTTTTCTGGAAGTGATATCTCTATGCATCCCAATGTAGTGTTTACCGTTTTTTGCATCTGCTTCACTCATATTTAGTTGCTGTCTACAACAGCTTCAAGGTTCTCTTTGTTCTGAGTACTGTTGACCCAAGTATTCCCCATCTTGTATTGATGCAGCTGATTTTTTTTTTTTTTTTGGCCTAGGTAAAAAAAGGGACTAATGATTTGGAATTTGTCCCTTTGAATTTCATTCTGTTGTTTTCTGCCCAGCATTCAAACTTGTCTATGTCCCCCTGAATCTTCTTTTTATCTTGCAGGGTGTTAGCTATTCCACCCAGTTTAGTATCATTCACAAATTTAATTATCATTCCCTGGATTTCCTTATGAAGATCATTACTAAAGATGTTGAAGAGGACTGGTCCTAGGACTGAGCCCTGTGGTACCCTGCTCATAACATCTCTCCAGGTTGAGAAACTACTATTGATGATCACTCTCTGTACCTATTTTGAAGGCAGTTGTAGATTCACCTAATAGTAGTTCTGTCATGTTTACATTTTTCTAGTTTATTTATTAGGATGTCATGGGGTAATTTGTTGAAAGCGTTAATAAAGTCTAGATAACTCATGTCCTCTACATTTCCTAGGTCCATTTGGGTAGTAATCCAGTTGAACAATGAGATTAAGTTAGTTTGGCATGACTTCTTAAGAAATCTGTGTTGGTTTTTTTTTATCTCTACATTTTCTTCAAGGAACATTCAGACTGATCTTTTAATGATTTGCTCCAGTAATTACTCAGGGATTGAAGTGAGACTGACTGGTCTTTAGTTCTCTGGTTCATCTCTTCTCTTTCTTGTAGATGGGGACCATATCAGCTCTCCTTTATTTGTCTGGCACTTCACCTGTTCTCCAAGTTTTGTCAAATGTTATATATAGTGTCTCAAAGAACCAGTTCCTTTAATATTCCAAGAGGGCACCCATCAGGGCTTGAAAATTTAAATGCGTCTAGCTTTTCAAGGTGCTCCTTGACCATTTGTCTGTTGATCTTAGGCTGCCATTCTTCTCTTTTATTTTGGGTTTCCTCCTCTATAGACAGGTCACATTTTCTCCTGTGAGAGGAGACTGAACCAAAATAAGAGTTGAAAACTTCTGCCTTTACCTCATCACCCATTATCTTTTTGTCATCCTTGATGAGCTGCTGTATGCCCCTATCTTTTGTTTGTCTTTTACTTTGTACATAGCTATAGGAGGCTTTCTTATTATTTTTTAGCATGCCTTGCTAGTCTTTGTTCATAACTTGCTTTAGCCTTCTTGACTCCCTCTCTACAAGTCTTTGCTGTCTGTTTATACTGTCTGTTTTGAGGCTTGACCTCCAGTGATTGCTGGACTAGAGTGGGAACTGAAGAAGTCTTGAGAGGCCTTCTTTGCATTCAAGTGTTCAATAACCCTACCAGAAAGCTAATATAACCCTCAGAAAAGTCAGTGAGTAAACTGGGATGGTGCCTTGATGGCTGTGCAGTGGTCAGGGAGTGATACTAGTGCTGAGCTAGCTACTTAATGCTGTGGCAATACATGCATTGTTGATGTGGAATCCATTAAAAGGAAACAGTTATCTGCAGAAAGCAATGAATTATTACATTTCAAATAGGAGTTTCATTTAATGGAACATACTTGGCCCTTGTTATGTTTATTTATAATTTTGAATAGATATATTCTCTCTCTAACTAACTGAACCTCTTACTCAGTTTTGTCCCATGCCAGCTAGTGTATGGGATAATGAGTAGTTGGGAAACAAATGAATAATACCTTTTGGTGGTAGAGGAACTTGGAAGTAAAAGAGAGAGGGGCAAAGTGAACTTCCATTTAAGTATTGCTACTTTTCTTCAATGCAGAGGTGGTCCTATTAGCTTTGTTGTTGTCATGTGCTTTCCAGACCTATGGCAACCCTGAGAATGAATGCCTTCCAGAATGTCCGATCCATGACACCCAGCTTAGCTCTTGTACATACAAGGCTGCATCTTCCTTTATGCAGTCAGTCCATCTCATACTTGGTCTTCCTTTACTTCTTCTGCCTTCACCTTCCCTAGCATGATGGTCTCCTTCATTAGGTTTTTCCTTCCCATGATGTGTCCAAAGCACGACAGCCCCAGTGTTGTCATTTTGGCTTCAAGGGAAAGCTCTGGCTTGCTTTGGCCTCTGACACACTTGCTCACTTTTCTGTTGGTTCAGGGCTCACACCTGGCCATGCTAGTGCACCTGGGGTGGCAGGATATCTTCAGCCAGGCCTATGGGCCTTGTATGGTGAGTGCCCTCTGGTCCTCTACTATCCACTTTGCGTTGCCATCAGGTTTACAAGAGAAACAATCCATTTCTCATTTCCTGTTTCTGCATGCTTTGAGCATTTCCCGTGCTTTGCATCTTCTGCTCTCCCTCCCAGCCAATGAGCCAAGCACCGATGCCTTCTTCCTCCCCAACCCCTATTTTAGCTGGTTATCAAAAGGCCCATATGCTAGCTAATCTATCAGAGACGCAAGATTCTTCCAGCAGCATCCATTCCAGCTATTGGCTGGCTCTGCAGGCAGCTGTGCTGGTGGCTTGCTTCCAGTCTCTCCAAAGTGGTTGACTTGTTCTTGGAGAAGCCATTTCCTTTGGACTCCCTTTTTAACTCTAGGGAACTGGCATGCAACCTCTCTATTTACAACTCGTGTTCTAGCCTAACAAGACTCACTGCAAGCATCCTGTCACAAAATTATTTCTCCCCCTTGCTTCTTTGGCTGCATCTTTAATTTCTGCTTTGGGCAGCCAAAGGGGCTGTTGTTGCCTAGAGAACAGAACATGGAACTAATAAGACACAACCAATTTTATTTTAAATTAAAGTCAGCACCTCCTTTTGTGTTCATTTCCTCTTTGCAAGCACCTCCACCACAGCATAATAATGAATGACAACCAGCCAAAATTAAAATCTTGAGCTTATGTTTTGCCTGCAACCTCAATAAAACAGATCAGCTTACTGTGTTTTTCTCTGTCATTCTCTCAAACAGCAAAGCATAAACACTCCAGACTCCATCTATCCAATTTTAATTTGCCCCCCTCCTTCCACCTTGAAGCCATTTATTACAACTTGCTATTTTCATCTTGAAATCTATGGATATTGTTCCTTGGGTAGCCAGAGAGGTCACTGTTGAGTTTTTAAAACTGAGTCTCCCCCTCTCTCCCTCTCTCTCCTTGCCTAAGACTGAATGCCTGGCTTAATGTATATTATGTGTACCTTAAAAGTAAAGATGCTGCAGGGAGATAAAATGAGGCTTTAATTAGCAACAGTAAAATACTGGAACACAGAACACAGAAAAGATGGCATCAAAACATAATATCCATTTTTAATTATATGGTCCATAGCTCCTTCCCATGAAAGTTGTTTGTTAAATGTAGCAAATTTAGTATTCACCGAAGGGCACTGATTTTAATTGTTGTCGACTGGACTCAGAGGACAGTTTCACACATGCATGGTCATTCCTTGACGATGGAAGCATCAACTGCAGAGATCAAATGCCTGACTCTGCTAAATGATGAATGCCTCCTTCTCTTGCCAGGTTATAGCAAAGGCAAGTCTGCCTTCCAGTTATTGCCGCTATGATACAAGAGGGCAATGCATCCCATAGTCAGAAAGAATTCCCTCCTAATCATTTAAGATGAAAGGCTAATATAGGTCAACCAAGATGGAAATATATATTCTCCTTTGTGTGGAAAATGCCAAGGTGGTTGCATTTTAATCTGAAGGGCAGCAAGGCAGGATGGATGTTAGAACTCTAAATGTACAACTTCTTCCATCAGAGCTGAGATTCCAGACTCCACCCCTCTCCCAAAGTAAAATGCCTTAAAGAGACAGGCCTCTGACCTGGAGCCTGGCTTTTCTCCATTTCTCCAGAAGCTCATGCCACAGCACTGCTAACAACACCAGAGTTGTGCTGGCTTTGGCCTGGAGATAGGTGGGGGACGATAATTGTTGTGCAGACTCTCTGACATCAAAAACTTGGGTTCTGAGCTCTCTGGTTTTGCAGGGATGCTTGGGTCTAGTACCTGTGTTGGCACACTATTTCCTCAGCATGGACCATTCAGTTCTGATCTCCAGGGCTTCCTACTATCTGCTACAGGAAGCAGCTGCCTCACTCTGCCTAATGCTAGGGCTGGTTCTGTGGTGATACCTGCATTACCGTGTACCTATCTGTATGTTAATATGCATGCATTCATTCTAGGGGCCAGCAAATCAGCATTTGAGCTCATTCAGGTTCTCCAGTTTCCACCCTGCAGTGCATTCCAGCTCATCTCATGTCTATATCAGACTGGGGGCTTAGCTTCTTCTGCCTGAAAATTGATGCATATTTTTCTATGCATTTTACTAAACTGGATGCTACACTCAGCTTCCGGGGCCTTCCTCTGGGTACCAACCCATTGAGAAGCCCAGAGGGTGGAAGCAAGAGGGAGTCTTTTTGGTGGTTGCCCTGTCTTTGGCATCTCCCTGCTGTGGCCCATCTGGTGCCAAATTTGCCTATTTTCAGCATCAGGACAGTTCTCTTTGTAGAGGCCTTTAAAGTCTTCCCTGGTCATTCATGGTCCAGGTGCCTTTTATTCTTGGCTGGCTCTTTTAACTGTCTGTTACTGTTCTAATGTTTTATGACATTTTATATCATTTTTGTTGTTTTTATCATTGTGTTTTATTGTTTTTATACCTTTTGTAAGCTGCCCATAGAGATTTAGCTATGAGAGGCATAGAAATGTAAACAACAACAACAGATGTATGTATTAATAGTGTGCATTTTTCTCCTATATACTAAAATATGTGTGGGTGCATTTTTCCTAACATGTGCAGTTTCCATGCATGTTTTTCAAATGAATGTGTTTTTCAAATGAAATGGTTTGTTCCTGTGTGACCAACACTGCAGGATTGGAAATGTATGAGTTTCAAATTGGAGACTGATTTTAGGTCCCAGCTTGGTTCAAGGAGAAGCAAATTGGGTAAATTCTAATCAGAAACCAATACAGTTCTTACCCACAAGTAATTCATTCATTAATTTGAGAATTTATATGCAACTCTTCTAATGAATATACATTACTCAGAACAGCTTACAATAGGATGGTACCACAGTGTAAAATAAATCAGTGGAAATCACATGGGAAACCTTGGTGAAACCTTACCATTGTGGGTCTGTCATGTCATTGAGACCCAGGTCCAGAGTTCCTGCATGGTAGCAAACCATGAAACCATGGAGTGAATCAATAATCTGTTCCAAAGTTCTGTGCTTCACTGTGGCTTCTCCAATAATTCAGACTTGGAACTGCTATTTCATTGTTGTTGGAATGAAAATACCACAGAGTCCTCAGGCAAGAGCATCTGTGGAAGCAGACACTTCTGGCCTTCAATCTCCATTGCCCAAAGCTCTCTAGCAACAGGCATCTCCTTGCTCACTTTATTCTCATTGGGTTAGTGATATGCCCATCTACGTTTTAACTTTTGGAATCGGGGAGACAGTGTGAGCATACATGGGAGAAGGGGGCAGCCTTGGTGAACTCATTATTTTCATTTAATAAAACTCTTGGTGGGAGCTGGAGCAGCTGGGAACCATTGTGGGCACGCATGTATACTCAGGAAGGGGAAGGGTGGAAGTGGTCTCAAGACAGCAGTGGGCCTAGCAGGAGCAGGCTGCTGTAGCCCATGGGCAAGAACAAGGAAAGGCTTGGTATTTTGTTCACAAGGACTACCAAGATGCATGGTGAACTGGCAGGATGGAATGGGAGCCTGGAAAACATGCTGCCCAGGTAACCATGTGATTGTCTAACCACCAAGTTTGGACAAAAACCTGTGGGCTGTTGAACAACACAGTGCTTTTATTTATTTATTTATTTATTTATTTATTTATTTATTTATTTAAAACTTTTCTAGACTGTCCCTTACTGAAGTCTCAGGGTGGTTTAACAATAGAAAAATGTAAAATAAAACACAACATCCTAAAAATGCAACTGACAATAAAACCCCAATTAAAACAGTCAGATCTTAAAACATGGGGAAAATAAAATTTTTTTATCTAGGCACCAAAAAAAATGAAGTGACAGCACCAGGCAAACCTCTCTGGGGAGTGAGTTCCACAATTTGGACACCACCACAGAGAAGGCCCTCCTAATCTCCTTCAGGGAGGGCACCCGGACAAGGGCATCTGCCCCAGATTTTAAGGTGTGGGCAGGCGTGTATGGAAGGAGACACTCCTTCAGGTAACCAGGCCCTAAGCTGTTTAGGACCTTATAGGTCATCACTAGCACCTTAAATTGGGCCCGGGCTTCAACTGGTAGCCAGTGTAGGTGGAAAAGGACCGGAGTTATATGTTCATACTTGCTGGACCCTGTTAACAACCTGGCAGCTCTATTCTGGACCAGTTGAAGTATCCAGACCATCTTCAAAGGCAGCCCTATGTAGAACGTGTTACAATAGTCAAATTGGGAAGTTACCGGAGCATGGGTCACTGCTGCCAGGCACTGCCCATCCAGATAGGGGTGCAATTGACAGATCAGCCGAAGTTGAAGGAAAGCACTCCTTGCCACAGCCGCCAACTGGGATTCCAGGAACAGCTCCAGGTCGAGGAGCACTCCCAAACTGTGCACCCTGTCCTTTAGAGGGAGTCCAGTCCTGTCCAGAAATGGGTTGGAAACACCTACCTGGGAGGCTAAACTGCCTACCAGCAGGACCTTCATCTTGTCTGGATGAATCTTCAATTTATTGGCCCTCATCCAGCCCATCACCATGACCAGGCACCAGTTCATGACCTCCACTGCCTCACCTGGATTAGAAGTAAAAGAGAGGTAGAGCTGGGTGTCATCAGCGTATTCTGCAGCCCAAACCTCCTGATGATCTCTCCCAGCAGTTTCTTGTAGATGTTAAAAAGCATTGGGATAAAATGGAACCCTGCAGAACTCCATGGCAAAGCTGCCATAGTGCAGAGCCACAATCCTCCAGCACCACCTTCTGAAATCAGTCAGCCAGGTAGGAGTGGAACCATCGCAGAACAGTGCCTCCAACTCCCAACTCAGCCAGCCTCCAACTCCCAACTCAGGATACCATGTTTGTTGGTACCAGAAGCCACTGAGAGGTCCAGGAGAACCAATGGGGATGCACTCCCTCTGTCTCTTTCCCTGCACAGGTCATCATACAGGGTGACCAAAACAGTTTCCATTCCATGACCAGGATTAAAGCCAGACCAAAATGGGTCCAGATGGTCAGTTTCATTCAAGAGAGACTATTTACCAGGTCATGTGAACCCAGTCAATATAAAATGTGTAGATGTGTTCCCAAACTGGAAAGATCTTAGACTTACATGGTGCCATCTTTACTTTGGAGCTCAACTGCTTCTGTTGGTGCCGCAAAATATCACTTCAGCCTCTGAAACAGTGTCAACAGCAACTTTCTCAACGTGGTGTTCAGGTGCTTTTGATGACAACATCCAACATTCCTGACCCTTGGCTGGCTGGCTGAGGAAGGCTGGTATGGAGAAGTGGTCTTTAAAATTCTGTAATTCAAAGCCTTTTGTAAATCTCAGCTTCAGTATTTAATGTTTTGCTGCATCAATCTTCTTCCTTGCCTCTTCTCTTGTTTTTCATCCTTCAAATATGCTTAAAAATGTCCTCCTCCACAGATGAGCACAACATTTATGCAACCCACCTTATGTCAGAGTATGAGCCAATAGTGTGTCATCAGCCATTATCTGAGGATCAGTAACTGAAACCACATGTAGGCAGAAGGTCCATCTCCAGATGTCTTGGATGTCAGCTGTCAGAAGCCTCTATGAGCATAGGCAGTGGCCAGGAATGCCGGAAGCCAAAATCCCAAATATATGGGGATCCATTTTGTTCCCACCCCTTGCCTAGGGAGTAGAGTAGACCTGCAGAATAAAGAGCGGACTATCTACCAGCTGTGAAGCCAGAGTGCTTTGATTTTAGTTGACTGAGTGGCCGTGTTCCAATGACAGATTAAATCCAGCTACTCAACAGGCTTGTGGACCAGGCTGAAATGGTTTGTACTCTGCAAATTGCAACACTGCAGACATTCTACAAGCATGAAATTGCCTTGCAAAGGGGGATCAGATGAATCCCCGCTCAGCACTGTGTGTGCCTGAGATACAGAGGAAAGGGGAGGCAGCAGTGAATAAAAATCCCAGTTAAAATGCAGCAGACAAAATAATATACACATCAATCAGTGTCTAGTAACACTCTCCATAATGTTACTTATTACAGGTTTTCATCAAATATGCATTGTTCTCATGAGCAGCATGCTACAAAGACATTTTAGAGTAAAATTATATGAAAAAACTTAGAAAAGATTGTTCTCCATTTTTGTGGTGAGGATGGGGGAAATGCAGTGCTATTAAAAAACAACAACACATCTTCATTATTATGGAAAGAACCAAATAAATCAAACGGTTTACACTGACAAGATTTTTACCAGGAATTCTAAGCCTTTGCAATACTCCTTGTATTACCCAATAAACATCTAAAGCAAAATCAATCATGAGGCTGTTCATGGTAAGAATAATGGGACACATTTTACCATCACAGTTCTGCGAAAGTTTTCCTAGGATCTATTTATTAGAATGACATTGGTATAAATATGAAAAAGCACATGATGTAAAATTGCCATGTGACTCTAAGACTGTGTCTCCCAACTTCTGAAGCATCTTTTTTTCTGCAAGAATATTGAATGATGGCAACAGGGGAGTCTCTGTCCATCCCACAGGATGTGGCTTAAGGGTGAGAAACCAAGGGCCAGAGGAACTCATGCAGGGGAGGAAAGACTCAGAATCTGTGGGATTCCTGGTGCTGGAGGAGCACCACAAAGCGGGATTTGGTCCTGATATGCGCAAGAGCCAATCAAGCGCTCCAACATGTGAAGTGGAAGATACTTCCTTCTGCAGAAAAAAATCTCTGCGCACAAGGTAAGCAAAATGGAGTCCTGGAAGGAGGGGAGGGGGAAAACTACTCTTTTATTTATTTATTTATTTATTTATTTATTTAGGAGACTTCTATGTCGCCCCATTCGCCGAAGCTTCAGGGCGGCTCACATTTTACAGGACTGTAAACAAATGCTAACATAGTCTTGTCCTTCAGGGTCATGGAACTGCCTAAACCGATGTGTGGGCACATCTGGGGAAACTCAGGTCTGTCCTTCAGTGTTAGGCTGAATGTACTTACAAAGCACTCTTTATAACTTTGCAGTCCATGCGCAAAGACCTTTAGGACAGACCAGGAGATGCAGGGACATCTGGAGCATGGCGTGCATTCATGCTCTCTCTCCATCTCCTCTTTGGATCTACATGGGGTGGATGTCTGCATAGACCTGTTGAATTTCTTCTGTCACAGATGAGGAACTGTTCTCAAGAGTTTAGCTGAATTCAAGCATTCAATTTGAGGAGGCATAACCCTTATCTTAAAACGGAGGTGCATATTATGCACTGGTGCCATTTCCGTTTTGAGAGAAGGGACAATGGAATGCAGCTACATCTCTATATGGTACTTCTGTGTATTTTCCCCTGTTCCTGACATCAAGTCAAACTTACTCCTGCAATAAATGGATATTGCTTTGTGAGAAGCATGACTAAGCTGAAGGTGCTCTGTTATACTTTCAGTTGCCTGCATAGGCCAAACATCAACAGCTTAATGGATATACTCCAGTTTTAGGTCTTCTGAATTCAAATCTAATACAGTAAAAAAATATAACGCCTTATATTGCCTTGCCAACTTGCAACAGGATGCAACTGCAGCAGTATTTTCTTGAGCAAAAGAATCAATATCTTCTAAAAGCACAAGTTGCCTAGATGTCTCACTAGCAGAACTTAGAATCGACTTTGCTATAATATGGCAGCACATGTAAAGTATGTATATTTTCAAAGGGAAGGAGAGTTTAGTAATGATTTGTCTTCAAAACTTCTCCGGGCTTCAAGCATGAATGGTGGATACTCATACATTTCAGTAGCATTGCAGGGTGTAGACCACATTCATATCACTGGAAGCATTTCAGAAGGACAAAACAAATGGGTAAGGCAAATTACCTAGAGAGCCTTGTAGGCTACAGGGCAGTATGGAAATAAATAAATAAGATTCATTTATACATACAAGCCACAGAGGGAGTAAGAGAACAATTTTTGTCTCATTTTCATGCAATATAGGATTGTGCTGCACTAACCAAATGTTAGTTGGATGGATGTTACCTGATCCATCTATTCCAAAGGAAGATCTATCCTTGCAACCTCTCCACACAGATTGACACCCACACTGAAAAACTGTCTGTGCCAGAAAGCAAATAGCTCTAAATGACTCAAGCAGGTGCACTAGATCACAAACTACCAGGAGAGGCAAGGAAATCAGATCCCAGACAAAATAGCTTTGTGAACATAACTGAACAAACCTTGAAAGTAGCAAAATGGCAAAGTTGATTCACCTTTTTCCTGGAAAAGATGGGAATAATAGTGTACGAGTATTTATTTATTTCAAACGTTTATAAACCACCCTTTAGCAAATCCTCTCAGAATGGTGTACAATAATTTAAAATAACATAAAATGCAATACTGTTAACAAATTCACAATAATCATAAAATTTGAGTATCATAAACAATAGACAAATAAGTATAATGATATACAAGACAATAAATGACTAATCCAAGCTAATCATCATCTAAATAAAAACCAATATAAAATTGAAACCTCTGGATCAACAATTAAAATACTGGGAGAATTAAAGGTTTTAATATGGCACCAAAATGTACAGAGGGTCAGTGCCAGGCGTACTTCTCTGAGGAGCTGGTTCCATAGTGAGATGCCACAGCTGAGAAGGCACTTCCCCTCATAGCCACCTACTATACTGCTTTTAAAGGTGGGTCATAGAGAAGGACCTCTGTAGATGATTGTAGAGTTTGGTTAGGTGTATAAAGGAGAAGGTGCTCCTTTAGATATCCAGCCTAAGCTGTTTAGGGCTCAGTGTGAACACCTTGAAGTGGGCCTGGACTTCAACTGGTAACCACTGCAGTTGGTAAAGGATAAGGGTTTTATGTTTGTGTCAACCCATCCCTGTTAACAGATGGGCTGCCCTATTTGGAACCAACTGAAGTTTCTGGACTGCTTCCAAGGACAGCTCCATGTGAAGTACATTTCAGTAGTCCAGACATGAAGTTACCAGAGCATGGATTACCCTTGCTAGATTCTGCCTGTCCAGATAGGGATGCAGCTGGTCTATGAGCTGCAGCTGATGAAAGGTGATCCTGGCCACTGCAGTCATGGAGCCAGCTGGAAGTGACAGGAGTGCTGTGAAATGCCAGCCAGTCCTGTTCAGTCTCGCCGCAGGCAACATGAACCTTTGTGGTGGCTCAATCGTGTTCCAGCTTTGCTTCTAGTTCCACAATGCCTTCCTCTGTGCTCTGACTGCTGTTGTTCCTGACTCTGCCATGCTGTTGCCCAGCAGCTTGCCAGGTATCTGACCCTTGCCTATTCTTGACTTTGTTTTTGGACCTGTTCATATCTGACCGTTGCCTGTTCTTGACTTTGTGTCATCCCTGGTCCTCGTACACCTTGCTGCTATCTTACCCTTGTTTGTACTGGACTTTACCTTTGCCAATGGCCCTCAGTGCTTGGCCAAAGACCCCATTCACCTCCATTGCCCCTGGTTGTGGTGTTCCGCTGCTGCTCCTGCCCCAGAACAGAGACTGCCCAGGCTAGGAATAAGAATGAATCCCCTTGAAATAGCAATGTACTGAAGAGAAGTGCAGTCCTCCCCACCACAAGTCTGCAGGCAGATACTCAGTTCTGTTATCTCTGCTGTGCTCCATCTGGATAGCTTGTAGGGTAACATAAACCTATCTGCACCTGTAGGGAATGATTTCACTCTAAGGAATATAAATCTACCAGGCACTTAAGAAATTTTCCTCTGATATGATGACCTCTTTAGTTAAGAAGGGCTACCAAGACTGCCTGTCATCATTACTTTCCTAGATATAAGATAGTAGTCAAGTATAAAGTTCAACAAAATTGGGGTATGGAAATTGAGTCTTTGATTCTTGCCTTGCACAATATCATTCTTACTGTTAAAAAAGTTCTCTGCAAAAATGCAGCTCTGCAGAGTTTTTATGGGGTTGCAGTGGGTGGAGGGTGTGGGGAGAAGGTAACAGACTAATTTTGATTGCATCCAGCCCTTTCAGCCTTTTCCCTCAAATGCCTTAACGCTGACGATCTGGCCATTGGAGGAAGCACTGCAGCCCAGGGTGTTGTTCTGAGCCATTAAGGCTTGGCAGCAATAAACATCCCCCTGAGCATCATATGCTGTGAAGCACAGATGTGTTAATCCTCATTATGATAAACATTACTTAGAGTAATTTTATTTCCACTGTTAAGACACTTTATCAAAGGAGATGCATATTTCCTTACTTTAGGCAAAAAAGAAGCAAGCAACTTAAATGGCTAATAGGTTTGAATTGATCTGTGAAGGGTACACAGAAGAGATCCATCTGCTTCATTATGATGCTCGTTAGCCCAATGAAAATATTCCACCAGTAAAGGGCATTTTATGTCTTACCTATTCATCACCATACACTTGCCTTCTCAATAAAAAGGCAAGCAAACTCTTGTAAAAAATAAAGGGAGCATTTAAACATACGATAAACCAGTCAAGGATTGGTCTGGAATGCCTTATGTGTGCTCAGCATGCCCCCTTTGTGATATGAAAAGGTGAGGAGATATAAAAGGCCCGAGACAAATTCACGGAGGATCAAGTTATTGATGGCTACTTGTCTTGATGGCTGTCTGTGACCTCTAGCAGAAGAAGCGGCGTGCTTAGGTAGACTAGGTGCTGGGAAAGCTGGGCGGGAGTGGGCTCTGCACTTCTGTGCTGTCCATGGCATGAACACAGTGATGGATTAGGCAGCTCCTTGGGCTGGTCCAGCATGGCTCTTCTTGTGCCTTCAAGATGGGGGTGAGTTGCTTGATGATTGAGAGAACATCTAGATTTAGCTGAGAGGGCCGTGTGTATGCCAATTCAGAAGTTAGCCCCATTAACATCAATAGCTCTTGTCCCTGGTAAGTCAGTATTGGGTTAGGGGAAGTTTGTTTCAGAAATGTCCTTTATGAGTCTGACCATCAAATGACCTTAGTGGTACACAGTGTAAGATCTGTCAAAACTATGGCAGGGTTAAGCTGAGTTTTGGTACGAAGGATCAAAATTAATGGCATGGATGCAGATTCCTGAGTGCAGAAGGTGGTAAATACTGGAATTGCTGCATGCACCTTCCAGTGTCAGCCAAGTTACTTTCTCCATGTGGAGGAGACTAAAATTGTGTGTGGAGGGAGACAATCTATCCTGTAGACGTTCAGATAGGGTGAGTGTGATGGCCCTCCCCGGCCATATATTGTTCTACTCCCCTGTTTTAAGGAACTGAACCTGGTACCTAAGAAATGTACATCATGTTCATTCCCACTACATCATGCCCTCTCCATCGCTGTTCAACATGCAACTCCTGTAATGTAGCACATGGAAAAGGAAATGGCACCTTGGAAAGGGGAGTATTTACTTCTCAAATAGCTGCCAAATGAAACTTGCATTCAGCTTTGTGTAAACAGGAGAACAAGGCATGGTAGTTTTGAATCAGGATTTGTGGCCGTTGGGAAATGTAGAGCCTGCTGTACTTTCCTGTGTTTCCCCAGAAAGATGTGCAAATCTTAAAATGAAATAATACTTCTGGCCTCCCCTGAGATTGCCCCTCTTATGCTTCTAAAATGGCAAGCAGAATAAAATATTTAAAACACACAAAGCAGCAGACAAACCCAAGGACAAAAGTAGAAATGCTTTGTATAAAAGCCCATTTGTGAGCATTCAGTCTCCAAATCAGAATGAGAGCACACAAGAAACATGTCTCTCAGGAAAGGCATTTCTGGCGATATTGATGATGAGCAGTATCTGCACATTGATCTGAACCTGGGCATCTCTGAGTCCTCCACAGCAGTGATATTCAAGTTTTCTATCTGCAGGGAATACTTTTCACTAAGGCAAAGGACGAATGCCTCTGCCAGCTTTACTGTCTTTCCCATTTTGCATGGGGAGTTACAAAATGGGGGCAGGGGAGTTGCCTTAAAGGTGCTGGTACCCAAATGGTGAAAGATGACATGAACTCATGGTATGGCATCATCAGGAAGTCAGGATTGGTGCTTCCCAGGCTTCCTTGTCCTTGCTGGAAGAGGGGAATGTCACCACTTGCCACCAAGATCTGCTGCTAGGACCATCAAACAGGGGATGATGGTTGCATGAAGTGTGAGTTTGGGATGATTTTATTCAGCTGTTCCTAACCCTTCCCTTATGGGAGCAGTCCTACTTTCTGTTTCAACTGGTCTCATGAAGAAATTGACTGTGGAATCTCTGTATGGTGCAGGGGATTCTGGGGATTTTTTTTTTTTTTTTGAAGCAAATGGGTACAAATGGCTATGCTAATGGCACAATGCTTTCCTTATACAAAAGTAAGCATGAGCTACCATCTGGATTGGGATTTGGAGATTGGGGGGGACTTGGAGATTTTAACCCTTTGCTCTTCACTACAATCCCAATCTAGATGAGTGGTGTGGGATATGGCAGGAGCTGGGGAGGGCTGGTCTGCAATTTGCATGGCCTCAACAGGATTCATCAGATCAATGGGATCCTTCTCTGGCTACACAAACTGCAAGTGCAAGAGGCCTGAGCTGGACCAGAAGCACAAATGAGGGCAAAACTTAAGGGACCCAGCATGCCCCCTTTATGCACTCAGGTCCCAACCCAGATCAAGTCCCCTATGCTTAGTCTGGAGTAAAGGGAGAAACATAGAAACAGAGCTAGTCAGAAGGGGTCTCCCAGGCCATCTAGTCTGACCCCTGGCTTCAGCTAACTCCGCTCTGCACATGGTCACCATGTGCATGTCTAGCCTATCCTTGAACACCCTCACCAATGGGGCCTCAACGACCTCTAGTGGAAGCCCATTCCACACCCTCAGGGTCCTAACTGTCAGGAAGTGCTTTCTGGCATCCAAATTGAACCTTGGTTCCTTCAGCTTTGCTCCTTTGGACATAGCAATTACTTTAAAGCAGGGGACCCTGATGGCTCCACTGTTGATGGGGGAGTGTTGTGAGCAGTCATGCCAGGGGACATTCCTGTGGGCCAACCTTTTGCCCTGCCCAGTGCAGGCAGTGGTGGCAGTGCCATGTGCGGAAGAGGGGTGTTGCTGGTGCTGTGCATGGGGCTGGATACCTGGTGAGTGCCCCATGAATGTTGGGAGTGCTCACCAGAAACTCAGCCTCAGGGCTGCCACAAAGCAGACCAGAGTCCAGGGAGCCAAGCCCAGGGAATCTGACAGATTCCCGCCACCAAATGGATCTCATGCCTATTCCTAGTTAGGAGTCTGCTAGCAGTTATAAAAAGAACCATGAATCGGCTGAGTGGGACATCATCAACACAGCCTTCTTTTCCACAAATAAATGGATACATGACAAGACACCCTTGCAGGTCATTGGCTGATCCATGGCCTAATTGTTTGTTCAAGCAGACCTAGCCTTTGCCAACTTAGCCTGGTTAACCAGGAAAAACCAAACTGCCACACAGGAGCTCAGGCTTTCTGGCACCCTGAACATGTGCATCTTGTGCTTGAATTTAATTGGCATTGCCCTGATGCCTTGCCTTCCGGATCCATTCTTCTTCTTGAAGAAGCAGAGCACACACAGGACAGAAGTCTGCTGGAAGTAAATAGAGTGCCCCAGATGGCTGCAGACGAGGCATAGGTGCTTCCTCCACTAACCAGGTCAAGGGGAGTTCTTCCTGTGGAATTATGGAAAATTGCAAATATCTGCCTGATCCTCAAGTCTTCCAGTCAGCTAATCCACAAGAGTATCTGTCAGTTAGCCAGTCTAGGGACTTGATGGGAGAAAAAGGCCCAGTGCTGAAGTGTCCCCATCTACTGGACAGGTCAACAAATTTAAATACCAGCCGAACACACATCAACTTGTTCTCATGTTGTGGCAAGCGAGCCTGCATTGTTTCTGTGGTGCTTGGATGTTTGCTTGAACTTACTGGCTAGGCCTTTGTGTGCTCTCCTGGGCAATGCACTTTTGGTGCTCTCCACCCATCCACCTTCTCTTGCCGTGCATCCTGGAGGCCCCTGCTGAAATCTCCTTCCTTACTGGATTGCTCCTGATGGACCTGTGGAGCCTCATCCTGATTGGTCTGCTAAGGTTTTGAAGAGGATTCTCTCTCTTCCACCTCCTGATTGTACCTGCATCTCTGCAATGTTTTCTAGCCACTCCAGCCCCCACAGGAATTTTTATTCAGTCATAAGAAACACCTTTGTCCCATTCTTTCCTTCTTGCTCTGTGCATTTACCTGCTTTCTCCCTGCTTCCAAAAGTAAATGGGAAGACAGGCATGTTGCTTTCCCAAAGGGAATAAAGTGAATGATGACCCTTACCTAGGGAGCTGAGGTAAGTACAGAATGGATGGCTGAGGGGCCAAGTCCATGGCCACTCTTTCTGTGGTGTCTCCTGTAATGCTCAGAATGAAAATTGTAATGGATAAGGAGCCCCACTGGCACAGCCATTGGCGGGCCCCAGTTGTACAATTAATATACATTATTTTCCATGGACAAAAAGCACTCTTTTCAGCTTGTGCATGATCAAAAACCTGCTGAAGAAAATTCTGCAGTGGGTATTTACTTGAAACACATCCTTTTAATGTTTGGAACCTAAAAATATGAATGTGGAATAGGTGGAAATGCCTTGCATAATACATATGTAGGAAGTAATGCCACTAATTACAGAAGCATAAGCGCCAACTTTCAAAGGAGGCAGAAAGAAAAAGTGTCTGTGTTTTTAAAAAGCACTTAGCAATTGTATAGTATTTCCACCCAAGGAACTCTCACTCATAGCACTTTGCATTTAAGTAGGGGATAGCTATTAATGGGGACATGTTTTGAAATGGAGAAATATTGCTTTCAGTGTTAAAGTTGCAGGGAAATTTAGTCCCTGAAAGTTTGTCATTTCCTCAGTGTTATGCATCAGATTCTGGTCCAATGTTGCTTATAAAAACAAGTTATTTTAACATGAACAATAGGAAAGTGGGTTAGGCAGCTCTGTATGAATATCCAGGAAGGCAGTATATTTGCTTTGCATTCACTGAGGGCCTGCATATTTGGGGCTGACATCCATTGTAGTAGTCAGTGCTTCTCTCCTCTCCTACATTCTCTGGCTCATCCTTTCAGAAGGTGGTTTTGACATGAGCAATGGCAAGGAGAAATGCACTTCTGTTTTATTGACACATCATATAAACTCTCAAAGGGCTCACAGACTTTGGACTGGCTTAGTAGCCAATCATCAATTTCTTGGCTGGTTTTACCCTTTAAAGCTGCAAACTGCTTGAGACTAGGGCACCTGAATTCCTGCCAACTCTGTACCTCAACTTTAAAATCTTATTCAGATTCTCCATTCTCAATAGTTCCATCCTGAAGGAAGTGAACTGGGTGACGACGAGTGACTCGGCCTTTTTAGTTGTGCTGCTCCAGTTGCAAATTAGCCTTCTCAAAAAAGGTTTTCTGGTCTTTTTGCCACCAGCTGAAGGTCTTGCTGTTCTACTGATCATTCATGTAACTGCATTCTTCCAGTTTTAAAACTGATGTCCTCAATGTCGGGGTGCTGTCAGTTTTGTCTTGTGGTATTTTGGGTTCCTTTAGATTTTAGGTTTCCACATTCTGTTTGGGATATAAATTATTTGTAAGTTCCCTATAGACATTTATGTCATGAAATGACAAGCGAAGGCCATAAATAGATTTTAAAACTGCATGATCTCTCTTCCTCTGAGTCCTTCTAGGGTGGGGCAGACTTGATTTTTGGAGAAAAATGCAGTGTTAGAAATTCCGGTTGTTCCTGCCTTATCTGAAGTCCAATGAAAGACAACAGAAGACACCATTAGGGATGTGGAGACACTGGGGCTCACAGGGGTGCAGCACTGAATATTTAAAAAAAATAGCAGGGACAGTGGTGGTATTATCTGCCACCACCTTCTAGTTTCTCTGTTCTCTGAGCTTTGCTGCAATTCTCACAGTAGCTGAGGCTGGGAAGGAATTTTTGAGCAATGATGTATTGTCCCCTGTTGTCATGCAAGGTATTTTGAGGCAGCTTGGTCTTCATCTTGAGTGGCCCATTAAGACCCATTTCTCTTACAAAAGACCTGTGCTTGGTGGAGATGAAAACTACTAGAACTGGTATGCAGACCTGCATCAACCCTGTTGCCCTCAATTTTGGATCCTCCTTTGCAGCCTGGCTACAGTGATGCTCATGATGAGGCAGGGCTGTCTTAACGCATGGGCCTGATGGGCACTTGCCCGTGGGCCCCATGGTAAACTGTGTATGTTAACCCTTGGAAAATTGGAAAACTTCCAAAATTAACAGTAGTTGTAGTTGTCGTAGGGGCCCCAGTACACTGCTTTGCCCGGAGCCCATAATGCTGTTAAGATGGCCCTGTGATGAGGTTGTGCTCCTCACTGCACCACTTCACAAAGTCTGTCCTGCCAGTTCTCTGCCTCAGGCCCTTCTGACTCTCTGTTGGGTTTCAAAGAAGGGAGACAGCAGCACAGACCTCTGCCACCGGTTCTAGCTGTTTCCAATGCCTAATAGAAGTGAAGTGATTGCACTGGATATCAGAAGAAAGCGGGAAGTAAAAATAGAAACTTGCCAGCCTCAACATCCAAGGCAGAGAAAGAGAGAGAGAAAGGACCCTTCCCACACCAGTATTTTCTGTACCAAATATTTTATTTACTTAAGTATTTATTTTATTTTTGCCCTGCCTTTCTAACCAAAAAATGCCACTCAAGGCAGCAAATTGGTGCTCTCCACATGTTTTGGACTACTGCTTTCAGAATCCTTTAGCCCCAGCCCTGCTGGCTGGAGCTGGTAAGTTGTAGACAGTGTATCCATAGGGCATCCGGTTGCTCTGCACATGCCAGAAAATTTGGAGAAGGCAGATTTAGTCTATTGAGCTTGGCTCACTGAAAGATCCTTGCCCCTCTACATTCTGTGCCATGCTCAGAGAATTTAGGGAGAGGAGAGGGGTTTTGTGCTTTGGGTATCTGTTTGGAAAAGCAGGCTATTACCTGAGCTACTGGGTGTGTGGACCTTTGAACTCACCTCCTGTCAGAGAGAAAGCTAAAAAAAAATCTGTGACACACTGGCAAAAAGCATATATTACAAGGGTACTGAATGTAACTGAAAGACATTGTTGCCCAAAATTATATGGTCCACACTGAGCAAAGAAAAGAAATGCTAGCAAATAGCCACATTAATCACCAATGTATGCATAGAATTCAAACAGTAGGTGAAGAACAACACTTTCTCTGTGTCAAGCAATTCCAAGGAGGAGTCATTCCTTTGTGTTTCCTGCCAAATGTGAGTATAAGTCATGGAATAAAACCCCCAGTCATTTGAATTGACCCAGTTTAATACCTGCTCCAAAAGTACATGGTACAAAACAAAAGCGGCCCTGCGCCATTCTCTCTGCCACCTTTGCCTTTGAGTTATCTCTAGTGGCCTATTCATAGAAATGTCAAAAATGAAATGAACTTTTGAGCCTCGATTTTAGAAAAAAATCTGGTAATATATATTTAAAAGTACTTCTGTCTCCAAAGCCTGAAGCACAGGGTTCAGTTTAGAAGTGAAAATGGACAGATGGCTTTATTCCCAGTCCACACCACTGTTGCAGGCATCACTTTTGCATGTCTGTCCCCATCTATTTCTGAAGTAATCCATTTTTAATCCACAACATTTAAAATTAAAACCATTGTTGTTTGAAAAGACACATTTTAAAATATGTATTGTATCAAAATATACATTTCTAAACATGTCACTTCAAGTATGCATTACTATATATATTTTGATGCTTTGTTGAGCTGAAAACTGTCACTGCATGATAGCAGTGCAAATGTGGATTGATATATTTCAATCAGCACATTAGCCTGGAAGGTGCAAATTACATTAGCTTGTGCAGAAATTCACAAGTGCAGAAATTCTGAAGCTTTCATACTCAGTGGTGCTCTTCAATCAGAGAACCTTATCAGCTCTCCAACTACCCTGGCATGAGTCTGTGGTTGCGTCTGCAGGACTTTACAAACCATGGTGGTTTCTTGTGCAGGATGATCTATTGTGTCATCCATGCCCTATCGTGGTATCTCAGCATGGCACCATTGGTTTATAGAAACCATAAGAAGAAACACCAGCCTGTTGATTGATTTCCATGCTCCACTGTGGTTTCTCCAGTTGTCCAACACTGGCATCATGGTTTCCAAATGATCAAAGTCCCCTAGAGAGACAGCTGCAGGAGCTCTGCAGCCATCCAGTGTGGGATTGAATTTTAGGTATCGTGGCTGATGGGATGTGTTCCAACAGGGGGAAGACTGAGAGAGGTGGATGGGAACCATGCTAGTGCGGAAACCACTTGATCCTCTGTCAGGCACATCCAGGCAAACTTCTGTGCACCATGGAAACCACACAGGGTTGCTTGTCATGAAGTGTGAGCCCAGCCTAGGTATATGAGTACAAATCTAAGCTGCAGTGGAAGCTTTACTACACAGCAAAGCCAAATGTGTGGTCAGTTGTGTGACTAGTAACTGAGATAATTCGCCTGGATTATTACTGTGAGGTCAACCGCTACCTGACTTCTTCCCAGCTTTGTTAATATTTTGATGAGCTTCCTAAAAGGAACTCTGGACATGCCTCTTCAACTCAGCTAGGTTGAAACACAGTTGTGGGGTTGAATAGAAGAGTTACAGAAAGCAGCTAGAAAAAAATTATGATCTCTTCTCAAGGGCAAGACCCTCTGGTATCTTCAGATTGCAAGGCAGATATGTAAAATCAACTCATGGTGAAATAAGATCCATGTACCATCCAAATTGCTTCTAATAATACTTTTCGGAAAAAGTCCTGGCACAATGATTACTTACTTGATTTTTCATGAGAACAGTCTTGATTTAAGAAACAATTTTTGCACATTTAGATATGGCAATATCATCGTGATGAGAAATCAATATTACTGCAGTAGATGGGTGCAGATATGATATGGAGGTTACGTGAGTTTGGGACATCAATTTCAATTTCTTTCCATTTCTCACTTGTCCAGTCCTGCATTTGTATCACCTCAAACTTTAAGACACTTTTAAAATAAAGTTTTATATGAGGATTTGTGTACATTTTGCATGTTTCTCTAAATATGTAGATCATTTTAATATGCAACTCTGCCTAATACATACAGTTTGCAAAGATGATCTCTGCTTATTTTTGGGTGCTATTTTCACCAATTTACAGATTTGTCAGTGTGCCTCTGCCCAGTACGTCCACATTCATTTGTATTTTGTAACTGGGACATTCTTCTGCAAAATGCGGAGAAGCATGCATGATGAGGGCTAGTCACCGTGCTGAGTTAGGCAACTGGATATGAAAATGTGAACCAAACGTCTTCCACATCTCTGCTTAAACATGATCTGTGCCACAGTGCATCTGTGCAGCTGATCTGGTGGAGAGAAAGCATGAGCTTGATTGGTGGCTCCAGAAACAGAGAATGGAGGCCAGAGGGAATCAGTCTCTGAAGGGAGCATGGGCTTTCTTTTTAAAGGCTGCACACACACACACAGTATTATTTCCTTAATCTCTGCTTCTGTCTGTGCTCCCATATGTGTAGGCCTTCCCCTCAATCTGCAGATACCATCTTTTAGAGGTGAATATTGTCTAATTCACAATACATGCGCCCACACACAGCCGTCTTTGAAATGCACTTCAAAATAATAATAATAAAAAACTTTCCAAGCTTCTGGAAATGATTTTCTCTCCCCTTAACTGTACATAAGTCAGTCAACACACGGCCTGCATTTCTCACTTAATGTACCTCAGGACCACTTCTGATCTATCAAAGAAAATGGTATTTTTCCCCATTCTTTGCGTAGTTATTCTTATAAGAATAGGAAGATGTTAAAGGCAGATTTCCTGATCAAATCTTCTGGCTTCCTTTTGTCCCACAAAAATTCCTATAAATGGATCAAAGTGAATTTGGTAGCCCAGATAAACTCTACAACTGTGAGGAGGGTGATGGAATTATTTTTCAGTATTTCTGTCACTGTCTGCTTATGAAGACATCAGAATTGCTGCCACCTGCTTTAAAAGGATTGCTTTATTGTTCGGTAGCCCTCAGAATTGATATTGAATATTACAGCAAAGAGGCTAAAATCCTTGAAGATTCATCTTCATGGTTATTAGCTGCATCGAAAATGGAAATGTAAATAACCAAACAGGGCCCAGACTCATGACCACCAAAATATGGTTATTGATGGTTGTAATTTCCACCCTCCATGGCTGTTTAGCTGTGATGTTGGTACAACTGCTTTCAACAAGCTTAGTGTTGTTATTGACACACTGTTTTCTTTTGCAAAGTTTCTGAACCTTTGAGAAAATGCTGTCAAATCTTTCCTTACCTCACAGTCCAGGGCATGCAAGCCTAATTAAAGAATTTTGTTTCCATGACAACTTTATCACCTGGCCAGTGACACTTTTCAAAATTACCTGAGGGCAGCTGAAAAAAATACTCAACCTGTGAGAGAAGCAAAGTTTCATCCATTAATATTTTTTAGTGGGGTAGAAATGAAACATTCATTTCTATTACAATTTGCAGCATGTCTGAAAGATGTGCCTCAGCAGATGTCGAACAAGGAATAGATATGATGAAAAAAGAACAGATCTCCCTAGACAATTCCTTACAGGCCACTGTATAAACTATGTCAGCTGTATAAACTACAGAAATTTAGGCGATATAAATAAATGCTCGTGCAGAAACAAAGCAGGCAGAGTTAGCCTCCATCATTGCTCCTTCCTATTGGTGAACGCTGCGCCTTTCGCATCGTGCAGTGTCCATAGAAGGGTGGGTCAAGTCTGCCAAGAACTCTCTCCTGATTCAGGAGATGAATCTCTTCCACTCAGAAGGGATTTGGGGGCAGAGGAAGGAAGGTGTAGGGTCTGCATTTGTGTAATGACTGAGAGCCAGTGAAGGCCATAGTGACTCAGCAGTGATGGGATAAAGGCAGTCTGCATGTCCCCCCAAACATAATTTCCTCTTCAACATGATTTCTTATATTCCACAAGATGTAGCCTGGGCCACTCACTCCCTTTTCTGTAGAGGACCTGGAAGTCACCTCCTCACCCCTACAGTCCAGACTACAACTGCATTCAGAATCCCCTATGAACTTCAGGGGGAGGATTGGGATGCGTTGGCAGAGTGAGAACAGATACTCCATCTCTACAGTGTTTGCATGGGGGCCGGTGGGGAGACTTGATTTTAGAGGGCAGTAAAACTTTCTTCTTTTACTTTTCTGGTTGGGGCACTGAATGCCAAGAAATCTGCCATAAGGTAAGAGGTGCTGGAACTCAAAGCTTTGCCAGGCCTCCTTTCTGGAGGCAATGGAAGGACACTCTACTCGTGCTTAGGAATGACAACTTCTATCATCCCTCGACAGTGTAGCCACCAGCTTGCCTGTCCTATGTTCATCAGCTTCAGATGCCCACCACCTTCTAGTGAACTTGGCCCAATGACCATCCTTCTCCCCTTCAATAGGATACTGAGCTCAGGCTTTCTTTCCAGCGGAAACAAAAACTTTTTTTTTGCCCCACCACATCTCCCTCTCTGTATGGTTTCTAGGCAAATGGCGCATCCCCACAAGTCCATAAGCCCCAAACATCAAACTGGTTAATTGTAAGCAGAGCATAAAGCTGTGGAGTTGAACATCTTTCTCCATTTCAGGGGTCTCAGAGGTTTCGCTTCAGTGTGGGATGGGGCCAAAGGCAAAAGGAAAATGGGTAGAATGCAAAAGGGCCAAGGCAAAAATGCAAGGACGATTTAGATCAAAGAGCTTCTTGCCAGCAACGTTGCCTTAGGACGGGTGTTTCAGCGTTTTGGCATGAGGGAAACAGTGAACAAGGGTTGCAAAATCATCAAACGGTGGTGGTTGAGGAATGACAGAGGAGCTGAAGAAGGCTGCACGGCCATTTGAGGAACCTTGGAGGACCAGATGGGAACCCCCAGCCTAACGTTTTGTACCCTAGGCCTACGGGTTAGCCAAGGGAGGTACACACTGCAGTGAATTTGAGTCAATTCTGGCAATATTTCTGAATGTGAAGAGAAGGACAATTGTCCAGTTGCCCTTGTGCAGTTAAAGTAGTCAGCTTGCCCTGTCTCAGGGTCCCTGGTTCCCTCTAGGCTTACAGTTGAATGTTTTTAGAGAGGACTTCAAAACAACTGCATATTGCCTTCCTACTTCCTTTCTCTTCTTTTGTTATTTTCCTTGTGCTTGAATTTGGGACTAGAAATACTGAAAACAGAGACTACATGGAGAACAAGTAACCCAAATAACATAAAACAGAGAGAGTAAGAACCCAAATGGACATATAGCTGCAGCTATATCTTGTTTTTATTTTGCTTACTCTAGAGTAGATACAGGGGTTCTCTGGGGCCTTTTTAATGTCTCCTTCCTCCCCATGTTAGGCTCTCCAATCCAGATTGGGGTCCTTGTGCCTACTCTAGGCTACAAGGAAGAAGCCAAAGATGTAGCTGGGATACACATATTTTTCATTTGGCCCTTAAATGTTCATAGATCCCTTTGGAATCTAAGGCCAATTTCAATGGCTTCTTATTTATTATATTTATATCTCACCCTTTTTCCTTTCAGGGAACTCAAGATGGTTTACATAATTCTCCTCCTCACCATCTTATCCTCACAGTAACAGCCCAGTGAGATAGGTTGGGCTGAGTCTGTGACTGGCCCAAAGTCACACCATGAGCTCCATGGCTGAGTGGGGACTAGAAGACCGATTGAGTCCCAGTCCCATGCTCTTAACCATTACACCATATAAACTCTATGGTTCACACTGTTGGTATAATGGGTGTGGAAAAGTGTTGCATTTCCATATAGAACACTCTGGAATTTGAGTTCAGAACTATAGATTTCAGGAAATGACATCTTGTGCTGTTAGGGCAGATTGAGTATGTCATCTACTTGGAGCCTCAATTTGCCTTCTTTGAAAAAGGATAGAAGCATCATCTAACTGTTAGGGTTGTTCTGAGGGCAAATACAATGCCAAGCTTCTAAATCACACCACAAATTTAAAAAATCACACATACATTATGAGAAGGGAATTGTAATTATATCCTTAATATGTGGAATTTATGTTTATTATTTTTATTATTGCAGGTTCCAAACTAGTTCATTGCAAGATGCCCTAAGGCTGAACTATTTGCTGTGTGACTTGAGTATTTATAACTGTGAACAAGATGAGAGTCATAGTTTATTGTGGTTGCTGTTGTTTGCTTGAATTCTATTTTACTTTTACCTTTTCTGACTTTCCCATTCAGTTTTATTTTCTTGTACTAAAGTCTAACTGAAATGAAATTACCGAAGTCTCTACCCCAGTCTTCTAATGCATAAATCAAAGGATCACAACTCAACACTGTTGTGGCTTTTATGGCAACAAATCACCAGGAGGGAGCCTACAGGTATTTGGATTTGAGAGTGAAATGTTAACCATTTAAAACAAATAAATGCTGGAGATGGTGAACATCGGTTACTGGTGTACCTGCAGTTTCCGTCTCAGGTCAGAGATATAGATTCTACCTCAATTCCATGCTAATTCTTTTGTGCAAATTGAGCCGTGAGATTCTGCTTGGCAGTGAAGAAAATTTAGTTTAGGAAGGAAGTGCTTCATTCTTTCCAGGCCTGCCAATTTCCCACCACAATTGTGTCCTACTGTTTCCCTTAACCCAGGTTCTCCCAGGGGGTTCAACCTCATGCTTGTGGGTCTCATGTGGGGCAGCTGGTATGCCACTACGGGGTTCCTGAGGAGCCCACACCCTTCCCCCTGACCCCAGTCCCTTTCCTTAACCAATGAATGCTTGGTTGTTTACCGCCGTTCATGCACCCCCCCACGCCCCATTTCATGTAGCTGAAATGCCTTTCCTAAAGCTTAGGCAGTGGCATTGGTATTTTTGTCACTTCACTCCATCATTGTGCCATTGTCCCCACGGCTTTTGTCACTGGCTTACTCACCACTAGAATGAGGCCCCCAGCAGCTTCTTCAAAATTGTATTGGCCCTTGAGTTAAAGGAGGTTCTGCACCTCTACTGTAGTCCACATCCAGAACGCACCAGCCAAGGGGAAACTTGTTTTACTACCAATAGTCTAATTAGGGATGTCAAAGAAATCTGCAACGAACTGAGTGCAGATTCTCCCAAGTCTGTCCCATGGATTCTGCAGGCAGGCCAGTTCCAAGGCTGCTGTGCTGGAGGACTAGTTTCTATTTTGCATATTTTACGAAAGTGTAGTCACAGAACAATATGCAAAATAACAAACCACAAATATGCATTTTGGAGCCATTTGTACATGAAATTGCAAATTTGTACAAACATGAATTTGTATAAAAAGGCAAGAATGCATTTGTGCCAACTCTGGATCCATCGTGGGTGGATGATGGAAGAAATGCTATCCCAAAATCCACCCACTGGATAATAGAACAAAAGCTGCCCCCCAAAAGTGCACACAGCAGATTTTTGTCAATGTGTACATCCTTAGTCCTGACCCTCTCAGCAACTTTTGGGTCAGAATGAACATTAGCATTGTTGAGAACAGCTCAAGGAAGGTTTATCACTTTAACTTCCATGCCGCTTTGCAGAACCACCACAAGGGCCTTTTTGGCATTCAGTTGAGTGGAAGGTGCGAAGTTCATACCATATTTCTTTTTAAGTGAACCAATAAAACTGTTGACTCCTTTGTACACAGCTGGAGAACCCATCACTCTCCTCAGCTCTTATTTCATCAGTGACATTACAGCAATATAATTTGCAGCATTAAAATAGACTCGTTTTTATGGTGCTATATACAGATCTTGAGTGCGGTCATCCAAGCACCTAAAATACCTGATAATGAACTGAAAAGATAACACCAAGTGCCAACAATCCCTCTGGAAAGAAAGCCAAGAAAAACCAGTCTTATATGCTCTCTTGATTTGACTACTGGTCTCTCCATTCTGCTATGGGAATCCAGGGAAGGCAGCTGGGAGTTTGTGTGTGTTCTCATGCAGAGCATAACAAAGTATCTGTTTCTTCTTCTAGTTGCTTTTGCTGTCCAAGTGTTGGGGCAAGAACCTAAATTAAAAAGCCATTGAGCTTATTGACAAATGCCAGGTTTTAATTTGCCAGTTTTAATGATGAGGCTGTGTCTCTTTTATGAAGGGTGACAGTTTACCAACAGATAAAAGAGTTTATTTAGAACATGTATATGGGGCTCAAGGTGGTGAACCTGGGGTTGGTTGTAAAATATGGCATATTTTCCCCTTTCTGCTGTCACCATTCGGATGTGGACAAATGTCCTGAACCCCAAGGCTGGGGCATCACTGGGGCAGAATGAGAAGACTCCATTCATAGGGAAAACCCTTCATGTTAGAGGTTCTACATCTGTATGTTTTTTTCAAGAAAAGTTGGATATGATCCTCTTGGCATCACCTTTGGCTGAGTCTCTTGTTTGTTATCTCCTTGATTTAACTTATCCTGTCCTCTCACCCATCTACCAATCCTACAATATTAGTTGCTAAAAGCTGAAACAAGCCTTAGGTGCCTGCCAAAGAAATGTCCCACCAGGAATATATTTGTTAATAATTTAGAAAACTGCCCCCAGAGACATCAACACTTAACATGGAGTTTGCTTTAAAACATTTACAGTGCCCTGCGGCTGCTGGACATCTAGACAACCGTAGAATTTTTCAGAGACCCAG